>NW_027445770.1:1800000-2112546 GCF_050003625.1 Haematobia irritans
CTAGGACGCATATTTAAGGAGATGTGGGCAAAAGAAGTTTTTCATATAAAAATTTCAATTTTTTTAGGTTTTGGGTGGATTTTTCAATTTTTGGGGGGTGGTCACGAATTAAAGTCCTTTTCGCTCTAGGACGCATATTTAAGGAGATATGGGCAAAAGAAGTTTTTCATATAAAAATTTAATTTTTTTTAGGTTTTGGGTGGATTTTTCAATTTTTTGGGGGTGGTCACGAATTAAAGTCCTTTTCGCTCTAGGACGCATATTTAAGGAGATATGGGCAAAAGAAGTTTTTCATATAAAAATTTAAATTTTTTTAGGTTTTGGGTGGATTTTTCAATTTTTTGGGGATGGTCACGAATTAAAGTCCTTTTCGCTCTAGGACGCATATTTAAGGAGATATGGGCAAAAGAAGTTTTTCATATAAAAATTTCAATTTTTTTAGGTTTTGGGTGGATTTTTCAATTTTTTGTGGGTGGTCACGAATTAAAGGCCTTTTCGCTCTAGGACGCATATTTAAGGAGATATGGGCAAAAGAAGTTTTTCATATAAAAATTTCAATTTTTTTAGGTTTTGGGTGGATTTTTCAATTTTTTGGGGGTGGTCACGAATTAAAGGCCTTTTCGCTCTAGGACGCATATTTAAGGAGATATGGGCAAAAAAGTTTTTCATATAAAAATTTCAATTTTTTTAGGTTTTGGGTGGATTTTTCAATTTTTTGGGGGTGGTCACGAATTAAAGGCCTTTTCGCTCTAGGACGCATATTTAAGGAGATATGGGCAAAAGAAGTTTTTCATATAAAAATTTCAACTTTTTTAGGTTTTGGGTGGAGTTTTCAATTTTTTGGGGGTGGTCACGAATTAAAGCCCTTTTCGCTCTAGGACGCATATTTAAGGAGATATGGGCAAAAGAAGTTTTTCATATAAAAATTTAAATTTTTTTAGGTTTTGGGTGGATTTTTCAATTTTTGGGGGTCTTCACGAATTTAAGTCCTTTTCGCTCTAGGACGCATATTTAAGGAGATATGGGCAAAAGAAGTTTTTCATATAAAAATTTCAATTTTTTTAGGTTTTGGGTGGATTTTTCAATTTTTGGGGGGTGGTCACGAATTAAAGGCCTTTTCGCTCTAGGACGCATATTTAAGGAGATATGGGCAAAAGAAGTTTTTCATATAAAAATTTCAATTTTTTTAGGTTTTGGGTGGATTTTTCAATTTTTGGGGGGTGGTCACGAATTAAAGTCCTTTTCGCTCTAGGACGCATATTTAAGGAGATATGGGCAAAAGAAGTTTTTCATATAAAAATTTAAATTTTTTTAGGTTTTGGGTGGATTTTTCAATTTTTTGGGGGTGGTCACGAATTAAAGTCCTTTTCGCTCTAGGACGCATATTTAAGGAGATATGGGCAAAAGAAGTTTTTCATATAAAAATTTCAATTTTTTTAGGTTTTGGGTGGATTTTTCAATTTTTTGGGGATGGTCACGAATTAAAGTCCTTTTCGCTCTAGGACGCATATTTAAGGAGATATGGGCAAAAGAAGTTTTTCATATAAAAATTTCAATTTTTTTAGGTTTTGGGTGGATTTTTCAATTTGTTGGGGGTGGTCACGAATTTAAGTCCTTTTCGCTCTAGGACGCATATTTAAGGGGATATGGGCAAAAGAAGTTTTTCATATAAAAATTTCAATTTTTTTAGGTTTTGGGTGGATTTTTCAATTTTTTGGGGGTGGTCACGAATTAAAGGCCTTTTCGCTCTAGGACGCATATTTAAGGAGATATGGGCAAAAGAAGTTTTTCATATAAAAATTTCCATTTTTTGAGGTTTTGGGTGGATTTTTCAATTTTTGGGGGGTGGTCACGAATTAAAGTCCTTTTCGCTCTAGGACGCATATTTAAGGAGATATGGGCAAAAGAAGTTTTTCATATAAAAATTTAATTTTTTTTAGGTTTTGGGTGGATTTTTCAATTTTTTGGGGGTGGTCACGAATTAAAGTCCTTTTCGCTCTAGGACGCATATTTAAGGAGATATGGGCAAAAGAAGTTTTTCATATAAAAATTTCAATTTTTTTAGGTTTTGGGTGGATTTTTCAATTTTTTGGGGATGGTCACGAATTAAAGTCCTTTTCGCTCTAGGACGCATATTTAAGGAGATATGGGCAAAAGAAGTTTTTCATATAAAAATTTCAATTTTTTTAGGTTTTGGGTGGATTTTTCAATTTGTTGTGGGTGGTCACGAATTAAAGGCCTTTTCGCTCTAGGACGCATATTTAAGGAGATATGGGCAAAAGAAGTTTTTCATATAAAAATTTCAATTTTTTTAGGTTTTGGGTGGATTTTTCAATTTTTTGGGGGTGGTCACGAATTTAAGTCCTTTTCGCTCTAGGACGCATATTTAAGGAGATATGGGCAAAAGAAGTTTTTCATATAAAAATTTCAATTTTTTTAGGTTTTGGGTGGATTTTTCAATTTTTTGGGGGTGGTCACGAATTAAAGGCCTTTTCGCTCTAGGACGCATATTTAAGGAGATATGGGCAAAAGAAGTTTTTCATATAAAAATTTCCATTTTTTTGAGGTTTTGGGTGGATTTTTCAATTTTTGGGGGGTGGTCACGAATTAAAGTCCTTTTCGCTCTAGGACGCATATTTAAGGAGATATGGGCAAAAGAAGTTTTTCATATAAAAATTTAATTTTTTTTAGGTTTTGGGTGGATTTTTCAATTTTTTGGGGGTGGTCACGAATTAAAGTCCTTTTCGCTCTAGGACGCATATTTAAGGAGATATGGGCAAAAGAAGTTTTTCATATAAAAATTTCAATTTTTTTAGGTTTTGGGTGGATTTTTCAATTTTTTGGGGATGGTCACGAATTAAAGTCCTTTTCGCTCTAGGACGCATATTTAAGGAGATATGGGCAAAAGAAGTTTTTCATATAAAAATTTCAATTTTTTTAGGTTTTGGGTGGATTTTTCAATTTTTTGGGGGTGGTCACGAATTAAAGGCCTTTTCGCTCTAGGACGCATATTTAAGGAGATATGGGCAAAAGAAGTTTTTCATATAAAAATTTCAATTTTTTTAGGTTTTGGGTGGATTTTTCAATTTTTAGGGGGTGGTCACGAAGTAAAGTCCTTTTCGCTCTAGGACGCATATTTAAGGAGATATGGGCAAAAGAAGTTTTTTATATAAAAATTTCAATTTTTTTAAGTTTTGGGTGGATTTTTCAATTTTTTGGGGGTGGTCACGAATTAAAGTCCTTTTCGCTCTAGGACGCATATTTAAGGAGATATGGGCAAAAGAAGTTTTTCATATAAAAATTTCAATTTTTTTAGGTTTTGGGTGGAGTTTTCAATTTTTTGGGGGTGGTCACGAATTAAAGGCCTTTTCGCTCTAGCACGCTTAGTTTAGGAGATATGGGCAAAAGAAGCTTTTCATATAAAAATTTAAATTTTTTTAGGTTTTGGGTGGATTTTTCAATTTTTGGGGGGTGGTCACGAATTAAAGTCCTTTTCGCTCTAGGACGCATATTTAAGGAGATATGGGCAAAAGAAGTTTTTCATAAAAAAATTTAAATTTTTTTAGGTTTTGGGTGGATTTTTCAATTTTTAGGGGGTGGTCACGAAGTAAAGTCCTTTTCGCTCTAGGACGCATATTTAAGGAGATATGGGCAAAAGAAGTTTTTCATATAAAAATTTCAATTTTTTTAGGTTTTGGGTGGATTTTTCAATTTTTGGGGGGTGGTCACGAATTAAAGGCCTTTTCGCTCTAGGACGCATATTTAAGGAGATATGGGCAAAAGAAGTTTTTCATATAAAAATTTCAATTTTTTTAGGTTTTGGGTGGATTTTTCAATTTTTGGGGGGTGGTCACGAATTAAAGTCCTTTTCGCTCTAGGACGCATATTTAAGGAGATATGGGCAAAAGAAGTTTTTCATATAAAAATTTAAATTTTTTTAGGTTTTGGGTGGATTTTTCAATTTTTTGGGGGTGGTCACGAATTAAAGTCCTTTTCGCTCTAGGACGCATATTTAAGGAGATATGGGCAAAAGAAGTTTTTCATATAAAAATTTCAATTTTTTTAGGTTTTGGGTGGATTTTTCAATTTTTTGGGGATGGTCACGAATTAAAGTCCTTTTCGCTCTAGGACGCATATTTAAGGAGATATGGGCAAAAGAAGTTTTTCATATAAAAATTTCAATTTTTTTAGGTTTTGGGTGGATTTTTCAATTTGTTGGGGGTGGTCACGAATTTAAGTCCTTTTCGCTCTAGGACGCATATTTAAGGGGATATGGGCAAAAGAAGTTTTTCATATAAAAATTTCAATTTTTTTAGGTTTTGGGTGGATTTTTCAATTTTTTGGGGGTGGTCACGAATTAAAGGCCTTTTCGCTCTAGGACGCATATTTAAGGAGATATGGGCAAAAGAAGTTTTTCATATAAAAATTTCCATTTTTTGAGGTTTTGGGTGGATTTTTCAATTTTTGGGGGGTGGTCACGAATTAAAGTCCTTTTCGCTCTAGGACGCATATTTAAGGAGATATGGGCAAAAGAAGTTTTTCATATAAAAATTTAATTTTTTTTAGGTTTTGGGTGGATTTTTCAATTTTTTGGGGGTGGTCACGAATTAAAGTCCTTTTCGCTCTAGGACGCATATTTAAGGAGATATGGGCAAAAGAAGTTTTTCATATAAAAATTTCAATTTTTTTAGGTTTTGGGTGGATTTTTCAATTTTTTGGGGATGGTCACGAATTAAAGTCCTTTTCGCTCTAGGACGCATATTTAAGGAGATATGGGCAAAAGAAGTTTTTCATATAAAAATTTCAATTTTTTTAGGTTTTGGGTGGATTTTTCAATTTGTTGTGGGTGGTCACGAATTAAAGGCCTTTTCGCTCTAGGACGCATATTTAAGGAGATATGGGCAAAAGAAGTTTTTCATATAAAAATTTCAATTTTTTTAGGTTTTGGGTGGATTTTTCAATTTTTTGGGGGTGGTCACGAATTTAAGTCCTTTTCGCTCTAGGACGCATATTTAAGGAGATATGGGCAAAAGAAGTTTTTCATATAAAAATTTCAATTTTTTTAGGTTTTGGGTGGATTTTTCAATTTTTTGGGGGTGGTCACGAATTAAAGGCCTTTTCGCTCTAGGACGCATATTTAAGGAGATATGGGCAAAAGAAGTTTTTCATATAAAAATTTCCATTTTTTTGAGGTTTTGGGTGGATTTTTCAATTTTTGGGGGGTGGTCACGAATTAAAGTCCTTTTCGCTCTAGGACGCATATTTAAGGAGATATGGGCAAAAGAAGTTTTTCATATAAAAATTTAATTTTTTTTAGGTTTTGGGTGGATTTTTCAATTTTTTGGGGGTGGTCACGAATTAAAGTCCTTTTCGCTCTAGGACGCATATTTAAGGAGATATGGGCAAAAGAAGTTTTTCATATAAAAATTTCAATTTTTTTAGGTTTTGGGTGGATTTTTCAATTTTTTGGGGATGGTCACGAATTAAAGTCCTTTTCGCTCTAGGACGCATATTTAAGGAGATATGGGCAAAAGAAGTTTTTCATATAAAAATTTCAATTTTTTTAGGTTTTGGGTGGATTTTTCAATTTTTTGGGGGTGGTCACGAATTAAAGGCCTTTTCGCTCTAGGACGCATATTTAAGGAGATATGGGCAAAAGAAGTTTTTCATATAAAAATTTCAATTTTTTTAGGTTTTGGGTGGATTTTTCAATTTTTAGGGGGTGGTCACGAAGTAAAGTCCTTTTCGCTCTAGGACGCATATTTAAGGAGATATGGGCAAAAGAAGTTTTTTATATAAAAATTTCAATTTTTTTAAGTTTTGGGTGGATTTTTCAATTTTTTGGGGGTGGTCACGAATTAAAGTCCTTTTCGCTCTAGGACGCATATTTAAGGAGATATGGGCAAAAGAAGTTTTTCATATAAAAATTTCAATTTTTTTAGGTTTTGGGTGGAGTTTTCAATTTTTTGGGGGTGGTCACGAATTAAAGGCCTTTTCGCTCTAGCACGCTTAGTTTAGGAGATATGGGCAAAAGAAGCTTTTCATATAAAAATTTAAATTTTTTTAGGTTTTGGGTGGATTTTTCAATTTTTGGGGGGTGGTCACGAATTAAAGTCCTTTTCGCTCTAGGACGCATATTTAAGGAGATATGGGCAAAAGAAGTTTTTCATAAAAAAATTTAAATTTTTTTAGGTTTTGGGTGGATTTTTCAATTTTTTGGGGGTGGTCACGAATTAAAGGCCTTTTCGCTCTAGGACGCATATTTAAGGGGATATGGGCAAAAGAAGTTTTTCATATAAAAATTTCAATTTTTTTAGGTTTTGGGTGGATTTTTCAATTTTTGGGGGGTGGTCACGAATTAAAGTCCTTTTCGCTCTAGGACGCATATTTAAGGAGATATGGGCAAAAGAAGTTTTCCATATAAAAATTTCAATTTTTTTAGGTTTTGGGTGGATTTTTCAATTTTTTGGGGGTGGTCACGAATTAAAGTCCTTTTCGCTCTAGGACGCATATTTAAGGAGATATGGACAAAAGAAGTTTTTCATATAAAAATTTCAATTTTTTTAGGTTTTGGGTGGATTTTTCAATTTTTTGGGGATGGTCACGAATTAAAGTCCTTTTCGCTCTAGGACGCATATTTAAGGAGATATGGGCAAAAGAAGTTTTTCATATAAAAATTTAAATTTTTTTAGGTTTTGGGTGGATTTTTCAATTTTTTGTGGGTGGTCACGAATTAAAGGCCTTTTCGCTCTAGGACGCATATTTATGGAGATATGGGCAAAAGAAGTTTTTCATATAAAAAATTTCAATTTTTTTAGGTTTTGGGTGGATTTTTCAATTTTTTGGGGGTGGTCACGAATTAAAGGCCTTTTCGCTCTAGGACGCATATTTAAGGAGATATGGGCAAAAGAAGTTTTTCATATAAAAATTTAAATTTTTTTAGGTTTTGGGTGGAGTTTTCAATTTTTTGGGGGTGGTCACGAATTAAAGCCCTTTTCGCTCTAGAACGCTTAGTTTAGGAGATATGGGCAAAAGAAGTTTTTCATATAAAAATTTTAATTTTTTTAGGTTTTGGGTGGAGTTTTCAATTTTTTGGGGGTGGTCACGAATTAAAGTCCTTTTCGCTCTAGGACGCATATTTAAGGAGATATGGGCAAAAGAAGTTTTTCATATAAAAATTTCAATTTTTTTAGGTTTTGGGTGGATTTTTCAATTTTTTGGGGGTGGTCACGAATTAAAGGCCTTTTCGCTCTAGGACGCATATTTAAGGAGATATGGGCAAAAGAAGTTTTTCATATAAAAATTTCAATTTTTTTAGGTTTTGGGTGGATTTTTCAATTTTTGGGGGTCTTCACTAATTTAAGTCCTTTTCGCTCTAGGACGCATATTTAAGGAGATATGGGCAAAAGAAGTTTTTCATATAAAAATTTTAATTTTTTTAGGTTTTGGGTGGAGTTTTCAATTTTTTGGGGGTGGTCACGAATTAAAGTCCTTTTCGCTCTAGGACGCATATTTAAGGAGATATGGGCAAAAGAAGTTTTTCATATAAAAATGTCAATTTTTTTAGGTTTTGGGTGGATTTTTCAATTTTTTGGGGTTGGTCACGAATTATAGTCCTTTCGCTCTAGGACGCATATTTAAGGAGATATGGGCAAAAGAAGTTTTTCATATAAAAATTTCAATTTTTTTAGGTTTTGGGTGGATTTTTCAATTTTTTGGGGGTGGTCACGAATTAAAGTCCTTTTCGCTCTAGGACGCATATTTAAGGAAATATAGGCAAAAGAAGTTTTTCATATAAAAATTTCAATTTTTTTAGGTTTTGGGTGGATTTTTCAATTTTTTGGGGGTGGTCACGAATTAAAGGCCTTTTCGCTCTAGGACGCATATTTAAGGAGATATGGGCAAAAGAAGTTTTTCATATAAAAATTTCATTTTTTTTAGGTTTTGGGTGGATTTTTCAATTTTTTGGGGGTGGTCACGAATTAAAGTCCTTTTCGCTCTAGGACGCATATTTAAGGAGATATGGGCAAAAGAAGTTTTTCATATAAAAATTTCAATTTTTTTAGGTTTTGGGTGGAGTTTTCAATTTTTTGGGGGTGTTCACGAATTAAAGTCCTTTTCGCTCTAGGACGCATATTTAAGGAGATATGGGCAAAAGAAGTTTTACATATAAAAATTTAAATTTTTTTAGGTTTTGGGTGGAGTTTTCAATTTTTTGGGGGTGGTCACGAATTAAAGGCCTTTTCGCTCTAGCACGCTTAGTTTAGGAGATATGGGCAAAAGAAGTTTTTCATATAAAAATTTCATTTTTTTTAGGTTTTGGGTGGATTTTTCAATTTTTTGGGGGTGGTCACGAATTAAAGGCCTTTTCGCTCTAGGACGCATATTTAAGGAGATATGGGCAATTTTTTTTAGGTTTTGGGTGGATTTTTCAATTTTTTGGGGGTGGTCACGAATTAAAGGCCTTTTCGCTCTAGGACGCTTAGTTTAGGAGATATGGGCAAAAGAAGTTTTTCATATAAAAATTTCATTTTTTTTAGGTTTTGGGTGGATTTTTCAATTTTTTGGGGGTGGTCACGAATTAAAGTCCTTTTCGCTCTAGGACGTTTAGTTTAGGAGATATGGGCAAAAGAAGTTTTTCATATAAAAATTTTAATTTTTTGAGGTTTTGGGTGGATTTTTCAATTTTTGGGGGTGGTCACGAATTAAAGTCCTTTTCGCTCTAGGACGAATATTTAAGGAGATATGGGCAAAAGAAGCTTTTCATATAAAAATTTTAATTTTTTTAGGTTTTGGGTGGATTTTTCAATTTTTTGGGGATGGTCTCGAATTAAAGGCCTTTTCGCTCTAGGACGCATATTTAAGGAGATATGGGCAAAAGAAGTTTTTCATATAAAAATTTAAATTTTTTTAGGTTTTGGGGGGATTTTTCAATTTTTTGGGGGTGGTCACGAATTAAAGGCCTTTTCGCTCTAGGACGCACATTTAAAATTTCGATTTTTTTAGGTTTTGGGTGGATTTTTCAATTTTTTGGGGGTGGTCACGAATTAAAGGCCTTTTCGCTCTAGGACGCATATTTAAGGAGATATGGGCAAAAGAAGTTTTTCATATAAAAATTTCAATTTTTTTAGGTTTTGGGTGGATTTTTCAATTTTTGGGGGTCTTCACGAATTTAAGTCCTTTTCGCTCTAGGACGCATATTTAAGGAGATATGGGCAAAAGAAGTTTTTCATATAAAAATTTTAATTTTTTTAGGTTTTGGGTGGAGTTTTCAATTTTTTGGGGGTGGTCACGAATTAAAGTCCTTTTCGCTCTAGGACGCATATTTAAGGAGATATGGGCAAAAGAAGTTTTTCATATAAAAATTTCAATTTTTTTTGGTTTTGGGTGGATTTTTCAATTTTTTGGGGGTGGTCACGAATTAAAGTCCTTTTCGCTCTAGGACGCATATTTAAGGAGATATGGGCAAAAGAAGTTTTTCATATAAAAATTTCAATTTTTTTAGGTTTTGGGTGGATTTTTCAATTTTTTGGGGGTGGTCACGAATTAAAGTCCTTTTCGCTCTAGGACGCATATTTAAGGAAATATAGGCAAAAGAAGTTTTTCATATAAAAATTTCAATTTTTTTAGGTTTTGGGTGGATTTTTCAATTTTTTGGGGGTGGTCACGAATTAAAGGCCTTTTCGCTCTAGGACGCATATTTAAGGAGATATGGGCAAAAGAAGTTTTTCATATAAAAATTTCAATTTTTTTAGGTTTTGGGTGGATTTTTCAATTTTTTGGGGGTGGTCACGAATTAAAGTCCTTTTCGCTCTAGGACGCATATTTAAGGAGATATGGGCAAAAGACGTTTTTCATATAAAAATTTCAATTTTTTTAGGTTTTGGGTGGAGTTTTCAATTTTTTGGGGGTGGTCACGAATTAAAGGCCTTTTCGCTCTAGCACGCTTAGTTTAGGAGATATGGGCCAAAGAAGTTTTTCATATAAAAATTTCAATTTTTTTAGGTTTTGGGTGGATTTTTCAATTTTTTGGGGGTGGTCACGAATTAAAGTCCTTTTCGCTCTAGGACGCATATTTAAGGAGATATGGGCAAAAGAAGTTTTACATATAAAAATTTAAATTTTTTTAGGTTTTGGGTGGAGTTTTCAATTTTTTGGGGGTGGTCACGAATTAAAGGCCTTTTCGCTCTAGCACGCTTAGTTTAGGAGATATGGGCAAAAGAAGTTTTTCATATAAAAATTTCATTTTTTTAGGTTTTGGGTGGATTTTTAAATTTTTTGGGGGTGGTCACGAATTAAAGGCCTTTTCGCTCTAGGACGCATATTTAAGGAGATATGGACAATTTTTTTAGGTTTTGGGTGGATTTTTCAAGTTTTTGGGGGTGGTCACGAATTAAAGTCCTTTTCGCTCTAGGACGCATATTTAAGGAGATATGGGCAAAAGAAGTTTTTCATATAAAAATTTCATTTTTTTTAGGTTTTGGGTGGATTTTTCAATTTTTTGGGGGTGGTCACGAATTAAAGTCCTTTTCGCTCTAGGACGTTTAGTTTAGGAGATATGGGCAAAAGAAGTTTTTCATATAAAAATTTTAATTTTTTGAGGTTTTGGGTGGATTTTTCAATTTTTGGGGGTGGTCACGAATTAAAGTCCTTTTCGCTCTAGGACGAATATTTAAGGAGATATGGGCAAAAGAAGTTTTTCATATAAAAATTTTAATTTTTTTAGGTTTTGGGTGGATTTTTCAATTTTTTGGGGATGGTCTCGAATTAAAGTCCTTTTCGCTCTAGGACGCATATTTAAGGAGATATGGGCAAAAGAAGTTTTTCATATAAAAATTTCAATTTTTTTAGGTTTTGGGGGGATTTTTCAATTTTTTGGGGGTGGTCACGAATTACAGGCCTTTTCGCTCTAGGACGCATATTTAAAATTTCGATTTTTTTAGGTCTTGGGTGGATTTTTCAATTTTTGGGGGTGGTCACGAATTAAAGTCCTTTTCGCTCTAGGACGCTTAGTTTAGGAGATATGGGCAAAAGAAGTTTTTCATATAAAAATTTTAATTTTTTGAGGTTTTGGGTGGAGTTTTCAATTTTTTGAGGGTGGTCACGAATTAAAGTCCTTTTCGCTCTAGGACGCATATTTAAGGAGATATGGGCAAAAGAAGTTTTTCATATAAAAATTTCAATTTTTTTAGGTTTTGGGTGGATTTTTCAATTTTTTGGGGGTGGTCACGAATTAAAGGCCTTTTCGCTCTAGGACGCATATTTAAGGAGATATGGGCAAAAGAAGTTTTTCATATAAAAATTTCAATTTTTTTAGGTTTTGGGTGGATTTTTCAATTTTTTGGGGGTGGTCACGAATTAAAGTCCTTTTCGCTCTAGGACGCATATTTAAGGAGATATGGGCAAAAGAAGTTTTTCATATAAAAATTTCAATTTTTTGTGGATTTTTCAATTTTTTGGGGGTGGTCACGAATTAAAGTCCTTTTCGCTCTAGGACGTTTAGTTTAGGAGATATGGGCAAAAGAAGTTTTTCATATAAAAATTTTAATTTTTTGAGGTTTTGGGTGGATTTTTCAATTTTTGGGGGTGGTCACGAATTAAAGTCCTTTTCGCTCTAGGACGAATATTTAAGGAGATATGGGCAAAAGAAGTTTTTCATATAAAAATTTTAATTTTTTTAGGTTTTGGGTGGATTTTTCAATTTTTTGGGGATGGTCTCGAATTAAAGGCCTTTTCGCCCTAGGACGCATATTTAAGGAGATATGGGCAAAAGAAGTTTTTCATATAAAAATTTCCATTTTTTTAGGTTTTGGGGGGATTTTTCAATTTTTTGGGGGTGGTCACGAATTAAAGGCCTTTTCGCTCTAGGACGCATATTTAAAATTTCGATTTTTTTAGGTTTTGGGTGGATTTTTCAATTTTTGGGGGTGGTCACGAATTAAAGTCCTTTTCGCTCTAGGACGCTTAGTTTAGGATATATGGGCAAAAGAAGTTTTTCATATAAAAATTTAAATTTTTTTAGGTTTTGGGCGGATTTTTCAATTTTTTGGGTGTGGTCACGAATTAAAGTCCTTTTCGCTCTAGGACGCATATTTAAGGAGATAAGGGCAAAAGAAGTTTTTCATATAAAAATTTCAATTTTTTTAGGTATTGGGTGGATTTTTCAATTTTTTGGGGGTGGTCACGAATTAAAGGCCTTTTCGCTCTAGGACGCATATTTAAGGAGATATGGACAAAAGAAGTTTTTCATATAAAAATTTCAATTTTTTTAGGATTTGGGTGGATTTTTCAATTTTTTGGGGATGGTCACGAATTAAAGTCCTTTTCGCTCTAGGACGCATATTTAAGGAAATATAGGCAAAAGAAGTTTTTCATATAAAAATTTAAATTTTTTTAGGTTTTGGGTGGAGTTTTCAATTTTTTTTTCGCTCTAGCACGCTTAGTTTAGGAGATATGGGCAAAAGAAGTTTTTCATATAAAAATTTTAATTTTTGAGGTTTTGGGTGGAGTTTTCAATTTTTTGGGGGTGGTCACGAATTAAAGTCCTTTTCGCTCTAGGACGCATATTTAAGGAGATATGGGCAAAAGAAGTTTTTCATATAAAAATTTCAATTTTTTTAGGTTTTGGGTGGATTTTTCAATTTTTTGGGGGTGGTCACGAATTAAAGGCCTTTTCGCTCTAGGACGCATATTTAAGGAGATATGGGCAAAAGAAGTTTTTCATATAAAAATTTAAATTTTTTTAGGTTTTGGGTGGATTTTTCAATATTTTGGGGGTGGTCACGAATTAAAGGCCTTTTCGCTCTAGGACGCATATTTAAGGAGATATGGGCAAAAGAAGTTTTTCATATAAAAATTTCATTTTTTTTAGGTTTTGGGTGGATTTTTCAATTTTTTGGGGGTGGTCACGAATTAAAGTCCTTTTCGCTCTAGGACGCTTAGTTTAGGAGATATGGGCAAAAGAAGTTTTTCATATAAAAATTTTAATTTTTTGAGGTTTTGGGTGGATTTTTCAGTTTTTTGGGGGTGGTCACGAATTAAAGTCCTTTTCACTTTAGGACGAATATTTAAGGAGATATGGGCAAAAGAAGTTTTTCATATAAAAATTTAAATTTTTTTAGGTTTTGGGTGGATTTTTCAATTTTTTGAGGATGGTCACGAATTAAAGGCCTTTTCGCTCTAGGACGCATATTTAAGGAGATATGGGCAAAAGAAGTTTTTCATATAAAAATTTCAATTTTTTTAGGTTTTGGGGGGATTTTTCAATTTTTTGGGGGTGGTCACGAATTAAAGGCCTTTTCGCTCTAGCACGCTTAGTTTAGGAGATATGGGCAAAAGAAGTTTTTCATATAAAAATTTCAATTTTTTTTGGTTTTGGGTGGATTTTTCAATTTTTTGGGGGTGGTCACGAATTAAAGGCCTTTTCGCTCTAGGACGCATATTTAAGGAGATATGGGCAAAAGAAGTTTTTCATATAAAAATTTCAATTTTTTTTTCAATTTTTTGGGGGTGGTCACGAATTAAAGGCCTTTTCGCTCTAGGACGCATATTTAAGGAGATATGGGCAAAAGAAGTTTTTCATATAAAAATTTCATTTTTTTTAGGTTTTGAGTGGATTTTTCAATTTTTTGGGGGTGGTCACGAATTAAAGTCCTTTTCGCTCTAGGACGCTTAGTTTAGGAGATATGGGCAAAAGAAGTTTTTCATATAAAAATTTTAATTTTTTGAGGTTTTGGGTGGATTTTTCAATTTTTTGGGGGTGGTCACGAATTAAAGTCCTTTTCGCTCTAGGACGAATATTTAAGGAGATATGGGCAAAAGAAGTTTTTCATATAAAAATTTCAATTTTTTTAGGTTTTGGGTGGATTTTTCAATTGTTTGGGGATGGTCACGAATTAAAGGCCTTTTCGCTCTAGGACGCATATTTAAGGAGATATGGGCAAAAGAAGTTTTTCATATAAAAATTTAAATTTTTTTAGGTTTTGGGGGGATTTTTCAATTTTTTGGGGGTGGTCACAAATTAAAGGCCTTTTCGCTCTAGGACGCATATTTAACATTTCAATTTTTTTAGGTTTTGGGTGGATTTTTCAATTTTTTGGGGGTGGTCACGAATTAAAGTCCTTTTCGCTCTAGGACGAATATTTAAGGAGATATGGGCAAAAGAAGTTTTTCATATAAAAATTTAAATTTTTTTAGGTTTTGGGTGGATTTTTCAATTTTTTGGGTGTGGTCACGAATTAAAGTCCTTTTCGCTCTAGGACGCATATTTAAGGAGATAAGGGCAAAAGAAGTTTTTCATATTCAATTTTTTTAGGTTTTGGGTGGATTTTTCAATTTTTTGGGGGTGGTCACGAATTAAAGGCCTTTTCGCTCTAGGACGCATATTTAAGGAGATATGGACAAAAGAAGTTTTTCATATAAAAATTTCAATTTTTTTAGGTTTTGGGTGGATTTTTCAATTTTTTGGGGATGGTCACGAATTAAAGTCCTTTTCGCTCTAGGACGCATATTTAAGGAAATATAGGCAACAGAAGTTTATCATATAAAAATTTAAATTTTTTTAGGTTTTGGGTGGAGTTTTCAATTTTTTGGGGGTGGTCACGAATTAAAGGCCTTTTCGCTCTAGCACGCTTAGTTTAGGAGATATGGGCAAAAGAAGTTTTTCATATAAAAATTTCAATTTTTTTAGGTTTTGGGTGGATTTTTCAATTTTTTGGGGGTGGTCACGAATTACAGTCCTTTTCGCTCTAGGACGCACATTTAAGGAGATATGGGCAAAAGAAGTTTTTCATATAAAATTTCAATTTTTTTAGGTTTTGGGTGGATTTTTCAATTTTTTGGGGGTGGTCACGAATTAAAGCCCTTTTCGCTCTAGGACGCATATTTAAGGAGATAAGGGCAAAAGAAGTTTTTCATATAAAAATTTCAATTTTTTTAGGTTTTGGGTGGATTTTTCAATTTTTTGGGGGTGGTCACGAATTAAAGTCCTTTTCGCTCTAGGACGCATATTTAAGGAGATGTGGGCAAAAGAAGTTTTTCATATAAAAATTTCAATTTTTTTAGGTTTTGGGTGGATTTTTCAATTTTTTGGGGGTGGTCACGAATTAAAGGCCTTTTCGCTCTAGGACGCATATTTAAGGAGATATGGGCAAAAGAGGTTTTTCATATAAAAATTTCAATTTTTTTTGGGCTTTGGGTGGATTTTTAAATTTTTTGGGGGTGGTCACGAATTAAAGGCCTTTTCGCTCTAGGACGCATATTTAATGAGATATGGACAATAGAAGTTTTTCATATAAAAATTTCAATTTTTTTAGGTTTGGGTGGATTTTTCAATTTTTTGGGGGTGGTCACGAATTAAAGTCCTTTTCGCTCTAGGACGCATATTTAAGGAGATATGGGCAAAAGAAGTTTTTCATATAAAAATTTCAATTTTTTTAGGTTTTGGGTGGATTTTTCAATTTTTGAGGGTGGTCACGAATTAAAGTCCTTTTCGCTCTAGGACGCATATTTAAGGAGATATGGGCAAAAGAAGTTATTCATATAAAAATTTAAATTTTTTTAGGTTTTGGGTGGATTTTTCAATTTTTTGGGGGTGGTCACGAATTAAAGTCCTTTTCGCTCTAGGACGCATATTTAAGGAGATATGGGCAAAAGAAGTTTTTTATATAAAAATTTCAATTTTTTTAGGTTTTGGGTGGATTTTTCAATTTTTTGGGGGTGGTCACGAATTAAAGGCCTTTTCGCTCTAGGACGCATATTTAAGGAGATATGGGCAAAAGAAGTTTTTCATATAAAAATTTCAATTTTTTTAGGTTTTGGGATTTTTCAATTTTTTGGGGGTGGTCACGAATTAAAGTCCTTTTCGCTCTAGGACGCATATTTAAGGAGATATGGGCAAAAGAAGTTTTTCATATAAAAATTTCAATTTTTTTAGGTTTTGGGTGTATTTTTCAATTTTTTGGGGATGGTCACGAATTAAAGTCCTTTTCGCTCTAGGACGCATATTTAAGGAGATATGGGCAAAAGAAGTTTTTCATATAAAAATTTCAATTTTTTTAGGTTTTGGGTAGATTTTTCAATTTTTTGGGGGTGGTCACGAATTAAAGTCCTTTTCGCTCTAGGACGCATATTTAAGGAGATATGGGCAAAAGAAGTTTTTCATATAAAAATTTCAATTTTTTTAGGTTTTGGGTGGATTTTTCAATTTTTTGGGGGTGGTCACGAATTACAGTCCTTTTCGCTCTAGGACGCACATTTAAGGAGATATGGGCAAAAGAAGTTTTTCATATAAAATTTCAATTTTTTTAGGTTTTGGGTGGATTTTTCAATTTTTTGGGGGTGGTCACGAATTAAAGCCCTTTTCGCTCTAGGACGCATATTTAAGGAGATATGGGCAAAAGAAGTTTTTCATATAAAAATTTCAATTTTTTTAGGTTTTGGGTGGATTTTTCAATTTTTTGGGGGTGGTCACGAATTAAAGTCCTTTTCGCTCTAGGACGCATATTTAAGGAGATATGGGCAAAAGAAGTTTTTCAAATAAAAATTTTAATTTTTTTAGGTTTTGGGTGGATTTTTAAATTTTTTGGGGGTGGTCACGAATTAAAGTCCTTTTCGCTCTAGGACGCATATTTAAGGAGATATGGGCAAAAGAAGCTTTTCATATAAAAATTTCAATTTATTTAGGTTTTGGGTGGATTTTTCAATTTTTTGGGGGTGGTCACGAATTAAAGTCCTTTTCGCACTAGGACGCATATTTAAGGAGATATGGGCAAAAGAAGTATTTCATATAAAAATTTCAATTTTTTTAGGTTTTGGGTGGATTTTTCAATTTTTTGGGGATGGTCACGAATTAAAGTCCTTTTCGCTCTAGGACGCATATTTAAGGAGATATGGGCAAAAGAAGTTTTTCATGTAAAAATTTCAATTTTTTTAGGTTTTGGGTGGATTTTTCAATTTTTTGGGGGTGGTCACGAATTAAAGTCCTTTTCGCTCTAGGACGCATATTTAAGGAGATATGGGCAAAAGAAGTTTTTCATATAAAAATTTCAATTTTTTTAGGTTTTGGGTGGATTTTTCAATTTTTTGGGGGTGGTCACGAATTAAAGTCCTTTTCGCTCTAGGACGCATACTTAAGGAGATATGGGCAGAAGAAGTTTTTCATATAAAAATTTCAATTTTTTTAGGTTTTGGGTGGATTTTTAAATTTTTTGGGGGTGGTCACGAATTAAAGGCCTTTTCGCTCTAGGACGCATATTTAAGGAAATATGGGCAAAAGAAGTTTTTCATATAAAAATTTTAATTTTTTGAGGTTTTGGGTGGATTTTTCAATTTTTTGGGGGTGGTCACGAATTAAAGTCCTTTTCGCTCTAGGACGCTTAGTTTAGAAGATATGGGCAAAAGAAGTTTTTCATATAAAAATTTCAATTTTTTAGGTTTTGGGTGGATTTTTCAATTTTTTGGGGGTGGTCACGAATTAAAGTCCTTTTCGCTCTAGGACGCATATTTAAGGAGATATGGACAAAATAAGTTTTTCATATAAAAATTTCAATTTTTTTAGGTTTTGGGTGGATTTTTCAATTTTTTGGGGGTGGTCACGAATTAAAGTCCTTTTCGCTCTAGGACGCATATTTAAGGAGATATGGGCAAAAGAAGTTTTTCATATAAAAATTTAAATTTTTTTAGGTTTTGGGTGGATTTTTCAATTTTTTGGGGGTGGTCACGAATTAAAGGCCTTTTCGCTCTAGGACGCATATTTAAGTTTTTCATATAAAAATTTCAATTTTTTTAGGTTTTGGGTGGATTTTTCAATTTTTTGGGGGTGGTCACGAATAAAAGTCCTTTTCGCTCTAGGACGCATATTTAAGGAGATATGGGCAAAAGAAGTTTTTCATATAAAAATTTAAATTTTTTTAGGTTTTGGGTGGATTTTTCAATTTTTTGGGGGTGGGCACGAATTAAAGTCCTTTTCGCTCTAGGACGCTAAGTTTAGTAGATATGGGCAAAAGAAGTTTTTCATATAAAAATTTAAATTTTTTTAGGTTTTGGGTGGATTTTTCAATTTTTTGGGGGTGGTCACGAATTAAAGTCCTTTTCGCTCTAGGACGCATATTTAAGGAGATATGGGCAAAAGACGTTTTTCATATAAAAATTTCAATTTTTTTAGGTTTTGGGTGGAGTTTTCAATTTTTTGGGGGTGGTCACGAATTAAAGGCCTTTTCGCTCTAGCACGCTTAGTTTAGGAGATATGGGCCAAAGAAGTTTTTCATATAAAAATTTCAATTTTTTTAGGTTTTGGGTGGATTTTTCAATTTTTTGGGGGTTGTCACGAATTAAAGGCCTTTTCGCTCTAGGACGCATATTTAAGGAGATATGGGCAAAAGAAGTTTTTCATATAAAAATTTCAATTTTTTTAGGTTTTGGGTGGATTTTTCAATTTTTTGGGGGTGGTCACGAATTAAAGTCCTTTTCGCTCTAGGACGCATATTTAAGGAGATATGGGCAAAAGAAGTTTTTCATATAAAAATTTCAATTTTTTTAGGTTTTGGGTGGATTTTTCAATTTTTTGGGGGTGGTCACGAATTAAAGGCCTTTTCGCTCTAGGACGCATATTTAAGGAGATATGGGCAAAAGAAGTTTTTCATATAAAAATTTCAATTTTTTTAGGTTTTGGGTGGATTTTTCAATTTTTTGGGGGTGGTCACGAATTAAAGTCCTTTTCGCTCTAGGACGCATATTTAAGGAGATATGGGCAAAAAAGTTATTCATATAAAAATTTCAATTTTTTTAGGTTTTGGGTGGATTTTTCAATTTTTTTGGGGTGGTCACGAATTAAAGGCCTTTACGCTCTAGGACGCATATTTAAGGAGATATTGACAATAGAAGTTTTTCATATAAAAATTTCAATTTTTTTTTAGGTTTTGGGTGGATTTTTCAATTTTTTGGGGGTGGTCACGAATTAAGGTCCTTTTCGCTCTAGGACGCATATTTAAGGAGATATGGGCAAAAGAAGTTTTTCATATAAAAATTTCAATTTTTTTAGGTTTTGGGTGGATTTTTCAATTTTTTGGGGATGGTCACGAATTAAAGTCCTTTTCGCTCTAGGACGCATATTTAAGGAGATATGGGCAAAAGAAGTTTTTCATGTAAAAATTTCAATTTTTTTAGGTTTTGGGTGGATTTTTCAATTTTTTGGGGGTGGTCACGAATTAAAGTCCTTTTCGCTCTAGGACGCATATTTAAGGAGATATGGGCAAAAGAAGTTTTTCATATAAAAATTTCAATTTTTTTAGGTTTTGGGTGGATTTTTCAATTTTTTGGGGGTGGTCACGAATTAAAGTCCTTTTCGCTCTAGGACGCATACTTAAGGAGATATGGGCAGAAGAAGTTTTTCATATAAAAATTTCAATTTTTTTAGGTTTTGGGTGGATTTTTAAATTTTTTGGGGGTGGTCACGAATTAAAGGCCTTTTCGCTCTAGGACGCATATTTAAGGAAATATGGGCAAAAGAAGTTTTTCATATAAAAATTTTAATTTTTTGAGGTTTTGGGTGGATTTTTCAATTTTTTGGGGGTGGTCACGAATTAAAGTCCTTTTCGCTCTAGGACGCTTAGTTTAGAAGATATGGGCAAAAGAAGTTTTTCATATAAAAATTTCAATTTTTTAGGTTTTGGGTGGATTTTTCAATTTTTTGGGGGTGGTCACGAATTAAAGTCCTTTTCGCTCTAGGACGCATATTTAAGGAGATATGGACAAAATAAGTTTTTCATATAAAAATTTCAATTTTTTTAGGTTTTGGGTGGATTTTTCAATTTTTTGGGGGTGGTCACGAATTAAAGTCCTTTTCGCTCTAGGACGCATATTTAAGGAGATATGGGCAAAAGAAGTTTTTCATATAAAAATTTAAATTTTTTTAGGTTTTGGGTGGATTTTTCAATTTTTTGGGGGTGGTCACGAATTAAAGGCCTTTTCGCTCTAGGACGCATATTTAAGTTTTTCATATAAAAATTTCAATTTTTTTAGGTTTTGGGTGGATTTTTCAATTTTTTGGGGGTGGTCACGAATAAAAGTCCTTTTCGCTCTAGGACGCATATTTAAGGAGATATGGGCAAAAGAAGTTTTTCATATAAAAATTTAAATTTTTTTAGGTTTTGGGTGGATTTTTCAATTTTTTGGGGGTGGGCACGAATTAAAGTCCTTTTCGCTCTAGGACGCTAAGTTTAGTAGATATGGGCAAAAGAAGTTTTTCATATAAAAATTTAAATTTTTTTAGGTTTTGGGTGGATTTTTCAATTTTTTGGGGGTGGTCACGAATTAAAGTCCTTTTCGCTCTAGGACGCATATTTAAGGAGATATGGGCAAAAGACGTTTTTCATATAAAAATTTCAATTTTTTTAGGTTTTGGGTGGAGTTTTCAATTTTTTGGGGGTGGTCACGAATTAAAGGCCTTTTCGCTCTAGCACGCTTAGTTTAGGAGATATGGGCCAAAGAAGTTTTTCATATAAAAATTTCAATTTTTTTAGGTTTTGGGTGGATTTTTCAATTTTTTGGGGGTTGTCACGAATTAAAGGCCTTTTCGCTCTAGGACGCATATTTAAGGAGATATGGGCAAAAGAAGTTTTTCATATAAAAATTTCAATTTTTTTAGGTTTTGGGTGGATTTTTCAATTTTTTGGGGGTGGTCACGAATTAAAGTCCTTTTCGCTCTAGGACGCATATTTAAGGAGATATGGGCAAAAGAAGTTTTTCATATAAAAATTTCAATTTTTTTAGGTTTTGGGTGGATTTTTCAATTTTTTGGGGGTGGTCACGAATTAAAGGCCTTTTCGCTCTAGGACGCATATTTAAGGAGATATGGGCAAAAGAAGTTTTTCATATAAAAATTTCAATTTTTTTAGGTTTTGGGTGGATTTTTCAATTTTTTGGGGGTGGTCACGAATTAAAGTCCTTTTCGCTCTAGGACGCATATTTAAGGAGATATGGGCAAAAAAGTTATTCATATAAAAATTTCAATTTTTTTAGGTTTTGGGTGGATTTTTCAATTTTTTGGGGTGGTCACGAATTAAAGGCCTTTACGCTCTAGGACGCATATTTAAGGAGATATTGACAATAGAAGTTTTTCATATAAAAATTTCAATTTTTTTTTAGGTTTTGGGTGGATTTTTCAATTTTTTGGGGGTGGTCACGAATTAAGGTCCTTTTCGCTCTAGGACGCATATTTAAGGAGATATGGGCAAAAGAAGTTTTTCATATAAAAATTTCAATTTTTTTAAAGTCCTTTTCGCTCTAGGACGCATATTTAAGGAGATATGGGCACAAGAAGTTTTTCATATAAATATTTAAATTTTTTTTAGGTTTTGGGTGGATTTTTCAATTTTTTTGGGGTGGTCACGAATTAAAGGCCTTTTCGCTCTAGCACGCTTAGATTAGGAGATATGGGCAAAAAAAGTTTTTCATATATATAAAAATTTAAATTTTTTTAGGTTTTGGGTGGATTTTTCAATTTTTTGGGGGTGGTCACGAATTAAAGTCCTTTTCGCTCTAGGACGCATATTTAAGGATATATGGGCAAAAGAAGTTTTTCATATAAAAATTTCAATTTTTTTAGGTTTTGGGTGGATTTTTCAATTTTTTGCGGGTGGTCACGAATTAAAGTCCTTTTCGCTCTAGGACGTATATTTAAGGAGATATGGGCAAAAGAAGTTATTCATATAAAAATTTCAATTTTTTTAGGTTTTGGGTGGATTTTTCAATTTTTGGGGGGTGGTCACGAATTAAAGTCCTTTTCGCTCTAGGACGCATATTTAAGGAGATATGGGCAAAAGAAGTTTTTCATATAAAAATTTCACTTTTTTTAGGTTTTGGGTGGATTTTTAAATTTTTTGGGGGTGGTCACGAATTAAAGTCCTTTTCGCTCTAGGACGCATATTTTTGGGGGGTGGTCACGAATTAAAGGCCTTTTCGCTCTAGGACGCATATTTAAGGAGATATGGGCAAAAGAAGTTTTTCATATAAAAATTTCACTTTTTTTAGGTTTTGGGTGGATTTTTAAATTTTTTGGGGGTGGTCACGAATTAAAGTCCTTTTCGCTCTAGGACGCATATTTTTGGGGGGTGGTCACGAATTAAAGGCCTTTTCGCTCTAGGACGCATATTTAAGGAGATATGGGCAAAAGAAGTTTTTCATATAAAAATTTCAATTTTTTTAGGTTTTGGGTGGATTTTTCAATTTTTGGGGGGTGGTCACGAATTAAAGTCCTTTTCGCTCTAGGACGCATATTTAAGGAGATATGGGCAAAAGAAGTTTTTCATATAAAAATTTAAATTTTTTTAGGTTTTGGGTGGATTTTTCAATTTTTTGGGGGTGGTCACGAATTAAAGTCCTTTTCGCTCTAGGACGCATATTTAAGGAGATATGGGCAAAAGAAGTTTTTCATATAAAAATTTCAATTTTTTTAGGTTTTGGGTGGATTTTTCAATTTTTTGGGGGTGGTCACGAATTAAAGTCCTTTTCGCTCTAGGACGCATATTTAAGGAGATATGGGAAAAAGAAGTTATTCATATAAAAATTTCAATTTTTGTAGGTTTTGAGTGGATTTTTCAATTTTTCAATTTTTTGGGGGTGGTCACGAATTAAAGTCCTTTTCGCTCTAGGACGCATATTTAAGGAGATATGGGCAAAAGAAGTTTTTCATATAAAAATTTCATTTTTTTTAGGTTTTGGGTGGATTTTTCAATTTTTTGGGGGTGGTCACGAATTAAAGGCCTTTTCGCTCTAGGACGCATATTTAAGGAGATATGGGCAAAAGAAGTTTTTCATATAAAAATTTCAATTTTTTTAGGTTTTGGGTGGATTTTTCAATTTTTTGGGGGTGGTCACGAATTAAAGTCCTTTTCGCTCTAGGACGCATATTTTTGGGGGGTGGTCACGAATTAAAGGCCTTTTCGCTCTAGGACGCATATTTAAGGAGATATGGGCAAAAGAAGTTTTTCATATAAAAATTTCAATTTTTTTAGGTTTTGGGTGGATTTTTCAATTTTTGGGGGGTGGTCACGAATTAAAGTCCTTTTCGCTCTAGGACGCATATTTAAGGAGATATGGGCAAAAGAAGTTTTTCATATAAAAATTTCAATTTTTTTAGGTTTTGGGTGAATTTTGCACTTTTTTGGTGGTGGTCACGAATTATTGTCCTTTTCGCTCTAGGACGCATATTTAAGGAGATATGGGCAAAAGAAGTTATTCATATAAAAATTTAAATTTTTTTAGGTTTTGGGTGGATTTTTCAATTTTTTGGGGGTGGTCACGAATTAAAGTCCTTTTCGCTCTAGGACGCATATTTAAGGAGATATGGGCAAAAGAAGTTTTTCATATAAAAATTTCAATTTTTTTAGGTTTTGGGTGGATTTTTCAATTTTTTGGGGGTGGTCACGAATTAAAGGCCTTTTCGCTCTAGGACGCATATTTAAGGAGATATGGGCAAAAGAAGTTTTTCATATAAAAATTTCAATTTTGTTAGGTTTTGGGTGGATTTTTCAATTTTTTGGGGGTGGTCACGAATTAAAGGCCTTTTCGCTCTAGGACGCATATTTAAGGAGATATGGGCAAAAGAAGTTTTTCATATAAAAATTTCAATTTTTTTAGGTTTTGGGTGGATTTTTCAATTTTTTGGGGGTGGTCACGAATTAAAGTCCTTTTCGCTCTAGGACGCATATTTAAGGAGATATGGGCAAAAGAAGTTTTTCATAGAAAAATTTACATTTTTTTAGGTTTTGGGTGGATTTTTCAATTTTTTGGGGGTGGTCACGAATTAAAGGCCTTTTCGCTCTAGGACGCATATTTAAGGAGATATGGGCAAAAGAAGTTTTTCATATAAAAATTTCAATTTTGTTAGGTTTTGGGTGGATTTTTCAATTTTTTGGGGGTGGTCACGAATTAAAGTCCTTTTCGCTCTAGGACGCATATTTAAGGAGATATGGGCAAAAGAAGTTTTTCATATAAAAATTTCAATTTTTTTAGATTTTGGGTGGATTTTTCAATTTTTTGCGGGAGGTCACGAATTAAAGTCCTTTTCGCTCTAGGACGCATATTTAAGGAGATATGGGCAAAAGAAGTTTTTCATATAAAAATTTCAATTTTTTTAGGTTTTGGGTGGATTTTTCAATTTTTTGGGGGTGGTCACGAATTAAAGTCCTTTTCGCTCTAGGACGCATATTTAAGGAGATATGGGCAAAAGAAGTTTTTCATATAAAAATTTCAATTTTTTTAGGTTTTGGGTGGATTTTTCAATTTTTTGGGGGTGGTCACGAATTAAAGTCCTTTTCGCTCTAGGACGCATATTTAAGGAGATATGGGCAAAAAAGTTATTCATATAAAAATTTTAATTTTTTTAGGTTTTGGGTGGATTTTTCAATTTTTTGGGGGTGGTCACGAATTAAAGGCCTTTTCGCTCTAGGACACATATTTAAGGAGATATGGGCAAAAGAAGTTTTTCATATAAAAATTTCAATTTTTTTTGGGTTTTGGGTGGATTTTTCAATTTTTTGGGGGTGGTCACGAATTAAAGGCCTTTTCGCTCTAGGACGCATATTTAAGGAGATATGGGCAATAGAAGTTTTTCATATAAAAATTTCAATTTTTTTAGGTTTTGGGTGGATTTTTCAATTTTTTGGGGGTGGTCACGAATTAAAGTCCTTTTCGCTCTAGGACGCATATTTAAGGAGATATGGGCAAAAGAAGTTTTTCATATAAAAATTTCAATTTTTTTAGGTTTTGGGTGGATTTTTCAATTTTTTGGGGGTGGTCACGAATTAAAGTCCTTTTCGCTCTAGGACGCATATTTAAGGAGATATGGGCAAAAGAAGTTTTTCATATAAAAATTTAAATTTTTTTAGGTTTTGGGTGGATTTTTCAATTTTTTGGGGGTGGTCACGAATTAAAGTCCTTTTCGCTCTATTTAAGGAGATATGGGCAAAAGAAGTTTTTCATATAAAAATTTAAATTTTTTTAGGTTTTGGGTGGATTTTTCAATTTTTTGGGGGTGGTCACGAATTAAAGGCCTTTTCGCTCTAGGACGCATATTTAAGGAGATATGGGCAAAAGAAGTTTTTCATATAAAAATTTCCATTTTTTTGGTTTTAGGTGGATTTTTCAATTTTTTGGGGGTGGTCACGAATTAAAGTCCTTTTCGCTCTAGGACGCATATTTAAGGAGATATGGGCAAAAGAAGTTTTTCATATAAAAATTTCAATTTTTTTAGGTTTTGGGTGGATTTTTCAATTTTTTGGGGATGGTCACGAATTAAAGTCCTTTTCGCTCTAGGACGCATATTTAAGGAGATATGGGCAAAAGAAGTTTTTCATATAAAAATTTCAATTTTTTTAGGTTTTGGGTGGATTTTTCAATTTTTTGGGGGTGGTCACGAATTAAAGTCCTTTTCGCTCTAGGACGCATATTTAAGGAGATATGGGCAAAAGAAGTTTTTCATATAAAAATTTTAATTTTTTGAGGTTTTGCGTGGATTTTTCAATTTTTTGGGGGTGGTCACGAATTAAAGTCCTTTTCGCTCTAGGACGCATATTTAAGGAGATATGGGCAAAAGAAGTTTTTCAAATAAAAATTTCAATTTTTTTAGGTTTTGGGTGGATTTTTCAATTTTTTGGGGGTGGTCACGAATTAAAGTCCTTTTCGCTCTTGGACGCATATTTAAGGAGATATGGGCAAAAGAAGTTTTTCATATAAAAATTTCAATTTTTTTAGGTTTTGGGTGGATTTTTCAATTTTTTGGGATGGTCACGAATTAAAGTCCTTTTCGCTCTAGGACGCATATTTAAGGAGATATGGGCAAAAGAATTTTTTCATATAAAAATTTAATTTTTTTTAGGTTTTGGGTGGAGTTTTCAATTTTTTGGGGGTGGTCACGAATTAAAGGCCTTTTCGCTCTAGGACGCATATTTAAGGAGATATGTTCAAAAGAAGTTTTTCATATAAAAATTTCAATTTTTTTAGGTTTTGGGTGGATTTTTCAATTTTTTGGGGGAGGTCACGAATTAAAGTCCTTTTCGCTCTAGGACGCATATTTAAGGAGATATCGGCAAAAGAAGTTATTCTTATAAAAATTTAAATTTTTTTAGGTTTTGGGTGGATTTTTCAATTTTTTGGGGGTGGTCACGAATTAAAGTCCTTTTCGCTCTAGGACGCATATTTAAGGAGATATGGGCAAAAGAAGTTTTTCATATAAAAATTTCAATTTTTTTAGGTTTTGGGTGGATTTTTCAATTTTTTGGGGGTGGTCACGAATTAAAGTCCTTTTCGCTCTAGGACGCATATTTAAGGAGATATGGGCAAAAGAAGTTTTTCATATAAAAATTTCAATTTTTTTAGGTTTTGGGTGGATTTTTCAATTTTTTGGGGGTGGTCACGAATTAAAGGCCTTTTCGCTCTAGGACGCATATTTAAGTAGATATGGGCAAAAGAAGTTTTTCATATAAAAATTTCAATTTTTTTAGGTTTTGGGTGGATTTTTCAATTTTTTGGGGGTAGTCACGAATTAAAGTCCTTTTCGCTCTAGGACGCATATTTAAGGAGATATGGGCAAAAGAAGTTTTTCATATAAAAATTTCAATTTTTTTAGGTTTTGGGTGGATTTTTCAATTTTTTTGGGGGTGGTCACGAATTAAAGTCCTTTTCGCTCTAGGACGCATATTTAAGGAGATATGGGCAAAAGAAGTTTTTCATATAAAAATTTCAATTTTTTTAGGTTTTGGGTGGATTTTTCAATTTTTTGGGGGTGGTCACGAATTAAAGTCCTTTTCTCTCTAGGACGCATATTTAAGGAGATATGGGCAAAAGAAGTTTTTCATATAAAAATTTAAATTTTTTTAGGTTTTGGGTGGATTTTTCAATTTTTTGGGGGTGGTCACGAATTAAATGCCTTTTCGCTCTAGGACGCATATTTAAGGAGATATGGGCAAAAGAAGTTTTTCATATAAAAATTTCAATTTTGTTAGGTTTTGGGTGGATTTTTCAATTTTTTGGGGGTGGCCACGAATTAAAGTCCTTTTCGCTCTAGGACGCATATTTAAGGAGATATGGGCAAAAGAAGTTTTTCATATAAAAATTTAAATTTTTTTAGGTTTTGGGTGGATTTTTCAATTTTTTGGGGGTGGTCACGAATTAAAGTCCTTTTCGCTCTAGGACGCATATTTAAGGAGATATGGGCAAAAGAAGTTTTTCATACAAAAATTTCAATTTTTTTAGGTTTTGGGTGGATTTTTCAATTTTTTGGGGGTGGTCACGAATTAAAGGCCTTTTCGCTCTAGGACGCATATTTAAGGAGATATGGGCAAAAGA
This sequence comes from Haematobia irritans, assembly GCF_050003625.1. Lineage (NCBI taxonomy): Eukaryota > Metazoa > Arthropoda > Insecta > Diptera > Muscidae > Haematobia > Haematobia irritans. Next base: position 1,827,346 of record NW_027445770.1, read on the forward strand.
AGTTTTTCATATAAAAATTTAAATTTTTTTTAGGTTTTGGGTGGATTTTTCAATTTTTTGGGGGTGGTCACGAATTAAAGGCCTTTTCGCTCTAGGACGCATATTTAAGGAGATATGGGCAAAAGAAGTTTTTCATATAAAAATTTAAATTTTTTTTAGGTTTTGGGTGGATTTTTCAATTTTTTGGGGGTGGTCACGAATTAAAGGCCTTTTCGCTCTAGGACGCATATTTAAGGAGATATGGGCAAAAGAAGTTTTTCATATAAAAATTTCATTTTTTTAGGTTTTGGGTGGATTTTTCAATTTTTTTGGGGGTGGTCACGAATTAAAGTCCTTTTCGCTCTAGGACGCATATTTAAGGAGATATGGGCAAAAGAAGTTTTTCATATAAAAATTTAAATTTTTTTAGGTTTTGGGTGGATTTTTCAATTTTTTGGGGGTGGTCACGAATGAAAGGCCTTTTCGCTCTAGGACGCATATTTAAGGAGATATGGGCAAAAGAAGTTTTTCATATAAAAATTGCAATTTTTTTAGGTTTTGGGTGGATTTTTCAATTTTTTGGGGGTGGTCACGAATTAAAGTCCTTTTCGCTCTAGGACGCATATTTAAGGAGATATGGGCAAAAGAAGTTTTTCATATAAAAATTTAAATTTTTTTAGGTTTTGGGTGGATTTTTCAATTTTTTGGGGGTGGTCACGAATTAAAGTCCTTTTCGCTCTATTTAAGGAGATATGGGCAAAAGAAGTTTTTCATATAAAAATTTAAATTTTTTTAGGTTTTGGGTGGATTTTTCAATTTTTTGGGGGTGGTCACGAATTAAAGGCCTTTTCGCTCTAGGACGCATATTTAAGGAGATATGGGCAAAAGAAGTTTTTCATATAAAAATTTCCATTTTTTTGGTTTTAGGTGGATTTTTCAATTTTTTGGGGGTGGTCACGAATTAAAGTCCTTTTCGCTCTAGGACGCATATTTAAGGAGATATGGGCAAAAGAAGTTTTTCATATAAAAATTTCAATTTTTTTAGGTTTTGGGTGGATTTTTCAATTTTTTGGGGATGGTCACGAATTAAAGTCCTTTTCGCTCTAGGACGCATATTTAAGGAGATATGGGCAAAAGAAGTTTTTCATATAAAAATTTCAATTTTTTTAGGTTTTGGGTGGATTTTTCAATTTTTTGGGGGTGGTCACGAATTAAAGTCCTTTTCGCTCTAGGACGCATATTTAAGGAGATATGGGCAAAAGAAGTTTTTCATATAAAAATTTAAATTTTTTTAGGTTTTGGGTGGATTTTTCAATTTTTTGGGGGTGGTCACGAATTAAAGTCCTTTTCGCTCTATTTAAGGAGATATGGGCAAAAGAAGTTTTTCATATAAAAATTTAAATTTTTTTAGGTTTTGGGTGGATTTTTCAATTTTTTGGGGGTGGTCACGAATTAAAGGCCTTTTCGCTCTAGGACGCATATTTAAGGAGATATGGGCAAAAGAAGTTTTTCATATAAAAATTTCCATTTTTTTGGTTTTAGGTGGATTTTTCAATTTTTTGGGGGTGGTCACGAATTAAAGTCCTTTTCGCTCTAGGACGCATATTTAAGGAGATATGGGCAAAAGAAGTTTTTCATATAAAAATTTCAATTTTTTTAGGTTTTGGGTGGATTTTTCAATTTTTTGGGGATGGTCACGAATTAAAGTCCTTTTCGCTCTAGGACGCATATTTAAGGAGATATGGGCAAAAGAAGTTTTTCATATAAAAATTTCAATTTTTTTAGGTTTTGGGTGGATTTTTCAATTTTTTGGGGGTGGTCACGAATTAAAGTCCTTTTCGCTCTAGGACGCATATTTAAGGAGATATGGGCAAAAGAAGTTTTTCATATAAAAATTTTAATTTTTTGAGGTTTTGGGTGGATTTTTCAATTTTTTGGGGGTGGTCACGAATTAAAGTCCTTTTCGCTCTAGGACGCATATTTAAGGAGATATGGGCAAAAGAAGTTTTTCAAATAAAAATTTCAATTTTTTTAGGTTTTGGGTGGATTTTTCAATTTTTTGGGGGTGGTCACGAATTAAAGTCCTTTTCGCTCTTGGACGCATATTTAAGGAGATATGGGCAAAAGAAGTTTTTCATATAAAAATTTCAATTTTTTTAGGTTTTGGGTGGATTTTTCAATTTTTTGGGATGGTCACGAATTAAAGTCCTTTTCGCTCTAGGACGCATATTTAAGGAGATATGGGCAAAAGAATTTTTTCATATAAAAATTTAATTTTTTTTAGGTTTTGGGTGGAGTTTTCAATTTTTTGGGGGTGGTCACGAATTAAAGGCCTTTTCGCTCTAGGACGCATATTTAAGGAGATATGTTCAAAAGAAGTTTTTCATATAAAAATTTCAATTTTTTTAGGTTTTGGGTGGATTTTTCAATTTGTTGGGGGTGGTCACGAATTAAAGTCCTTTTCGCTCTAGGACGCATATTTAAGGAGATATGGGCAAAAGAAGTTTTTCATATAAAAATTTCAATTTTTTTAGGTTTTGGGTGGATTTTTCAATTTTTTGGGGGTGGTCACGAATTAAAGTCCTTTTCACTCTAGGACGCATATTTAAGGAGATATGGGCAAAAGAAGTTTTTCATATAAAAATTTCAATTTTTTTTTGGTTTTGGGTGGATTTTTCAATTTTTTGGGGATGGTCACGAATTAAAGTCCTTTTCGCTCTAGGACGCATATTTAAGGAGATATGGGCAAAAGAAGTTTTTCATATAAAAATTTAAATTTGTTTAGGTTTTGGGTGGATTTTTCAATTTTTTGGGGGTGGTCACGAATTAAAGTCCTTTTCGCTCTAGGACGCTAAGTTTAGGAGATATGGGCAAAAGAAGTTTTTCATATAAAAATTTCAATTTTTTTAGGTTTTGGGTGGATTTTTCAATTTTTTGGGGGAGGTCACGAATTAAAGTCCTTTTCGCTCTAGGACACATATTTAAGGAGATATGGGCAAAAGAAGTTTTTCATATAAAAATTTCAATTTTGTTAGGTTTTGGGTGGATTTTTCAATTTTTTGGGGGTGGCCACGAATTAAAGTCCTTTTCGCTCTAGGACGCATATTTAAGGAGATATGGGCAAAAGAAGTTTTTCATATAAAAATTTAAATTTTTTTAGGTTTTGGGTGGATTTTTCAATTTTTTGGGGGTGGTCACGAATTAAAGTCCTTTTCGCTCTAGGACGCATATTTAAGGAGATATGGGCAAAAGAAGTTTTTCATATAAAAATTTCAATTTTTTTAGGTTTTGGGTGGATTTTTCAATTTTTTGGGGGTGGTCACGAATTAAAGGCCTTTTCGCTCTAGGACGCATATTTAAGGAGATATGGGCAAAAGAAGTTTTTCATATAAAAATTTCATTTTTTTTAGGTTTTGGGTGGATTTTTCAATTTTTTGGGGGTGGTCACGAATTAAAGGCCTTTTCGCTCTAGGACGCATATTTAAGGAGATATGGGCAAAAGAAGTTTTTCATATAAAAATTTCATTTTTTTAGGTTTTGGGTGGATTTTTCAATTTTTTGGGGGTGGTCACGAATTAAAGTCCTTTTCGCTCTAGGACGCATATTTAAGGAGATATGGGCAAAAGAAGTTTTTAATATAAAAATTTCAATTTTTTTAGGTTTTGGGTGGATTTTTCAATTTTTTGGGGGTGGTCACGAATGAAAGGCCTTTTCGCTCTAGGACGCATATTTAAGGAGATATGGGCAAAAGAAGTTTTTCATATAAAAATTGCAATTTTTTTAGGTTTTGGGTGGATTTTTCAATTTTTTGGGGGTGGTCACGAATTAAAGGCCTTTTCGCTCTAGGACGCATATTTAACGAGATATGGGCAAAAGAAGATTTTCATATAAAAATTTCAATTTTTTTAAGGTTTTGGGTGGATTTTTCAATTTTTTGGGGGTGGTCACGAATTAAAGTCCTTTTCGCTCTAGGACGCATATTTAAGGAGATATGGGCAAAAGAAGTTTTTCAAATAAAAATTTCAATTTTTTTAGGTTTTGGGTGGATTTTTCAATTTTTTGGGGGTGGTCACGAATTAAAGTCCTTTTCGCTCTAGGACGCATATTTAAGGAGATATGGGCAAAAGAAGTTTTTCATATAAAAATTTCAATTTTTTTAGGTTTTGGGTGGATTTTTCAATTTTTTGGGATGGTCACGAATTAAAGTCCTTTTCGCTCTAGGACGCATATTTAAGGAGTTATGGGCAAAAGAATTTTTTCATATAAAAATTTATTTTTTTTTTAGGTTTTGGGTGGAGTTTTCAATTTTTTGGGGGTGGTCACGAATTAAAGGCCTTTTCGCTCTAGGACGCATATTTAAGGAGATATGTTCAAAAGAAATTTTTCATATAAAAATTTCAATTTTTTTAGGTTTTGGGTGGATTTTTCAATTTGTTGGGGGTGGTCACGAATTAAAGTCCTTTTCGCTCTAGGACGCATATTTAAGGAGATATGGGCAAAAGAAGTTTTTCATATAAAAATTTCAATTTTTTGAGGTTTTGGGTGGATTTTTCAATTTTTTGGGGGTGGTCACGAATTAAAGTCCTTTTCACTCTAGGACGCATATTTAAGGAGATATGGGCAAAAGAAGTTTTTCATATAAAAATTTCAATTTTTTTTGGTTTTGGGTGGATTTTTCAATTTTTTGGGGATGGTCACGAATTAAAGTCCTTTTCGCTCTAGGACGCTAAGTTTAGGAGATATGGGCAAAAGAAGTTTTTCATATAAAAATTTCAATTTTTTTAGGTTTTGGGTGGATTTTTCAATTTTTTGGGGGAGGTCACGAATTAAAGTCCTTTTCGCTCTAGGACGCATATTTAAGGAGATATCGGCAAAAGAAGTTATTCTTATAAAAATTTAAATTTTTTTAGGTTTTGGGTGGATTTTTCAATTTTTTGGGGGTGGTCACGAATTAAAGTCCTTTTCGCCCTAGGACGCATATTTAAGGAGATATGGGCAAAAGAAGTTTTTAATATAAAAATTTCAATTTTTTTAGGTTTTGGGTGGATTTTTCAATTTTTTGGGGGTGGTCACGAATGAAAGGCCTTTTCGCTCTAGGACGCATATTTAAGGAGATATGGGCAAAAGAAGTTTTTCATATAAAAATTGCAATTTTTTTAGGTTTTGGGTGGATTTTTCAATTTTTTGGGGGTGGTCACGAATTAAAGGCCTTTTCGCTCTAGGACGCATATTTAACGAGATATGGGCAAAAGAAGATTTTCATATAAAAATTTCAATTTTTTTAAGGTTTTGGGTGGATTTTTCAATTTTTTGGGGGTGGTCACGAATTAAAGTCCTTTTCGCTCTAGGACGCATATTTAAGGAGATATGGGCAAAAGAAGTTTTTCAAATAAAAATTTCAATTTTTTTAGGTTTTGGGTGGATTTTTCAATTTTTTGGGGGTGGTCACGAATTAAAGTCCTTTTCGCTCTAGGACGCATATTTAAGGAGATATGGGCAAAAGAAGTTTTTCATATAAAAATTTCAATTTTTTTAGGTTTTGGGTGGATTTTTCAATTTTTTGGGATGGTCACGAATTAAAGTCCTTTTCGCTCTAGGACGCATATTTAAGGAGTTATGGGCAAAAGAATTTTTTCATATAAAAATTTATTTTTTTTTTAGGTTTTGGGTGGAGTTTTCAATTTTTTGGGGGTGGTCACGAATTAAAGGCCTTTTCGCTCTAGGACGCATATTTAAGGAGATATGTTCAAAAGAAATTTTTCATATAAAAATTTCAATTTTTTTAGGTTTTGGGTGGATTTTTCAATTTGTTGGGGGTGGTCACGAATTAAAGTCCTTTTCGCTCTAGGACGCATATTTAAGGAGATATGGGCAAAAGAAGTTTTTCATATAAAAATTTCAATTTTTTGAGGTTTTGGGTGGATTTTTCAATTTTTTGGGGGTGGTCACGAATTAAAGTCCTTTTCACTCTAGGACGCATATTTAAGGAGATATGGGCAAAAGAAGTTTTTCATATAAAAATTTCAATTTTTTTTGGTTTTGGGTGGATTTTTCAATTTTTTGGGGATGGTCACGAATTAAAGTCCTTTTCGCTCTAGGACGCTAAGTTTAGGAGATATGGGCAAAAGAAGTTTTTCATATAAAAATTTCAATTTTTTTAGGTTTTGGGTGGATTTTTCAATTTTTTGGGGGAGGTCACGAATTAAAGTCCTTTTCGCTCTAGGACGCATATTTAAGGAGATATCGGCAAAAGAAGTTATTCTTATAAAAATTTAAATTTTTTTAGGTTTTGGGTGGATTTTTCAATTTTTTGGGGGTGGTCACGAATTAAAGTCCTTTTCGCCCTAGGACGCATATTTAAGGAGATATGGGCAAAAGAAGTTTTTCATATAAAAATTTCATTTTTTTTAGGTTTTGGGTGGATTTTTCAATTTTTTGGGGGTGGTCACGAATTAAAGGCCTTTTCGCTCTAGGACGCATATTTAAGGAGATATGGGCAAAAGAAGTTTTTCATATAAAAATTTCATTTTTTTAGGTTTTGGGTGGATTTTTCAATTTTTTGGGGGTGGTCACGAATTAAAGTCCTTTTCGCTCTAGGACGCATATTTAAGGAGATATGGGCAAAAGAAGTTTTTAATATAAAAATTTCAATTTTTTTAGGTTTTGGGTGGATTTTTCAATTTTTTGGGGGTGGTCACGAATGAAAGGCCTTTTCGCTCTAGGACGCATATTTAAGGAGATATGGGCAAAAGAAGTTTTTCATATAAAAATTGCAATTTTTTTAGGTTTTGGGTGGATTTTTCAATTTTTTGGGGGTGGTCACGAATTAAAGGCCTTTTCGCTCTAGGACGCATATTTAACGAGATATGGGCAAAAGAAGATTTTCATATAAAAATTTCAATTTTTTTAAGGTTTTGGGTGGATTTTTCAATTTTTTGGGGGTGGTCACGAATTAAAGTCCTTTTCGCTCTAGGACGCATATTTAAGGAGATATGGGCAAAAGAAGTTTTTCAAATAAAAATTTCAATTTTTTTAGGTTTTGGGTGGATTTTTCAATTTTTTGGGGGTGGTCACGAATTAAAGTCCTTTTCGCTCTAGGACGCATATTTAAGGAGATATGGGCAAAAGAAGTTTTTCATATAAAAATTTCAATTTTTTTAGGTTTTGGGTGGATTTTTCAATTTTTTGGGATGGTCACGAATTAAAGTCCTTTTCGCTCTAGGACGCATATTTAAGGAGTTATGGGCAAAAGAATTTTTTCATATAAAAATTTATTTTTTTTTTAGGTTTTGGGTGGAGTTTTCAATTTTTTGGGGGTGGTCACGAATTAAAGGCCTTTTCGCTCTAGGACGCATATTTAAGGAGATATGTTCAAAAGAAATTTTTCATATAAAAATTTCAATTTTTTTAGGTTTTGGGTGGATTTTTCAATTTGTTGGGGGTGGTCACGAATTAAAGTCCTTTTCGCTCTAGGACGCATATTTAAGGAGATATGGGCAAAAGAAGTTTTTCATATAAAAATTTCAATTTTTTGAGGTTTTGGGTGGATTTTTCAATTTTTTGGGGGTGGTCACGAATTAAAGTCCTTTTCACTCTAGGACGCATATTTAAGGAGATATGGGCAAAAGAAGTTTTTCATATAAAAATTTCAATTTTTTTTGGTTTTGGGTGGATTTTTCAATTTTTTGGGGATGGTCACGAATTAAAGTCCTTTTCGCTCTAGGACGCTAAGTTTAGGAGATATGGGCAAAAGAAGTTTTTCATATAAAAATTTCAATTTTTTTAGGTTTTGGGTGGATTTTTCAATTTTTTGGGGGAGGTCACGAATTAAAGTCCTTTTCGCTCTAGGACGCATATTTAAGGAGATATCGGCAAAAGAAGTTATTCTTATAAAAATTTAAATTTTTTTAGGTTTTGGGTGGATTTTTCAATTTTTTGGGGGTGGTCACGAATTAAAGTCCTTTTCGCCCTAGGACGCATATTTAAGGAGATATGGGCAAAAGAAGTTTTTCATATAAAAATTTCAATTTTTTTAGGTTTTGGGTGGATTTTTCAATTTTTTGGGGGTGGTCACGAATTAAAGTCCTTTTCGCTCTAGGACGCATATTTAAGGAGATATGGGCAAAAGAAGTTTTTCATATAAAAATTTCAATTTTTTAGGTTTTGGGTGGATTTTTCAATTTTTTGGGGGTGGTCACGAATTAAAGTCCTTTTCGCTCTAGGACGCATATTTAAGGAGATATGGGCAAAAGAAGTTTTTCATATAAAAATTTAAATTTTTTTAGGTTTTGGGTGGATTTTTCAATTTTTTGGGGGTGGTCACGAATTAAAGGCCTTTTCGCTCTAGGACGCATATTTAAGTAGATATGGGCAAAAGAAGTTTTTCATATAAAAATTTCAATTTTTTTAGGTTTTGGGTGGATTTTTCAATTTTTTGGGGGTGGTCACGAATTAAAGTCCTTTTCGCTCTACGACGCATATTTAAGGAGATATGGGCAAAAGAAGTTTTTCATATAAAAATTTCAATTTTTTTAGGTTTTGGGTGGATTTTTCAATTTTTTTGGGGGTGGTCACGAATTAAAGTCCTTTTCGCTCTAGGACGCATATTTAAGGAGATATGGGCAAAAGAAGTTTTTCATATAAAAATTTCAATTTTTTTAGGTTTTGGGTGGATTTTTCAATTTTTTGGGGGTGGTCACGAATGAAAGTCCTTTTCGCTCTAGGACGCATATTTAAGGAGATATGGGCAAAAGAAGTTTTTCATATAAAAATTTCAATTTTTTTAAGTTTTGGGTGGATTTTTCAATTTTTTTTTGGGTGGTCACGAATTAAAGGCCTTTTCGCTCTAGGACACATATTTAAGGAGATATGGGCAAAAGAAGTTTTTCATATAAAAATTTCAATTTTGTTAGGTTTTGGGTGGATTTTTCAATTTTTTGGGGGTGGTCACGAATTAAAGTCCTTTTCGCTCTAGGACGCATATTTAAGGAGATATGGGCAAAAGAAGTTTTTCATATAAAAATTTAAATTTTTTTAGGTTTTGGGTGGATTTTTCAATTTTTTGGGGGTGGTCACGAATTAAAGTCCTTTTCGCTCTAGGACGCATATTTAAGGAGATATGGGCAAAAGAAGTTTTTCATATAAAAATTTCAATTTTTTTAGGTTTTGGGTGGATTTTTCAATTTTTTGGGGGTGGTCACGAATTAAAGGCCTTTTCGCTCTAGGACGCATATTTAAGGAGATATGGGCAAAAGAAGTTTTTCATATAAAAATTTAAATTTTTTTTAGGTTTTGGGTGGATTTTTCAATTTTTTGGGGGTGGTCACGAATTAAAGGCCTTTTCGCTCTAGGACGCATATTTAAGGAGATATGGGCAAAAGAAGTTTTTCATATAAAAATTTAAATTTTTTTTAGGTTTTGGGTGGATTTTTCAATTTTTTGGGGGTGGTCACGAATTAAAGGCCTTTTCGCTCTAGGACGCATATTTAAGGAGATATGGGCAAAAGAAGTTTTTCATATAAAAATTTCATTTTTTTAGGTTTTGGGTGGATTTTTCAATTTTTTGGGGGTGGTCACGAATTAAAGTCCTTTTCGCTCTAGGACGCATATTTAAGGAGATATGGGCAAAAGAAGTTTTTAATATAAAAATTTCAATTTTTTTAGGTTTTGGGTGGATTTTTCAATTTTTTGGGGGTGGTCACGAATGAAAGGCCTTTTCGCTCTAGGACGCATATTTAAGGAGATATGGGCAAAAGAAGTTTTTCATATAAAAATTGCAATTTTTTTAGGTTTTGGGTGGATTTTTCAATTTTTTGGGGGTGGTCACGAATTAAAGGCCTTTTCGCTCTAGGACGCATATTTAACGAGATATGGGCAAAAGAAGTTTTTCATATAAAAATTTAAATTTTTTTAGGTTTTGGGTGGATTTTTAAATTTTTTGGGGGTGGTCACGAATTAAAGTCCTTTTCGCTCTAGGACGCTTAGTTTAGGAGATATGGGCAAAAGAAGTTTTTCGTATAAAAATTTCAATTTTTTTAGGTTTTGGGTGGATTTTTCAATTTTTTGGGGGTGGTCACGAATTAAAGGCCTCTTCGCTCTAGGACGCATATTTAAGGAGATATGGGCAAAAGAAGTTTTTTATATAAAAATTTCATTTTTTTTAGGTTTTGGGTGGATTTTTCAATTTTTTGGGGGTGGTCACGAATTAAAGTCCTTTTCGCTCTAGGACGCATATTTAAGGAGATATGGGCAAAAGAAGTTTTTCATATAAAAATTTAATTTTTTTTAGGTTTTGGGTGGATTTTTCAATTTTTTGGGGGTGGTCACGAATTAAAGTCCTTTTCGCTCTAGGACGCATATTTAAGGAGATATGGGCAAAAGAAGTTTTTCATATAAAAATTTAAATTTTTTTAGGTTTTGGGTGGATTTTTCAATTTTTTGGGGATGGTCATGAATTAAAGTCCTTTTCGCTCTAGGACGCATATTTAAGGAGATATGGGCAAAAGAAGTTTTTCATATAAAAATTTCAATTTTTTTAGGTTTTGGGTGGATTTTTCAATTTTTGGGGGGTGGTCACGAATTAAAGTCCTTTTCGCTCTAGGACGCATATTTAAGGAGATATGGGCAAAAGAAGTTTTTCATATAAAAATTTTAATTTTTTTAGGTTTTGGGTGGAGTTTTCAATTTTTTCGGGGTGGTCACGAATTAAAGTCCTTTTCGCTCTAGGTTAGGAGATATGGGCAAAAGAAGTTTTTCATATAAAAATTTCAATTTTTTTAGGTTTTGGGTGGATTTTTCAATTTTTTGGGGGTGGTCACGAATTAAAGGCCTTTTCGCTCTAGCACGCATATTTAAGGAGATATGGGCAAAAGAAGTTTTTCATATAAAAATTTTAATTTTTTGAGGTTTTGGGTGGATTTTCACGAATTAAAGTCCTTTTCGCTCTAGGACGCTTAGTTTAGGAGACATGGGCAAAAGAAGTTTTTCATATAAAAATTTCAATTTTTTTAGGTTTTGGGTGGAATTTTTAATTTTTTGGGGATGGTCACGAATTAAAGTCCTTTTCGCTCTAGGACGCATATTTAAGGAGATATGGGCAAAAGAAGTTTTTCATATAAAAATTTCAATTTTTTAGGTTTTGGGGGTGGTCACGAATTAAAGGCCTTTTCGCTCTAGGACGCATATTTAAGGAGATATTGGCAAAAGAAGTTTTTCATATAAAAATTTCAATTTTTTTAGGTTTTGGGTGGAGTTTTCAATTTTTTGGGGGTGGTCACGAATGAAAGGCCTTTTCGCTCTAGGACGCATATTTAAGGAGATATGGGCAAAAGAAGTTTTTCATATAAAAATTTCAATTTTTTTAGGTTTTGGGTGGATTTTTCAATTTTTTGGGGGTGGTCACGAATTAAAGTCCTTTTCGCTCTAGGACGCATATTTAAGGAGATATGGGCAAAAGAAGTTTTTCATATAAAAATTTCAATTTTTTTAGGTTTTGGGTGGATTTTTCAATTTTTTGGGGGTGGTCACGAATTAAAGTCCTTTTCGCTCTAGGACGCATATTTAAGGAGATATGGGCAAAAGAAGTTTTTCATATAAAAATTTAAATTTTTTTAGGTTTTGGGTGGATTTTTCAATTTTTTGGGGGTGGTCACGAATTAAAGTCCTTTTCGCTCTAGGACGCATATTTAAGGAGATATGGGCAAAAGAAGTTTTTCATATAAAAATTTCAATTTTTTTAGGTTTTGGGTGGATTTTTCAATTTTTTGGGGGTGGTCACGAATTAAAGGCCTTTTCGCTCTAGGACACATATTTAAGGAGATATGGGCAAAAGAAGTTTTTCATATAAAAATTTCAATTTTGTTAGGTTTTGGGTGGATTTTTCAATTTTTTGGGGGTGGTCACGAATTAAAGTCCTTTTCGCTCTAGGACGCATATTTAAGGAGATATGGGCAAAAGAAGTTTTTCATATAAAAATTTAAATTTTTTTAGGTTTTGGGTGGATTTTTCAATTTTTTGGGGGTGGTCACGAATTAAAGTCCTTTTCGCTCTAGGACGCATATTTAAGGAGATATGGGCAAAAGAAGTTTTTCATATAAAAATTTCAATTTTTTTAGGTTTTGGGTGGATTTTTCAATTTTTTGGGGGTGGTCACGAATTAAAGGCCTTTTCGCTCTAGGACGCATATTTAAGGAGATATGGGCAAAAGAAGTTTTTCATATAAAAATTTCATTTTTTTAGGTTTTGGGTGGATTTTTCAATTTTTTGGGGGTGGTCACGAATTAAAGTCCTTTTCGCTCTAGGACGCATATTTAAGGAGATATGGGCAAAAGAAGTTTTTCATATAAAAATTTCATTTTTTTAGGTTTTGGGTGGATTTTTCAATTTTTTGGGGGTGGTCACGAATTAAAGTCCTTTTCGCTCTAGGACGCATATTTAAGGAGATATGGGCAAAAGAAGTTTTTAATATAAAAATTTCAATTTTTTTAGGTTTTGGGTGGATTTTTCAATTTTTTGGGGGTGGTCACGAATGAAAGGCCTTTTCGCTCTAGGACACATATTTAAGGAGATATGGGCAAAAGAAGTTTTTCATATAAAAATTGAAATTTTTTTAGGTTTTGGGTGGATTTTTCAATTTTTTGGGGGTGGTCACGAATTAAAGGCCTTTTCGCTCTAGGACGCATATTTAACGAGATATGGGCAAAAGAATATTTTCATATAAAAATTTCAATTTTTTTAGGTTTTGGGTGGATTTTTAAATTTTTTGGGGGTGGTCACGAATTAAAGTCCTTTTCGCTCTAGGACACATATTTAAGGAGATATGGGCAAAAGAAGTTTTTCATATAAAAATTTAATTTTTTTTAGGTTTTGGGTGGATTTTTAAATTTTTTGGGGGTGGTCACGAATTAAAGTCCTTTTCGCTCTAGGACGCTTAGTTTAGGAGATATGGGCAAAAGAAGTTTTTCATATAAAAATTTCAATTTTTTTAGGTTTTGGGTGGATTTTTCAATTTTTTGGGGGTGGTCACGAATTAAAGGTCTTTTCGCTCTAGGACGCATATTTAAGGAGATATGGGCAAAAGAAGTTTTTTATATAAAAATTTCATTTTTTTTAGGTTTTGGGTGGATTTTTCAATTTTTTGGGGTGGTCACGAATTAAAGTCCTTTTCGCTCTAGGACGCATATTTAAGGAGATATGGGCAAAAGAAGTTTTTCATATAAAAATTTAAATTTTTTTAGGTTTTGGGTGGATTTTTCAATTTTTTGGGGGTGGTCACGAATTAAAGTCCTTTTCGCTCTAGGACGCATATTTAAGGAGATATGGGCAAAAGAAGTTTTTCATATAAAAATTTAAATTTTTTTAGGTTTTGGGTGGATTTTTCAATTTTTTGGGGATGGTCACGAATTAAAGTCCTTTTCGCTCTAGGACGCATATTTAAGGAGATATGGGCAAAAGAAGTTTTTCATATAAAAATTTCAATTTTTTTAGGTTTTGGGTGGATTTTTCAATTTTTTGGGGGTGGTCACGAATTAAAGGCCTTTTCGCTCTAGCACGCATATTTAAGGAGATATGGGCAAAAGAAGTTTTTCATATAAAAATTTTAATTTTTTGAGGTTTTGGGTGGATTTTCACGAATTAAAGTCCTTTTCGCTCTAGGACGCTTAGTTTAGGAGACATGGGCAAAAGAAGTTTTTCATATAAAAATTTCAATTTTTTTAGGTTTTGGGTGGATTTTTTAATTTTTTGGGGATGGTCACGAATTAAAGTCCTTTTCGCTCTAGGACGCATATTTAAGGAGATATGGGCAAAAGAAGTTTTTCATATAAAAATTTCAATTTTTTTAGGTTTTGGGTGGATTTTTCAATTTTTTGGGGGTGGTCACGAATTAAAGGCCTTTTCGCTCTAGGACGCATATTTAAGGAGATATGGGCAAAAGAAGTTTTTCATATAAAAATTTTAATTTTTTTAGGTTTTGGGTGGATTTTGCAATTTTTCGGGCGTGGTCACGAATTAAAGTCCTTTTCGCTCTAGGACGCATATTTAAGGAGATATGGGCAAAAGAAGTTTTTCATATAAAAATTTCAATTTTTTTAGGTTTTGGGTGGAGTTTTCAATTTTTTGGGGGTGGTCACGAATTAAAGGTCTTTTCGCTCTAGCACGCATATTTAAGGAGATATGGGCAAAAGAAGTTTTTCATATAAAAATTTAAATTTTTTTAGGTTTTGGGTGGATTTTTCAATTTTTTGGGGATGGTCACGAATTAAAGTCCTTTTCGCTTTAGGACGCATATTTAAGGAGATATGGGCAAAAGAAGTTTTTCATATAAAAATTTCAATTTTTTTAGGTTTTGGGGGTGGTCACGAATTAAAGGCCTTTTCGCTCTAGGACGCATATTTAAGGAGATATGGACAAAAGAAGTTTTTCATATAAAAATTTAAATTTTTTTAGGTTTTGGGTGGATTTTTCAATTTTTTGGGGATGGTCACGAATTAAAGTCCTTTTCGCTCTAGGACGCATATTTAAGGAGATATGGGCAAAAGAAGTTTTTCATATAAAAATTTAAATTTGTTTAGGTTTTGGGTGGATTTTTCAATTTTTTGGGGGTGGTCACGAATTAAAGTCCTTTTCGCTCTAGGACGCTAAGTTTAGGAGATATGGACAAAAGAAGTTTTTCATATAAAAATTTAAATTTTTTTAGGTTTTGGGTGGATTTTTCAATTTTTTGGGGGAGGTCACGAATTAAAGTCCTTTTCGCTCTAGGACGCATATTTAAGGAGATATCGGCAAAAGAAGTTATTCTTATAAAAATTTCAATTTTTTTAGGTTTTGGGTGGATTTTTCAATTTTTTGGGGGTGGTCACGAATTAAAGTCCTTTTCGCTCTAGGACGCATATTTAAGGATATATGGGCAAAAGAAGTTTTTCATATAAAAATTTCAATTTTTTTAGGTTTTGGGTGGATTTTTCAATTTTTTGGGGGTGGTCACGAATTAAAGTCCTTTTCGCTCTAGGACGCATATTTAAGGAGATATGGGCAAAAGAAGTTTTTCATATAAAAATTTCATTTTTTTTAGGTTTTGGGTGGATTTTTCAATTTTTTGGGGGTGGTCACGAATTAAAGTCCTTTTCGCTCTAGGACGCATATTTAAGTAGATATGGGCAAAAGAAGTTTTTCATATAAAAATTTCAATTTTTTTAGGTTTTGGGTGGATTTTTCAATTTTTTGGGGGTGGTCACGAATTAAAGTCCTTTTCGCTCTAGGACGCATATTTAAGTAGATATGGGCAAAAGAAGTTTTTCATATAAAAATTTCAATTTTTTTAGGTTTTGGGTGGATTTTTCAATTTTTTGGGGGTGGTCACGAATTAAAGTCCTTTTCGCTCTAGGACGCATATTTAAGGAGATATGGGCAAAAGAAGTTTTTCATATAAAAATTTCAATTTTTTTAGGTTTTGGGTGGATTTTTCAATTTTTTTGGGGGTGGTCACGAATTAAAGTCCTTTTCGCTCTAGGACGCATATTTAAGGAGATATGGGCAAAAGAAGTTTTTCATATAAAAATTTCAATTTTTTTAGGTTTTGGGTGGATTTTTCAATTTTTTGGGGGTGGTCACGAATTAAAGGCCTTTTCGCTCTAGGACACATATTTAAGGAGATATGGGCAAAAGAAGTTTTTCATATAAAAATTTCAATTTTGTTAGGTTTTGGGTGGATTTTTCAATTTTTTGGGGGTGGTCACGAATTAAAGTCCTTTTCGCTCTAGGACGCATATTTAAGGAGATATGGGCAAAAGAAGTTTTTCATATAAAAATTTCAATTTTTTTAGGTTTTGGGTGGATTTTTCAATTTTTTGGGGGTGGTCACGAATTAAAGGCCTTTTCGCTCTAGGACGCATATTTAAGGAGATATGGGCAAAAGAAGTTTTTCATATAAAAATTTCAATTTTTTTAGGTTTTGGGTGGATTTTTCAATTTTTTGGGGGTGGTCACGAATTAAAGGCCTTTTCGCTCTAGGACGCATATTTAAGGAGATATGGGCAAAAGAAGTTTTTCATATAAAAATTTAAATTTTTTTTAGGTTTTGGGTGGATTTTTCAATTTTTTGGGGGTGGTCACGAATTAAAGGCCTTTTCGCTCTAGGACGCATATTTAAGGAGATATGGGCAAAAGAAGTTTTTCATATAAAAATTTCATTTTTTTAGGTTTTGGGTGGATTTTTCAATTTTTTGGGGGTGGTCACGAATTAAAGTCCTTTTCGCTCTAGGACGCATATTTAAGGAGATATGGGCAAAAGAAGTTTTTAATATAAAAATTTCAATTTTTTTAGGTTTTGGGTGGATTTTTCAATTTTTTGGGGGTGGTCAGGAATGAAAGGCCTTTTCGCTCTAGGACGCATATTTAAGGAGATATGGGCAAAAGAAGTTTTTCATATAAAAATTGCAATTTTTTTAGGTTTTGGGTGGATTTTTCAATTTTTTGGGGGTGGTCACGAATTAAAGGCCTTTTCGCTCTAGGACGCATATTTAACGAGATATGGGCAAAAGAAGATTTTCATATAAAAATTTCAATTTTTTTAGGTTTTGGGTGGATTTTTCAATTTTTTGGGGGTGGTCACGAATTAAAGTCCTTTTCGCTCTAGGACGCATATTTAAGGAGATATGGGCAAAAGAAGTTTTTCATATAAAAATTTAAATTTTTTTAGGTTTTGGGTGGATTTTTAAATTTTTTGGGGGTGGTCACGAATTAAAGTCCTTTTCGCTCTAGGACGCTTAGTTTAGGAGATATGGGCAAAAGAAGTTTTTCGTATAAAAATTTCAATTGTTTTAGGTTTTGGGTGGATTTTTCAATTTTTTGGGGGTGGTCACGAATTAAAGGCCTTTTCGCTCTAGGACGCATATTTAAGGAGATATGGGCAAAAGAAGTTTTTTATATAAAAATTTAATTTTTTTTAGGTTTTGGGTGGATTTTTCAATTTTTTGGGGGTGGTCACGAATTAAAGTCCTTTTCGCTCTAGGACGCATATTTAAGGAGATATGGGCAAAAGAAGTTTTTCATATAAAAATTTAAATTTTTTTAGGTTTTGGGTGGATTTTTCAATTTTTTGGGGGTGGTCACGAATTAAAGTCCTTTTCGCTCTAGGACGCATATTTAAGGAGATATGGGCAAAAGAAGTTTTTCATATAAAAATTTCAATTTTTTGAGGTTTTGGGTGGATTTTTCAATTTTTTGGGGATGGTCACGAATTAAAGTCCTTTTCGCTCTAGGACGCATATTTAAGGAGATATGGGCAAAAGAAGTTTTTCATATAAAAATTTCAATTTTTTTAGGTTTTGGGTGGATTTTTCAATTTTTGGGGGGTGGTCACGAATTAAAGTCCTTTTCGCTCTAGGACGCATATTTAAGGAGATATGGGCAAAAGAAGTTTTTCATATAAAAATTTTAATTTTTTTAGGTTTTGGGTGGAGTTTTCAATTTTTTCGGGGTGGTCACGAATTAAAGTCCTTTTCGCTCTAGGTTAGGAGATATGGGCAAAAGAAGTTTTTCATATAAAAATTTCAATTTTTTTAGGTTTTGGGTGGATTTTTCAATTTTTTGGGGGTGGTCACGAATTAAAGGCCTTTTCGCTCTAGCACGCATATTTAAGGAGATATGGGCAAAAGAAGTTTTTCATATAAAAATTTTAATTTTTTGAGGTTTTGGGTGGATTTTCACGAATTAAAGTCCTTTTCGCTCTAGGACGCTTAGTTTAGGAGACATGGGCAAAAGAAGTTTTTCATATAAAAATTTCAATTTTTTTAGGTTTTGGGTGGAATTTTTAATTTTTTGGGGATGGTCACGAATTAAAGTCCTTTTCGCTCTAGGACGCATATTTAAGGAGATATGGGCAAAAGAAGTTTTTCATATAAAAATTTCAATTTTTTTAGGTTTTGGGTGGATTTTTCAATTTTTTGGGGGTGGTCACGAATTAAAGGCCTTTTCGCTCTAGGACGCATATTTAAGGAGATATGGGCAAAAGAAGTTTTTCATATAAAAATTTTAATTTTTTTAAGGTTTTCGGTGGATTTTGCAATTTTTCGGGGATGGTCACGAATTAAAGTCCTTTTCGCTCTAGGACGCATATTTAAGGAGATATGGGCAAAAGAAGTTTTTCATATAAAAATTTCAATTTTTTTAGGTTTTGGGTGGAGTTTTCAATTTTTTGGGGGTGGTCACGAATTAAAGGTCTTTTCGCTCTAGCACGCATATTTAAGGAGATATGGGCAAAAGAAGTTTTTCATATAAAAATTTCAATTTTTTTAGGTTTTGGGTGGAGTTTTCAATTTTTTGGGGGTGGTCACGAATTAAAGGTCTTTTCGCTCTAGCACGCATATTTAAGGAGATATGGGCAAAAGAAGTTTTTCATATAAAAATTTCAATTTTTTTAGGTTTTGGGTGGATTTTTCAATTTTTTGGGGGTGGTCACGAATTAAAGTCCTTTTCGCTCTAGGACGCATATTTAAGGAGATATGGGCAAAAGAAGTTTTTCATATAAAAATTTAAATTTTTTTAGGTTTTGGGTGGATTTTCACGAATTAAAGGCCTTTTCGCTCTAGGACGCATATTTAAGGAGATATTGGCAAAAGAAGTTTTTCATATAAAAATTTCAATTTTTTTAGGTTTTGGGTGGAGTTTTCAATTTTTTGGGGGTGGTCACGAATTAAAGGTCTTTTCGCTCTAGCACGCATATTTAAGGAGATATGGGCAAAAGAAGTTTTTCATATAAAAATTTCAATTTTTTTAGGTTTTGGGTGGATTTTTCAATTTTTTGGGGGTGGTCACGAATTAAAGTCCTTTTCGCTCTAGGACGCATATTTAAGGAGATATGGGCAAAAGAAGTTTTTCATATAAAAATTTCAATTTTTTTAGGTTTTGGGTGGATTTTTCAATTTTTTGGGGGTGGTCACGAATTAAAGTCCTTTTCGCTCTAGGACGCATATTTAAGGAGATATGGGCAAAAGAAGTTTTTCATATAAAAATTTCAATTTTTTTAGGTTTTGGGTGGATTTTTCAATTTTTTGGGGGTGGTCACGAATTAAAGTCCTTTTCGCTCTAGGACGCATATTTAAGGAGATATGGGCAAAAGAAGTTTTTCATATAAAAATTTCAATTTTTTTAGGTTTTGGGTGGATTTTTCAATTTTTTGGGGGTGGTCACGAATTAAAGGCCTTTTCGCTCTAGGACACATATTTAAGGAGATATGGGCAAAAGAAGTTTTTCATATAAAAATTTCAATTTTTTTAGGTTTTGGGTGGATTTTTCAATTTTTTGGGGGTGGTCACGAATTAAAGTCCTTTTCGCTCTAGGACGCATATTTAAGGAGATATGGGCAAAAGAAGTTTTTCATATAAAAATTTCAATTTTTTAGGTTTTGGGTGGATTTTTCAATTTTTTGGGGGTGGTCACGAATTAAAGTCCTTTTCGCTCTAGGACGCATATTTAAGGAGATATGGGCAAAAGAAGTTTTTCATATAAAAATTTCAATTTTTTTAGGTTTTGGGTGGATTTTTCAATTTTTTGGGGGTGGTCACGAATTAAAGGCCTTTTCGCTCTAGGACGCATATTTAAGGAGATATGGGCAAAAGAAGTTTTTCATATAAAAATTTCAATTTTTTTAGGTTTTGGGTGGATTTTTCAATTTTTTGGGGGTGGTCACGAATTAAAGTCCTTTTCGCTCTAGGACGCATATTTAAGGAGATATGGGCAAAAGAAGTTTTTCATATAAAAATTTAAATTTTTTTAGGTTTTGGGTGGATTTTCACGAATTAAAGGCCTTTTCGCTCTAGGACGCATATTTAAGGAGATATTGGCAAAAGAAGTTTTTCATATAAAAATTTCAATTTTTTTAGGTTTTGGGTGGAGTTTTCAATTTTTTGGGGGTGGTCACGAATTAAAGGTCTTTTCGCTCTAGCACGCATATTTAAGGAGATATGGGCAAAAGAAGTTTTTCATATAAAAATTTCAATTTTTTTAGGTTTTGGGTGGATTTTTCAATTTTTTGGGGGTGGTCACGAATTAAAGTCCTTTTCGCTCTAGGACGCATATTTAAGGAGATATGGGCAAAAGAAGTTTTTCATATAAAAATTTCAATTTTTTTAGGTTTTGGGTGGATTTTTCAATTTTTTGGGGGTGGTCACGAATTAAAGTCCTTTTCGCTCTAGGACGCATATTTAAGGAGATATGGGCAAAAGAAGTTTTTCATATAAAAATTTCAATTTTTTTAGGTTTTGGGTGGATTTTTCAATTTTTTGGGGGTGGTCACGAATTAAAGTCCTTTTCGCTCTAGGACGCATATTTAAGGAGATATGGGCAAAAGAAGTTTTTCATATAAAAATTTCAATTTTTTTAGGTTTTGGGTGGATTTTTCAATTTTTTGGGGGTGGTCACGAATTAAAGGCCTTTTCGCTCTAGGACACATATTTAAGGAGATATGGGCAAAAGAAGTTTTTCATATAAAAATTTCAATTTTGTTAGGTTTTGGGTGGATTTTTCAATTTTTTGGGGGTGGTCACGAATTAAAGTCCTTTTCGCTCTAGGACGCATATTTAAGGACATATGGGCAAAAGAAGTTTTTCATATAAAAATTTCAATTTTTTTAGGTTTTGGGTGGATTTTTCAATTTTTTGGGGGTGGTCACGAATTAAAGTCCTTTTCGCTCTAGGACGCATATTTAAGGAGATATGGGCAAAAGAAGTTTTTCATATAAAAATTTCAATTTTTTTAGGTTTTGGGTGGATTTTTCAATTTTTTGGGGGTGGTCACGAATTAAAGGCCTTTTCGCTCTAGGACGCATATTTAAGGAGATATGGGCAAAAGAAGTTTTTCATATAAAAATTTCAATTTTTTTAGGTTTTGGGTGGATTTTTCAATTTTTTGGGGGTGGTCACGAATTAAAGTCCTTTTCGCTCTAGGACGCATATTTAAGGAGATATGGGCAAAAGAAGTTTTTCATATAAAAATTTCATTTTTTTAGGTTTTGGGTGGATTTTTCAATTTTTTGGGGGTGGTCACGAATTAAAGTCCTTTTCGCTCTAGGACGCATATTTAAGGAGATATGAGCAAAAGAAGTTTTTAATATAAAAATTTCAATTTTTTTAGGTTTTGGGTGGATTTTTCAATTTTTTGGGGGTGGTCACGAATGAAAGGCCTTTTCGCTCTAGGACGCATATTTAAGGAGATATGGGCAAAAGAAGTTTTTCATATAAAAATTGCAATTTTTTTAGGTTTTGGGTGGATTTTTCAATTTTTTGGGGGTGGTCACGAATTAAAGGCCTTTTCGCTCTAGGACGCATATTTAACGAGATATGGGCAAAAGAATATTTTCATATAAAAATTTCAATTTTTTTAGGTTTTGGGTGGATTTTTCAATTTTTTGGGGGTGGTCACGAATTAAAGTCCTTTTCGCTCTAGGACGCATATTTAAGGAGATATGGGCAAAAGAAGTTTTTCATATAAAAATTTAATTTTTTTTAGGTTTTGGGTGGATTTTTAAATTTTTTGGGGGTGGTCACGAATTAAAGTCCTTTTCGCTCTAGGACGCTTAGTTTAGGAGATATGGGCAAAAGAAGTTTTTCATATAAAAATTTCAATTTTTTTAGGTTTTGGGTGGATTTTTCAATTTTTTGGGGGTGGTCACAAATTAAAGGCCTTTTCGCTCTAGGACGCATATTTAAGGAGATATGGGCAAAAGAAGTTTTTTATATAAAAATGTCATTTTTTTTAGGTTTTGGGTGGATTTTTCAATTTTTTGGGGGTGGTCACGAATTAAAGTCCTTTTCGCTCTAGGACGCATATTTAAGGAGATATGGGCAAAAGAAGTTTTTCATATAAAAATTTAAATTTTTTTAGGTTTTGGGTGGATTTTTCAATTTTTTGGGGGTGGTCACGAATTAAAGTCCTTTTCGCTCTAGGACGCATATTTAAGGAGATATGGGCAAAAGAAGTTTTTCATATAAAAATTTAAATTTTTTTAGGTTTTGGGTGGATTTTTCAATTTTTTGGGGATGGTCACGAATTAAAGTCCTTTTCGCTCTAGGACGCATATTTAAGGAGATATGGGCAAAAGAAGTTTTTCATATAAAAATTTCAATTTTTTTAGGTTTTGGGTGGATTTTTCAATTTTTTGGGGGTGGTCACGAATTAAAGTCCTTTTCGCTCTAGGACGCATATTTAAGGAGATATGGGCAAAAGAAGTTTTTCATATAAAAATTTTAATTTTTTTAGGTTTTGGGTGGAGTTTTCAATTTTTTGGGGGTGGTCACGAATTAAAGTCCTTTTCGCTCTAGGTTAGGAGATATGGGCAAAAGAAGTTTTTCATATAAAAATTTCAATTTTTTTAGGTTTTGGGTGGATTTTTCAATTTTTTGGGGGTGGTCACGAATTAAAGGCCTTTTCGCTCTAGCACGCATATTTAAGGAGATATGGGCAAAAGAAGTTTTTCATATAAAAATCTTAATTTTTAATTTTGAGGTTTTGGGTGGATTTTCACGAATTAAAGTCCTTTTCGCTCTAGGACGCTTAGTTTAGGAGACATTGGCAAAAGAAGTTTTTTTCGCTCTAGGACGCATATTTAAGGAGATATGGGCAAAAGAAGTTTTTCATATAAAAATTTCATTTTTTTAGGTTTTGGGTGGATTTTTCAATTTTTTGGGGGTGGTCACGAATTAAAGTCCTTTTCGCTCTAGGACGCATATTTAAGGAGATATGGGCAAAAGAAGTTTTTAATATAAAAATTTCAATTTTTTTAGGTTTTGGGTGGATTTTTCAATTTTTTGGGGGTGGTCACGAATGAAAGGCCTTTTCGCTCTAGGACGCATATTTAAGGAGATATGGGCAAAAGAAGTTTTTCATATAAAAATTGCAATTTTTTTAGGTTTTGGGTGGATTTTTCAATTTTTTCGGGGTGGTCACGAATTAAAGGCCTTTTCGCTCTAGGACGCATATTTAACGAGATATGGGCAAAAGAATATTTTCATATAAAAATTTCAATTTTTTTAGGTTTTGGGTGGATTTTTCAATTTTTTGGGGGTGGTCACGAATTAAAGTCCTTTTCGCTCTAGGACGCATATTTAAGGAGATATGGGCAAAAGAAGTTTTTCATATAAAAATTTAATTTTTTTTAGGTTTTGGGTGGATTTTTAAATTTTTTGGGGGTGGTCACGAATTAAAGTCCTTTTCGCTCTAGGACGCTTAGTTTAGGAGATATGGGCAAAAGAAGTTTTTCATATAAAAATTTCAATTTTTTTAGGTTTTGGGTGGATTTTTCAATTTTTTGGGGGTGGTCACGAATTAAAGGCCTTTTCGCTCTAGGACGCATATTTAAGGAGATATGGGCAAAAGAAGTTTTTTATATAAAAATTTCATTTTTTTTAGGTTTTGGGTGGATTTTTCAATTTTTTGGGGGTGGTCACGAATTAAAGTCCTTTTCGCTCTAGGACGCATATTTAAGGAGATATGGGCAAAAGAAGTTTTTCATATAAAAATTTAAATTTTTTTAGGTTTTGGGTGGATTTTTCAATTTTTTGGGGGTGGTCACGAATTAAAGTCCTTTTCGCTCTAGGACGCATATTTAAGGAGATATGGGCAAAAGAAGTTTTTCATATAAAAATTTAAATTTTTTTAGGTTTTGGGTGGATTTTTCAATTTTTTGGGGATGGTCACGAATTAAAGTCCTTTTCGCTCTAGGACGCATATTTAAGGAGATATGGGCAAAAGAAGTTTTTCATATAAAAATTTCAATTTTCTTAGGTTTTGGGTGGATTTTTCAATTTTTTGGGGGTGGTCACGAATTAAAGTCCTTTTCGCTCTAGGACGCATATTTAAGGAGATATGGGCAAAAGAAGTTTTTCATATAAAAATTTTAATTTTTTTAGGTTTTGGGTGGAGTTTTCAATTTTTTGGGGGTGGTCACGAATTAAAGTCCTTTTCGCTCTAGGTTAGGAGATATGGGCAAAAGAAGTTTTTCATATAAAAATTTAAATTTTTTTAGGTTTTGGGTGGATTTTTCAATTTTTTGGGGGTGGTCACGAATTAAAGGCCTTTTCGCTCTAGCACGCATATTTAAGGAGATATGGGCAAAAGAAGTTTTTCATATAAAAATTTTAATTTTTAATTTTGAGGTTTTGGGTGGATTTTCACGAATTAAAGTCCTTTTCGCTCTAGGACGCTTAGTTTAGGAGACATGGGCAAAAGAAGTTTTTCATATAAAAATTTCAATTTTTTTAGGTTTTGGGTGGATTTTTTAATTTTTTGGGGATGGTCACGAATTAAAGTCCTTTTCGCTCTAGGACGCATATTTAAGGAGATATGGGCAAAAGAAGTTTTTCATATAAAAATTTCAATTTTTTTAGGTTTTGGGTGGATTTTTCAATTTTTTGGGGGTGGTCACGAATTAAAGGCCTTTTCGCTCTAGGACGCATATTTAAGGAGATATGGGCAAAAGAAGTTTTTCATATAAAAATTTTAATTTTTTTAGGTTTTGGGTGGATTTTGCAATTTTTCGGGGGTGGTCACGAATTAAAGTCCTTTTCGCTCTAGGACGCATATTTAAGGAGATATGGGCAAAAGAAGTTTTTCATATAAAAATTTCAATTTTTTTAGGTTTTGGGTGGAGTTTTCAATTTTTTGGGGGTGGTCACGAATTAAAGGTCTTTTCGCTCTAGCACGCATATTTAAGGAGATATGGGCAAAAGAAGTTTTTCATATAAAAATTTCAATTTTTTTAGGTTTTGGGTGGATTTTTCAATTTTTTGGGGGTGGTCACGAATTAAAGTCCTTTTCGCTCTAGGACGCATATTTAAGGAGATATGGGCAAAAGAAGTTTTTCATATAAAAATTTCAATTTTTTTAGGTTTTGGGGGTGGTCACGAATTAAAGGCCTTTTCGCTCTAGGACGCATATTTAAGGAGATATGGACAAAAGAAGTTTTTCATATAAAAATTTAAATTTTTTTAGGTTTTGGGTGGATTTTTCAATTTTTTGGGGATGGTCACGAATTAAAGTCCTTTTCGCTCTAGGACGCATATTTAAGGAGATAAAAATTTCAATTTTTTTAGGTTTTGGGTGGATTTTTAAATCTTTTGGGGGTGGTCACGAATTAAAGTCCTTTTCGCTCTAGGACGCATATTTAAGGAGATATGGGCAAAAGAAGTTTTTCATATAAAAATTTCAATTTTTTTAGGTTTTGGGTGGATTTTTCAATTTTTCGGGGGTGGTCACGAATTAAAGTCCTTTTCGCTCTAGGACGCATATTTAAGGAGATATGGGCAAAAGAAGTTTTTCATAAAAAAATTTCAATTTTTTTAGGTTTTGGGTGGATTTTTCAATTTTTTGGGGGTGGTCACGAATTAAAGTCCTTTTCGCTCTAGGACGCATATTTAATGAGATATGGGCAAAAGAAGTTTTTCATATAAAAATTTCAATTTTTTTAGGTTTTGGGTGGATTTTTCAATTTTTTGGGGGTGGTCACGAATTAAAGGCCTTTTCGCTCTAGGACGCATATTTAAGGAGATATGGGCAAAAGAAGTTTTTCATAAAAAAATTTCAATTTTTTTAGGTTTTGGTGGATTTTTCAATTCTTTGGGGGTGGTCACGAATTAAAGTCCTTTTCGCTCTAGGACGCATATTTAAGGAGATATGGGCAAAAGAAGTTTTTCATATAAAAATTTCAATTTTTTTAGGTTTTGGGTGGAGTTTTCAATTTTTTGGGGGTGGTCACGAATTAAAGGCCTTTTCGGTCTAGCACGCATATTTAAGGAGATATGGGCAAAAGAAGTTTTTCATATAAAAATTTCAATTTTTTTAGGTTTTGGGTGGATTTTTCAATTTTTTGGGGGTGGTCACGAATTAAAGTCCTTTTCGCTCTAGGACGCATATTTAAGGAGATATGGGCAAAAGAAGTTTTTCATATAAAAATTTCAATTTTTTTAGGTTTTGGGTGGATTTTTCAATTTTTTGGGGGTGGTCACGAATTAAAGTCCTTTTCGCTCTAGGACGCTTAGTTTAGGAGATATGGGCAAAAGAAGTTTTTCATATAAAAATTTCAATTTTTTTAGGTTTTGGGTGGATTTTTCAATTTTTTGGGGGTGGTCACGAATTAAAGGCCTTTTCGCTCTAGCACGCATATTTAAGGAGATATGGGCAAAAGAAGTTTTTCATATAAAAATTTTAATTTTTTGGGGTTTTGGGTGGATTTTTCAATTTTTTGGGGGTGGTCACGAATTAAAGTCCTTTTCGCTCTAGGACGCTTAGTTTAGGAGATATGGGCAAAAGAATTTTTCATATAAAAATTTCAATTTTTTTAGGTTTTGGGTGGATTTTGCAATTTTTTGGGGGTGGTCACGAATTAAAGTCCTTTTCGCTCTAGGACGCATATTTAAGGAGATATGGGCAAAAGAAGTTTTTCATATAAAAATTTTAATTTTTTTAGGTTTTGGGTGGAGTTTTCAATTTTTTCGGGGTGGTCACGAATTAAAGTCCTTTTCGCTCTAGGTTAGGAGATATGGGCAAAAGAAGTTTTTCATATAAAAATTTAAATTTTTTTAGGTTTTGGGTGGATTTTTCATTTTTTTGGGGGTGGTCACGAATTAAAGTCCTTTTCGCTCTAGGACGCATATTTAAGGAGATATGGGCAAAAGAAGTTTTTCATATAAAAATTTAAATTTTTTTAGGTTTTGGGTGGATTTTTCAATTTTTTGGGGGTGGTCACGAATTAAAGTCCTTTTCGCTCTAGGACGCATATTTAAGGAGATATGGGCAAAAGAAGTTTTTCATATAAAAATTTAAATTTTTTTAGGTTTTGGGTGGATTATTCAATTTTTTGGGGATGGTCACGAATTAAAGTCCTTTTCGCTCTAGGACGCATATTTAAGGAGATATGGGCAAAAGAAGTTTTTCATATAAAAATTTCAATTTTTTTAGGTTTTGGGTGGATTTTTCAATTTTTGGGGGGTGGTCACGAATTAAAGTCCTTTTCGCTCTAGGACGCATATTTAAGGAGATATGGGCAAAAGAAGTTTTTCATATAAAAATTTTAATTTTTTTAGGTTTTGGGTGGAGTTTTCAATTTTTTGGGGGTGGTCACGAATTAAAGTCCTTTTCGCTCTAGGTTAGGAGATATGGGCAAAAGAAGTTTTTCATATAAAAATTTAAATTTTTTAGGTTTTGGGTGGATTTTTCAATTTTTTGGGGGTTGTCACGAATTAAAGGCCTTTTCGCTCTAGCACGCATATTTAAGGAGATATGGGCAAAAGAAGTTTTTCATATAAAAATTTTAATTTTTTGAGGTTTTGGGTGGATTTTCACGAATTAAAGTCCTTTTCGCTCTAGGACGCTTAGTTTAGGAGACATGGGCAAAAGAAGTTTTTCATATAAAAATTTCAATTTTTTTAGGTTTTGGGTGGATTTTTTAATTTTTTGGGGATGGTCACGAATTAAAGTCCTTTTCGCTCTAGGACGCATATTTAAGGAGATATGGGCAAAAGAAGTTTTTCATATAAAAATTTCAATTTTTTTAGGTTTTGGGTGGATTTTTCAATTTTTTGGGGGTGGTCACGAATTAAAGGCCTTTTCGCTCTAGGACGCATATTTAAGGAGATATGGGCAAAAGAAGTTTTTCATATAAAAATTTTAATTTTTTAGGTTTTGGGTGGATTTTGCAATTTTTCGGGGGTGGTCACGAATTAAAGTCCTTTTCGCTCTAGGACGCATATTTAAGGAGATATGGGCAAAAGAAGTTTTTCATATAAAAATTTCAATTTTTTTAGGTTTTGGGTGGATTTTTCAATTTTTTGGGGGTGGTCACGAATTAAAGTCCTTTTCGCTCTAGCACGCTTAGTTTAGGAGATATGGGCAAAAGAAGTTTTTCATATAAAAATTTAAATTTTTTTAGGTTTTGGGTGGATTTTTCAATTTTTTGGGGGTGGTCACGAATTAAAGTCCTTTTCGCTCTAGGACGCATATTTAAGGAGATATGGGCAAAAGAAGTTTTTCATATAAAAATTTCAATTTTTTTAGGTTTTGGGTGGATTTTTCAATTTTTTGGGGGTGGTCACGAATTAAAGTCCTTTTCGCTCTAGGACGCATATTTAAGGAGATATGGGCAAAAGAAGTTTTTCATATAAAAATTTCAATTTTTTTAGGTTTTGGGGGTGGTCACGAATTAAAGGCCTTTTCGCTCTAGGACGCATATTTAAGGAGATATGGGCAAAAGAAGTTTTTCATATAAAAATTTCAATTTTTTTAGGTTTTGGGTGGATTTTTCAATTTTTTGGGGGTGGTCACGAATTAAAGTCCTTTTCGCTCTAGGACGCATATTTAAGGAGATATGGGCAAAAGAAGTTTTTCATATAAAAATTTCAATTTTTTTAGGTTTTGGGTGGATTTTTCAATTTTTCGGGGGTGGTCACGAATTAAAGTCCTTTTCGCTCTAGGACGCATATTTAAGGAGATATGGGCAAAAGAAGTTTTTCATAAAAAAATTTCAATTTTTTTAGATTTTGGGTGGATTTTTCAATTTTTTGGGGGTGGTCACGAATTAAAGTCCTTTTCGCTCTAGGACGCATATTTAAGGAGATATGGGCAAAAGAAGTTTTTCATATAAAAATTTCAATTTTTTTAGGTTTGGGTGGATTTTTCAATTTTTTGGGGGTGGTCACGAATTAAAGGCCTCTTCGCTCTAGGACGCATATTTAAGGAGATATGGGCAAAAGAAGTTTTTCATAAAAAAATTTCATTTTTTTTAGGTTTTGGGTGGATTTTTCAATTTTTTGGGGGTGGTCACGAATTAAAGTCCTTTTCGCTCTAGGACGCATATTTAAGGAGATATGGGCAAAAGAAGTTTTTCATATAAAAATTTAAATTTTTTTAGGTTTTGGGTGGAGTTTTCAATTTTTTGGGGGTGGTCACGAATTAAAGGCCTTTTCGCTCTAGCACGCATATTTAAGGAGATATGGGCAAAAGAAGTTTTTCATATAAAAATTTCAATTTTTTTAGGTTTTGGGTGGATTTTTCAATTTTTTGGGGGTGGTCACGAATTAAAGTCCTTTTCGCTCTAGGACGCATATTTAAGGAGATATGGGCAAAAGAAGTTTTTCATATAAAAATTTCAATTTTTTTAGGTTTTGGGTGGATTTTTCAATTTTTTGGGGGTGGTCACGAATTAAAGTCCTTTTCGCTCTAGCACGCTTAGTTTAGGAGATATGGGCAAAAGAAGTTTTTCATATAAAAATTTAAATTTTTTTAGGTTTTGGGTGGATTTTTCAATTTTTTGGGGGTGGTCACGAATTAAAGTCCTTTTCGCTCTAGGACGCATATTTAAGGAGATATGGGCAAAAGAAGTTTTTCATATAAAAATTTCAATTTTTTTAGGTTTTGGGTGGATTTTTCAATTTTTTGGGGGTGGTCACGAATTAAAGGCCTTTTCGCTCTAGGACGCATATTTAAGGAGATATGGGCAATAGAAGTTTTTCATATAAAAATTTCATTTTTTTTAGGTTTTGGGTGGATTTTTCAATTTTTTGGGGGTGGTCACGAATTAAAGTCCTTTTCGCTCTAGGACGCATATTTAAGGAGATATGGGCAAAAGAAGTTTTTCATATAAAAATTTCAATTTTTTTAGGTTTTGGGTGGATTTTTCAATTTTTTGGGGGTGGTCACGAATTAAAGTCCTTTTCGCTCTAGGACGCATATTTAAGGAGATATGGGCAAAAGAAGTTTTTCATATAAAAATTTAAATTTTTTTAGGTTTTGGGTGGATTTTTCAATTTTTTGGGGGTGGTCACGAATTAAAGTCCTTTTCGCTCTATTTAAGGAGATATGGGCAAAAGAAGTTTTTCATATAAAAATTTAAATTTTTTTAGGTTTTGGGTGGATTTTTCAATTTTTTGGGGGTGGTCACGAATTAAAGGCCTTTTCGCTCTAGGACGCATATTTAAGGAGATATGGGCAAAAGAAGTTTTTCATATAAAAATTTCCATTTTTTTGGTTTTAGGTGGATTTTTCAATTTTTTGGGGGTGGTCACGAATTAAAGTCCTTTTCGCTCTAGGACGCATATTTAAGGAGATATGGGCAAAAGAAGTTTTTCATATAAAAATTTCAATTTTTTTAGGTTTTGGGTGGATTTTTCAATTTTTTGGGGATGGTCACGAATTAAAGTCCTTTTCGCTCTAGGACGCATATTTAAGGAGATATGGGCAAAAGAAGTTTTTCATATAAAAATTTCAATTTTTTTAGGTTTTGGGTGGATTTTTCAATTTTTTGGGGGTGGTCACGAATTAAAGTCCTTTTCGCTCTAGGACGCATATTTAAGGAGATATGGGCAAAAGAAGTTTTTCATATAAAAATTTTAATTTTTTGAGGTTTTGCGTGGATTTTTCAATTTTTTGGGGGTGGTCACGAATTAAAGTCCTTTTCGCTCTAGGACGCATATTTAAGGAGATATGGGCAAAAGAAGTTTTTCAAATAAAAATTTCAATTTTTTTAGGTTTTGGGTGGATTTTTCAATTTTTTGGGGGTGGTCACGAATTAAAGTCCTTTTCGCTCTTGGACGCATATTTAAGGAGATATGGGCAAAAGAAGTTTTTCATATAAAAATTTCAATTTTTTTAGGTTTTGGGTGGATTTTTCAATTTTTTGGGATGGTCACGAATTAAAGTCCTTTTCGCTCTAGGACGCATATTTAAGGAGATATGGGCAAAAGAATTTTTTCATATAAAAATTTAATTTTTTTTAGGTTTTGGGTGGAGTTTTCAATTTTTTGGGGGTGGTCACGAATTAAAGGCCTTTTCGCTCTAGGACGCATATTTAAGGAGATATGTTCAAAAGAAGTTTTTCATATAAAAATTTCAATTTTTTTAGGTTTTGGGTGGATTTTTCAATTTTTTGGGGGAGGTCACGAATTAAAGTCCTTTTCGCTCTAGGACGCATATTTAAGGAGATATCGGCAAAAGAAGTTATTCTTATAAAAATTTAAATTTTTTTAGGTTTTGGGTGGATTTTTCAATTTTTTGGGGGTGGTCACGAATTAAAGTCCTTTTCGCTCTAGGACGCATATTTAAGGAGATATGGGCAAAAGAAGTTTTTCATATAAAAATTTCAATTTTTTTAGGTTTTGGGTGGATTTTTCAATTTTTTGGGGGTGGTCACGAATTAAAGTCCTTTTCGCTCTAGGACGCATATTTAAGGAGATATGGGCAAAAGAAGTTTTTCATATAAAAATTTCAATTTTTTTAGGTTTTGGGTGGATTTTTCAATTTTTTGGGGGTGGTCACGAATTAAAGTCCTTTTCGCTCTAGGACGCATATTTAAGGAGATATGGGCAAAAGAAGTTTTTCATATAAAAATTTCAATTTTTTTAGGTTTTGGGTGGATTTTTCAATTTTTTGGGGGTGGTCACGAATTAAAGGCCTTTTCGCTCTAGGACGCATATTTAAGTAGATATGGGCAAAAGAAGTTTTTCATATAAAAATTTCAATTTTTTTAGGTTTTGGGTGGATTTTTCAATTTTTTGGGGGTAGTCACGAATTAAAGTCCTTTTCGCTCTAGGACGCATATTTAAGGAGATATGGGCAAAAGAAGTTTTTCATATAAAAATTTCAATTTTTTTAGGTTTTGGGTGGATTTTTCAATTTTTTTGGGGGTGGTCACGAATTAAAGTCCTTTTCGCTCTAGGACGCATATTTAAGGAGATATGGGCAAAAGAAGTTTTTCATATAAAAATTTCAATTTTTTTAGGTTTTGGGTGGATTTTTCAATTTTTTGGGGGTGGTCACGAATTAAAGTCCTTTTCTCTCTAGGACGCATATTTAAGGAGATATGGGCAAAAGAAGTTTTTCATATAAAAATTTCAATTTTTTTAGGTTTTGGGTGGATTTTTCAATTTTTTGGGGGTGGTCACGAATTAAAGGCCTTTTCGCTCTAGGACGCATATTTAAGGAGATATGGGCAAAAGAAGTTTTTCATATAAAAATTTCAATTTTGTTAGGTTTTGGGTGGATTTTTCAATTTTTTGGGGGTGGCCACGAATTAAAGTCCTTTTCGCTCTAGGACGCATATTTAAGGAGATATGGGCAAAAGAAGTTTTTCATATAAAAATTTAAATTTTTTTAGGTTTTGGGTGGATTTTTCAATTTTTTGGGGGTGGTCATGAATTAAAGTCCTTTTCGCTCTAGGACGCATATTTAAGGAGATATGGGCAAAAGAAGTTTTTCATACAAAAATTTCAATTTTTTTAGGTTTTGGGTGGATTTTTCAATTTTTTGGGGGTGGTCACGAATTAAAGGCCTTTTCGCTCTAGGACGCATATTTAAGGAGATATGGGCAAAAGAAGTTTTTCATATAAAAATTTAAATTTTTTTTAGGTTTTGGGTGGATTTTTCAATTTTTTGGGGGTGGTCACGAATTAAAGGCCTTTTCGCTCTAGGACGCATATTTAAGGAGATATGGGCAAAAGAAGTTTTTCATATAAAAATTTAAATTTTTTTTAGGTTTTGGGTGGATTTTTCAATTTTTTGGGGGTGGTCACGAATTAAAGGCCTTTTCGCTCTAGGACGCATATTTAAGGAGATATGGGCAAAAGAAGTTTTTCATATAAAAATTTCATTTTTTTAGGTTTTGGGTGGATTTTTCAATTTTTTGGGGGTGGTCACGAATTAAAGTCCTTTTCGCTCTAGGACGCATATTTAAGGAGATATGGGCAAAAGAAGTTTTTCATATAAAAATTTAAATTTTTTTAGGTTTTGGGTGGATTTTTCAATTTTTTGGGGGTGGTCACGAATGAAAGGCCTTTTCGCTCTAGGACGCATATTTAAGGAGATATGGGCAAAAGAAGTTTTTCATATAAAAATTGCAATTTTTTTAGGTTTTGGGTGGATTTTTCAATTTTTTGGGGGTGGTCACGAATTAAAGTCCTTTTCGCTCTAGGACGCATATTTAAGGAGATATGGGCAAAAGAAGTTTTTCATATAAAAATTTAAATTTTTTTAGGTTTTGGGTGGATTTTTCAATTTTTTGGGGGTGGTCACGAATTAAAGTCCTTTTCGCTCTATTTAAGGAGATATGGGCAAAAGAAGTTTTTCATATAAAAATTTAAATTTTTTTAGGTTTTGGGTGGATTTTTCAATTTTTTGGGGGTGGTCACGAATTAAAGGCCTTTTCGCTCTAGGACGCATATTTAAGGAGATATGGGCAAAAGAAGTTTTTCATATAAAAATTTCCATTTTTTTGGTTTTAGGTGGATTTTTCAATTTTTTGGGGGTGGTCACGAATTAAATTTTTTTAGGTTTTGGGTGGATTTTTCAATTTTTTGGGGGTGGTCACGAATTAAAGTCCTTTTCGCTCTATTTAAGGAGATATGGGCAAAAGAAGTTTTTCATATAAAAATTTAAATTTTTTTAGGTTTTGGGTGGATTTTTCAATTTTTTGGGGGTGGTCACGAATTAAAGGCCTTTTCGCTCTAGGACGCATATTTAAGGAGATATGGGCAAAAGAAGTTTTTCATATAAAAATTTCCATTTTTTTGGTTTTAGGTGGATTTTTCAATTTTTTGGGGGTGGTCACGAATTAAAGTCCTTTTCGCTCTAGGACGCATATTTAAGGAGATATGGGCAAAAGAAGTTTTTCATATAAAAACTTCAATTTTTTTAGGTTTTGGGTGGATTTTTCAATTTTTTGGGGATGGTCACGAATTAAAGTCCTTTTCGCTCTAGGACGCATATTTAAGGAGATATGGGCAAAAGAAGTTTTTCATATAAAAATTTCAATTTTTTTAGGTTTTGGGTGGATTTTTCAATTTTTTGGGGGTGGTCACGAATTAAAGTCCTTTTCGCTCTAGGACGCATATTTAAGGAGATATGGGCAAAAGAAGTTTTTCATATAAAAATTTTAATTTTTTGAGGTTTTGGGTGGATTTTTCAATTTTTTGGGGGTGGTCACGAATTAAAGTCCTTTTCGCTCTAGGACGCATATTTAAGGAGATATGGGCAAAAGAAGTTTTTCAAATAAAAATTTCAATTTTTTTAGGTTTTGGGTGGATTTTTCAATTTTTTGGGGGTGGTCACGAATTAAAGTCCTTTTCGCTCTTGGACGCATATTTAAGGAGATATGGGCAAAAGAAGTTTTTCATATAAAAATTTCAATTTTTTTAGGTTTTGGGTGGATTTTTCAATTTTTTGGGATGGTCACGAATTAAAGTCCTTTTCGCTCTAGGACGCATATTTAAGGAGATATGGGCAAAAGAATTTTTTCATATAAAAATTTAATTTTTTTTAGGTTTTGGGTGGAGTTTTCAATTTTTTGGGGGTGGTCACGAATTAAAGGCCTTTTCGCTCTAGGACGCATATTTAAGGAGATATGTTCAAAAGATGTTTTTCATATAAAAATTTCAATTTTTTTAGGTTTTGGGTGGATTTTTCAGTTTGTTGGGGGTGGTCACGAATTAAAGTCCTTTTCGCTCTAGGACGCATATTTAAGGAGATATGGGCAAAAGAAGTTTTTCATATAAAAATTTCAATTTTTTTAGGTTTTGGGTGGATTTTTCAATTTTTTGGGGGTGGTCACGAATTAAAGTCCTTTTCACTCTAGGACGCATATTTAAGGAGATATGGGCAAAAGAAGTTTTTCATATAAAAATTTCAATTTTTTTTTGGTTTTGGGTGGATTTTTCAATTTTTTGGGGATGGTCACGAATTAAAGTCCTTTTCGCTCTAGGACGCATATTTAAGGAGATATGGGCAAAAGAAGTTTTTCATATAAAAATTTAAATTTGTTTAGGTTTTGGGTGGATTTTTCAATTTTTTGGGGGTGGTCACGAATTAAAGTCCTTTTCGCTCTAGGACGCTAAGTTTAGGAGATATGGGCAAAAGAAGTTTTTCATATAAAAATTTCAATTTTTTTAGGTTTTGGGTGGATTTTTCAATTTTTTGGGGGAGGTCACGAATTAAAGTCCTTTTCGCTCTAGGACACATATTTAAGGAGATATGGGCAAAAGAAGTTTTTCATATAAAAATTTCAATTTTGTTAGGTTTTGGGTGGATTTTTCAATTTTTTGGGGGTGGCCACGAATTAAAGTCCTTTTCGCTCTAGGACGCATATTTAAGGAGATATGGGCAAAAGAAGTTTTTCATATAAAAATTTAAATTTTTTTAGGTTTTGGGTGGATTTTTCAATTTTTTGGGGGTGGTCACGAATTAAAGTCCTTTTCGCTCTAGGACGCATATTTAAGGAGATATGGGCAAAAGAAGTTTTTCATATAAAAATTTCAATTTTTTTAGGTTTTGGGTGGATTTTTCAATTTTTTGGGGGTGGTCACGAATTAAAGGCCTTTTCGCTCTAGGACGCATATTTAAGGAGATATGGGCAAAAGAAGTTTTTCATATAAAAATTTCATTTTTTTTAGGTTTTGGGTGGATTTTTCAATTTTTTGGGGGTGGTCACGAATTAAAGGCCTTTTCGCTATAGGACGCATATTTAAGGAGATATGGGCAAAAGAAGTTTTTCATATAAAAATTTCATTTTTTTAGGTTTTGGGTGG
The DNA here is from genome assembly GCF_050003625.1 of Haematobia irritans. Classification (NCBI taxonomy): domain Eukaryota; kingdom Metazoa; phylum Arthropoda; class Insecta; order Diptera; family Muscidae; genus Haematobia; species Haematobia irritans. The sequence continues at coordinate 1,862,883 of NW_027445770.1, forward strand.
ATTTTTCAATTTTTTGGGGGTGGTCACGAATTAAAGTCCTTTTCGCTCTAGGACGCATATTTAAGGAGATATGGGCAAAAGAAGTTTTTAATATAAAAATTTCAATTTTTTTAGGTTTTGGGTGGATTTTTCAATTTTTTGGGGGTGGTCACGAATGAAAGGCCTTTTCGCTCTAGGACGCATATTTAAGGAGATATGGGCAAAAGAAGTTTTTCATATAAAAATTGCAATTTTTTTAGGTTTTGGGTGGATTTTTCAATTTTTTGGGGGTGGTCACGAATTAAAGGCCTTTTCGCTCTAGGACGCATATTTAACGAGATATGGGCAAAAGAAGATTTTCATATAAAAATTTCAATTTTTTTAGGTTTTGGGTGGATTTTTCAATTTTTTGGGGGTGGTCACGAATTAAAGTCCTTTTCGCTCTAGGACGCATATTTAAGGAGATATGGGCAAAAGAAGTTTTTCAAATAAAAATTTCAATTTTTTTAGGTTTTGGGTGGATTTTTCAATTTTTTGGGGGTGGTCACGAATTAAAGTCCTTTTCGCTCTAGGACGCATATTTAAGGAGATATGGGCAAAAGAAGTTTTTCATATAAAAATTTCAATTTTTTTAGGTTTTGGGTGGATTTTTCAATTTTTTGGGATGGTCACGAATTAAAGTCCTTTTCGCTCTAGGACGCATATTTAAGGAGTTATGGGCAAAAGAATTTTTTCATATAAAAATTTATTTTTTTTTTAGGTTTTGGGTGGAGTTTTCAATTTTTTGGGGGTGGTCACGAATTAAAGGCCTTTTCGCTCTAGGACGCATATTTAAGGAGATATGTTCAAAAGAAATTTTTCATATAAAAATTTCAATTTTTTTAGGTTTTGGGTGGATTTTTCAATTTGTTGGGGGTGGTCACGAATTAAAGTCCTTTTCGCTCTAGGACGCATATTTAAGGAGATATGGGCAAAAGAAGTTTTTCATATAAAAATTTCAATTTTTTGAGGTTTTGGGTGGATTTTTCAATTTTTTGGGGGTGGTCACGAATTAAAGTCCTTTTCACTCTAGGACGCATATTTAAGGAGATATGGGCAAAAGAAGTTTTTCATATAAAAATTTCAATTTTTTTTGGTTTTGGGTGGATTTTTCAATTTTTTGGGGATGGTCACGAATTAAAGTCCTTTTCGCTCTAGGACGCATATTTAAGGAGATATGGGCAAAAGAAGTTTTTCATATAAAAATTTAAATTTGTTTAGGTTTTGGGTGGATTTTTCAATTTTTTGGGGGTGGTCACGAATTAAAGTCCTTTTCGCTCTAGGACGCTAAGTTTAGGAGATATGGGCAAAAGAAGTTTTTCATATAAAAATTTCAATTTTTTTAGGTTTTGGGTGGATTTTTCAATTTTTTGGGGGAGGTCACGAATTAAAGTCCTTTTCGCTCTAGGACGCATATTTAAGGAGATATCGGCAAAAGAAGTTATTCTTATAAAAATTTAAATTTTTTTAGGTTTTGGGTGGATTTTTCAATTTTTTGGGGGTGGTCACGAATTAAAGTCCTTTTCGCCCTAGGACGCATATTTAAGGAGATATGGGCAAAAGAAGTTTTTCATATAAAAATTTCAATTTTTTTAGGTTTTGGGTGGATTTTTCAATTTTTTGGGGGTGGTCACGAATTAAAGTCCTTTTCGCTCTAGGACGCATATTTAAGGAGATATGGGCAAAAGAAGTTTTTCATATAAAAATTTCAATTTTTTAGGTTTTGGGTGGATTTTTCAATTTTTTGGGGGTGGTCACGAATTAAAGTCCTTTTCGCTCTAGGACGCATATTTAAGGAGATATGGGCAAAAGAAGTTTTTCATATAAAAATTTAAATTTTTTTAGGTTTTGGGTGGATTTTTCAATTTTTTGGGGGTGGTCACGAATTAAAGGCCTTTTCGCTCTAGGACGCATATTTAAGTAGATATGGGCAAAAGAAGTTTTTCATATAAAAATTTCAATTTTTTTAGGTTTTGGGTGGATTTTTCAATTTTTTGGGGGTGGTCACGAATTAAAGTCCTTTTCGCTCTACGACGCATATTTAAGGAGATATGGGCAAAAGAAGTTTTTCATATAAAAATTTCAATTTTTTTAGGTTTTGGGTGGATTTTTCAATTTTTTTGGGGGTGGTCACGAATTAAAGTCCTTTTCGCTCTAGGACGCATATTTAAGGAGATATGGGCAAAAGAAGTTTTTCATATAAAAATTTCAATTTTTTTAGGTTTTGGGTGGATTTTTCAATTTTTTGGGGGTGGTCACGAATGAAAGTCCTTTTCGCTCTAGGACGCATATTTAAGGAGATATGGGCAAAAGAAGTTTTTCATATAAAAATTTCAATTTTTTTAAGTTTTGGGTGGATTTTTCAATTTTTTGGGGGTGGTCACGAATTAAAGGCCTTTTCGCTCTAGGACACATATTTAAGGAGATATGGGCAAAAGAAGTTTTTCATATAAAAATTTCAATTTTGTTAGGTTTTGGGTGGATTTTTCAATTTTTTGGGGGTGGTCACGAATTAAAGTCCTTTTCGCTCTAGGACGCATATTTAAGGAGATATGGGCAAAAGAAGTTTTTCATATAAAAATTTCAATTTTTTTAGGTTTTGGGTGGATTTTTCAATTTTTTGGGGGTGGTCACGAATTAAAGTCCTTTTCGCTCTAGGACGCATATTTAAGGAGATATGGGCAAAAGAAGTTTTTCATATAAAAATTTCAATTTTTTTAGGTTTTGGGTGGATTTTTCAATTTTTTGGGGGTGGTCACGAATTAAAGGCCTTTTCGCTCTAGGACGCATATTTAAGGAGATATGGGCAAAAGAAGTTTTTCATATAAAAATTTAAATTTTTTTTAGGTTTTGGGTGGATTTTTCAATTTTTTGGGGGTGGTCACGAATTAAAGGCCTTTTCGCTCTAGGACGCATATTTAAGGAGATATGGGCAAAAGAAGTTTTTCATATAAAAATTTAAATTTTTTTTAGGTTTTGGGTGGATTTTTCAATTTTTTGGGGGTGGTCACGAATTAAAGGCCTTTTCGCTCTAGGACGCATATTTAAGGAGATATGGGCAAAAGAAGTTTTTCATATAAAAATTTCATTTTTTTAGGTTTTGGGTGGATTTTTCAATTTTTTGGGGGTGGTCACGAATTAAAGTCCTTTTCGCTCTAGGACGCATATTTAAGGAGATATGGGCAAAAGAAGTTTTTAATATAAAAATTTCAATTTTTTTAGGTTTTGGGTGGATTTTTCAATTTTTTGGGGGTGGTCACGAATGAAAGGCCTTTTCGCTCTAGGACGCATATTTAAGGAGATATGGGCAAAAGAAGTTTTTCATATAAAAATTGCAATTTTTTTAGGTTTTGGGTGGATTTTTCAATTTTTTGGGGGTGGTCACGAATTAAAGGCCTTTTCGCTCTAGGACGCATATTTAACGAGATATGGGCAAAAGAAGTTTTTCATATAAAAATTTAAATTTTTTTAGGTTTTGGGTGGATTTTTAAATTTTTTGGGGGTGGTCACGAATTAAAGTCCTTTTCGCTCTAGGACGCTTAGTTTAGGAGATATGGGCAAAAGAAGTTTTTCGTATAAAAATTTCAATTTTTTTAGGTTTTGAGTGGATTTTTCAATTTTTTGGGGGTGGTCACGAATTAAAGGCCTCTTCGCTCTAGGACGCATATTTAAGGAGATATGGGCAAAAGAAGTTTTTTATATAAAAATTTCATTTTTTTTAGGTTTTGGGTGGATTTTTCAATTTTTTGGGGGTGGTCACGAATTAAAGTCCTTTTCGCTCTAGGACGCATATTTAAGGAGATATGGGCAAAAGAAGTTTTTCATATAAAAATTTAATTTTTTTTAGGTTTTGGGTGGATTTTTCAATTTTTTGGGGGTGGTCACGAATTAAAGTCCTTTTCGCTCTAGGACGCATATTTAAGGAGATATGGGCAAAAGAAGTTTTTCATATAAAAATTTAAATTTTTTTAGGTTTTGGGTGGATTTTTCAATTTTTTGGGGATGGTCATGAATTAAAGTCCTTTTCGCTCTAGGACGCATATTTAAGGAGATATGGGCAAAAGAAGTTTTTCATATAAAAATTTCAATTTTTTTAGGTTTTGGGTGGATTTTTCAATTTTTGGGGGGTGGTCACGAATTAAAGTCCTTTTCGCTCTAGGACGCATATTTAAGGAGATATGGGCAAAAGAAGTTTTTCATATAAAAATTTTAATTTTTTTAGGTTTTGGGTGGAGTTTTCAATTTTTTCGGGGTGGTCACGAATTAAAGTCCTTTTCGCTCTAGGTTAGGAGATATGGGCAAAAGAAGTTTTTCATATAAAAATTTCAATTTTTTTAGGTTTTGGGTGGATTTTTCAATTTTTTGGGGGTGGTCACGAATTAAAGGCCTTTTCGCTCTAGCACGCATATTTAAGGAGATATGGGCAAAAGAAGTTTTTCATATAAAAATTTTAATTTTTTGAGGTTTTGGGTGGATTTTCACGAATTAAAGTCCTTTTCGCTCTAGGACGCTTAGTTTAGGAGACATGGGCAAAAGAAGTTTTTCATATAAAAATTTCAATTTTTTTAGGTTTTGGGTGGAATTTTTAATTTTTTGGGGATGGTCACGAATTAAAGTCCTTTTCGCTCTAGGACGCATATTTAAGGAGATATGGGCAAAAGAAGTTTTTCATATAAAAATTTCAATTTTTTAGGTTTTGGGGGTGGTCACGAATTAAAGGCCTTTTCGCTCTAGGACGCATATTTAAGGAGATATTGGCAAAAGAAGTTTTTCATATAAAAATTTCAATTTTTTTAGGTTTTGGGTGGAGTTTTCAATTTTTTGGGGGTGGTCACGAATGAAAGGCCTTTTCGCTCTAGGACGCATATTTAAGGAGATATGGGCAAAAGAAGTTTTTCATATAAAAATTTCAATTTTTTTAGGTTTTGGGTGGATTTTTCAATTTTTTGGGGGTGGTCACGAATTAAAGTCCTTTTCGCTCTAGGACGCATATTTAAGGAGATATGGGCAAAAGAAGTTTTTCATATAAAAATTTCAATTTTTTTAGGTTTTGGGTGGATTTTTCAATTTTTTGGGGGTGGTCACGAATTAAAGTCCTTTTCGCTCTAGGACGCATATTTAAGGAGATATGGGCAAAAGAAGTTTTTCATATAAAAATTTAAATTTTTTTAGGTTTTGGGTGGATTTTTCAATTTTTTGGGGGTGGTCACGAATTAAAGTCCTTTTCGCTCTAGGACGCATATTTAAGGAGATATGGGCAAAAGAAGTTTTTCATATAAAAATTTCAATTTTTTTAGGTTTTGGGTGGATTTTTCAATTTTTTGGGGGTGGTCACGAATTAAAGGCCTTTTCGCTCTAGGACACATATTTAAGGAGATATGGGCAAAAGAAGTTTTTCATATAAAAATTTCAATTTTGTTAGGTTTTGGGTGGATTTTTCAATTTTTTGGGGGTGGTCACGAATTAAAGTCCTTTTCGCTCTAGGACGCATATTTAAGGAGATATGGGCAAAAGAAGTTTTTCATATAAAAATTTAAATTTTTTTAGGTTTTGGGTGGATTTTTCAATTTTTTGGGGGTGGTCACGAATTAAAGTCCTTTTCGCTCTAGGACGCATATTTAAGGAGATATGGGCAAAAGAAGTTTTTCATATAAAAATTTCAATTTTTTTAGGTTTTGGGTGGATTTTTCAATTTTTTGGGGGTGGTCACGAATTAAAGGCCTTTTCGCTCTAGGACGCATATTTAAGGAGATATGGGCAAAAGAAGTTTTTCATATAAAAATTTCATTTTTTTAGGTTTTGGGTGGATTTTTCAATTTTTTGGGGGTGGTCACGAATTAAAGTCCTTTTCGCTCTAGGACGCATATTTAAGGAGATATGGGCAAAAGAAGTTTTTCATATAAAAATTTCATTTTTTTAGGTTTTGGGTGGATTTTTCAATTTTTTGGGGGTGGTCACGAATTAAAGTCCTTTTCGCTCTAGGACGCATATTTAAGGAGATATGGGCAAAAGAAGTTTTTAATATAAAAATTTCAATTTTTTTAGGTTTTGGGTGGATTTTTCAATTTTTTGGGGGTGGTCACGAATGAAAGGCCTTTTCGCTCTAGGACACATATTTAAGGAGATATGGGCAAAAGAAGTTTTTCATATAAAAATTGAAATTTTTTTAGGTTTTGGGTGGATTTTTCAATTTTTTGGGGGTGGTCACGAATTAAAGGCCTTTTCGCTCTAGGACGCATATTTAACGAGATATGGGCAAAAGAATATTTTCATATAAAAATTTCAATTTTTTTAGGTTTTGGGTGGATTTTTCAATTTTTTGGGGGTGGTCACGAATTAAAGTCCTTTTCGCTCTAGGACACATATTTAAGGAGATATGGGCAAAAGAAGTTTTTCATATAAAAATTTAATTTTTTTTAGGTTTTGGGTGGATTTTTAAATTTTTTGGGGGTGGTCACGAATTAAAGTCCTTTTCGCTCTAGGACGCTTAGTTTAGGAGATATGGGCAAAAGAAGTTTTTCATATAAAAATTTCAATTTTTTTAGGTTTTGGGTGGATTTTTCAATTTTTTGGGGGTGGTCACGAATTAAAGGTCTTTTCGCTCTAGGACGCATATTTAAGGAGATATGGGCAAAAGAAGTTTTTTATATAAAAATTTCATTTTTTTTAAGGTTTTGGGTGGATTTTTCAATTTTTTGGGGTGGTCACGAATTAAAGTCCTTTTCGCTCTAGGACGCATATTTAAGGAGATATGGGCAAAAGAAGTTTTTCATATAAAAATTTAAATTTTTTTAGGTTTTGGGTGGATTTTTCAATTTTTTGGGGGTGGTCACGAATTAAAGTCCTTTTCGCTCTAGGACGCATATTTAAGGAGATATGGGCAAAAGAAGTTTTTCATATAAAAATTTAAATTTTTTTAGGTTTTGGGTGGATTTTTCAATTTTTTGGGGATGGTCACGAATTAAAGTCCTTTTCGCTCTAGGACGCATATTTAAGGAGATATGGGCAAAAGAAGTTTTTCATATAAAAATTTCAATTTTTTTAGGTTTTGGGTGGATTTTTCAATTTTTTGGGGGTGGTCACGAATTAAAGGCCTTTTCGCTCTAGCACGCATATTTAAGGAGATATGGGCAAAAGAAGTTTTTCATATAAAAATTTTAATTTTTTGAGGTTTTGGGTGGATTTTCACGAATTAAAGTCCTTTTCGCTCTAGGACGCTTAGTTTAGGAGACATGGGCAAAAGAAGTTTTTCATATAAAAATTTCAATTTTTTTAGGTTTTGGGTGGATTTTTTAATTTTTTGGGGATGGTCACGAATTAAAGTCCTTTTCGCTCTAGGACGCATATTTAAGGAGATATGGGCAAAAGAAGTTTTTCATATAAAAATTTCAATTTTTTTAGGTTTTGGGTGGATTTTTCAATTTTTTGGGGGTGGTCACGAATTAAAGGCCTTTTCGCTCTAGGACGCATATTTAAGGAGATATGGGCAAAAGAAGTTTTTCATATAAAAATTTTAATTTTTTTAGGTTTTGGGTGGATTTTGCAATTTTTCGGGCGTGGTCACGAATTAAAGTCCTTTTCGCTCTAGGACGCATATTTAAGGAGATATGGGCAAAAGAAGTTTTTCATATAAAAATTTCAATTTTTTTAGGTTTTGGGTGGAGTTTTCAATTTTTTGGGGGTGGTCACGAATTAAAGGTCTTTTCGCTCTAGCACGCATATTTAAGGAGATATGGGCAAAAGAAGTTTTTCATATAAAAATTTAAATTTTTTTAGGTTTTGGGTGGATTTTTCAATTTTTTGGGGATGGTCACGAATTAAAGTCCTTTTCGCTCTAGGACGCATATTTAAGGAGATATGGGCAAAAGAAGTTTTTCATATAAAAATTTCAATTTTTTTAGGTTTTGGGGGTGGTCACGAATTAAAGGCCTTTTCGCTCTAGGACGCATATTTAAGGAGATATGGACAAAAGAAGTTTTTCATATAAAAATTTAAATTTTTTTAGGTTTTGGGTGGATTTTTCAATTTTTTGGGGATGGTCACGAATTAAAGTCCTTTTCGCTCTAGGACGCATATTTAAGGAGATATGGGCAAAAGAAGTTTTTCATATAAAAATTTAAATTTGTTTAGGTTTTGGGTGGATTTTTCAATTTTTTGGGGGTGGTCACGAATTAAAGTCCTTTTCGCTCTAGGACGCTAAGTTTAGGAGATATGGACAAAAGAAGTTTTTCATATAAAAATTTAAATTTTTTTAGGTTTTGGGTGGATTTTTCAATTTTTTGGGGGAGGTCACGAATTAAAGTCCTTTTCGCTCTAGGACGCATATTTAAGGAGATATCGGCAAAAGAAGTTATTCTTATAAAAATTTCAATTTTTTTAGGTTTTGGGTGGATTTTTCAATTTTTTGGGGGTGGTCACGAATTAAAGTCCTTTTCGCTCTAGGACGCATATTTAAGGATATATGGGCAAAAGAAGTTTTTCATATAAAAATTTCAATTTTTTTAGGTTTTGGGTGGATTTTTCAATTTTTTGGGGGTGGTCACGAATTAAAGTCCTTTTCGCTCTAGGACGCATATTTAAGGAGATATGGGCAAAAGAAGTTTTTCATATAAAAATTTCATTTTTTTTAGGTTTTGGGTGGATTTTTCAATTTTTTGGGGGTGGTCACGAATTAAAGTCCTTTTCGCTCTAGGACGCATATTTAAGTAGATATGGGCAAAAGAAGTTTTTCATATAAAAATTTCAATTTTTTTAGGTTTTGGGTGGATTTTTCAATTTTTTGGGGGTGGTCACGAATTAAAGTCCTTTTCGCTCTAGGACGCATATTTAAGTAGATATGGGCAAAAGAAGTTTTTCATATAAAAATTTCAATTTTTTTAGGTTTTGGGTGGATTTTTCAATTTTTTGGGGGTGGTCACGAATTAAAGTCCTTTTCGCTCTAGGACGCATATTTAAGGAGATATGGGCAAAAGAAGTTTTTCATATAAAAATTTCAATTTTTTTAGGTTTTGGGTGGATTTTTCAATTTTTTTGGGGGTGGTCACGAATTAAAGTCCTTTTCGCTCTAGGACGCATATTTAAGGAGATATGGGCAAAAGAAGTTTTTCATATAAAAATTTCAATTTTTTTAGGTTTTGGGTGGATTTTTCAATTTTTTGGGGGTGGTCACGAATTAAAGGCCTTTTCGCTCTAGGACACATATTTAAGGAGATATGGGCAAAAGAAGTTTTTCATATAAAAATTTCAATTTTGTTAGGTTTTGGGTGGATTTTTCAATTTTTTGGGGGTGGTCACGAATTAAAGTCCTTTTCGCTCTAGGACGCATATTTAAGGAGATATGGGCAAAAGAAGTTTTTCATATAAAAATTTCAATTTTTTTAGGTTTTGGGTGGATTTTTCAATTTTTTGGGGGTGGTCACGAATTAAAGGCCTTTTCGCTCTAGGACGCATATTTAAGGAGATATGGGCAAAAGAAGTTTTTCATATAAAAATTTCAATTTTTTTAGGTTTTGGGTGGATTTTTCAATTTTTTGGGGGTGGTCACGAATTAAAGTCCTTTTCGCTCTAGGACGCATATTTAAGGAGATATGGGCAAAAGAAGTTTTTAATATAAAAATTTCAATTTTTTTAGGTTTTGGGTGGATTTTTCAATTTTTTGGGGGTGGTCAGGAATGAAAGGCCTTTTCGCTCTAGGACGCATATTTAAGGAGATATGGGCAAAAGAAGTTTTTCATATAAAAATTGCAATTTTTTTAGGTTTTGGGTGGATTTTTCAATTTTTTGGGGGTGGTCACGAATTAAAGGCCTTTTCGCTCTAGGACGCATATTTAACGAGATATGGGCAAAAGAAGATTTTCATATAAAAATTTCAATTTTTTTAGGTTTTGGGTGGATTTTTCAATTTTTGGGGGTGGTCACGAATTAAAGTCCTTTTCGCTCTAGGACGCATATTTAAGGAGATATGGGCAAAAGAAGTTTTTCATATAAAAATTTAAATTTTTTTAGGTTTTGGGTGGATTTTTAAATTTTTTGGGGGTGGTCACGAATTAAAGTCCTTTTCGCTCTAGGACGCTTAGTTTAGGAGATATGGGCAAAAGAAGTTTTTCGTATAAAAATTTCAATTGTTTTAGGTTTTGGGTGGATTTTTCAATTTTTTGGGGGTGGTCACGAATTAAAGGCCTTTTCGCTCTAGGACGCATATTTAAGGAGATATGGGCAAAAGAAGTTTTTTATATAAAAATTTAATTTTTTTTAGGTTTTGGGTGGATTTTTCAATTTTTTGGGGGTGGTCACGAATTAAAGTCCTTTTCGCTCTAGGACGCATATTTAAGGAGATATGGGCAAAAGAAGTTTTTCATATAAAAATTTAAATTTTTTTAGGTTTTGGGTGGATTTTTCAATTTTTTGGGGGTGGTCACGAATTAAAGTCCTTTTCGCTCTAGGACGCATATTTAAGGAGATATGGGCAAAAGAAGTTTTTCATATAAAAATTTCAATTTTTTGAGGTTTTGGGTGGATTTTTCAATTTTTTGGGGATGGTCACGAATTAAAGTCCTTTTCGCTCTAGGACGCATATTTAAGGAGATATGGGCAAAAGAAGTTTTTCATATAAAAATTTCAATTTTTTTAGGTTTTGGGTGGATTTTTCAATTTTTGGGGGGTGGTCACGAATTAAAGTCCTTTTCGCTCTAGGACGCATATTTAAGGAGATATGGGCAAAAGAAGTTTTTCATATAAAAATTTTAATTTTTTTAGGTTTTGGGTGGAGTTTTCAATTTTTTCGGGGTGGTCACGAATTAAAGTCCTTTTCGCTCTAGGTTAGGAGATATGGGCAAAAGAAGTTTTTCATATAAAAATTTCAATTTTTTTAGGTTTTGGGTGGATTTTTCAATTTTTTGGGGGTGGTCACGAATTAAAGGCCTTTTCGCTCTAGCACGCATATTTAAGGAGATATGGGCAAAAGAAGTTTTTCATATAAAAATTTTAATTTTTTGAGGTTTTGGGTGGATTTTCACGAATTAAAGTCCTTTTCGCTCTAGGACGCTTAGTTTAGGAGACATGGGCAAAAGAAGTTTTTCATATAAAAATTTCAATTTTTTTAGGTTTTGGGTGGAATTTTTAATTTTTTGGGGATGGTCACGAATTAAAGTCCTTTTCGCTCTAGGACGCATATTTAAGGAGATATGGGCAAAAGAAGTTTTTCATATAAAAATTTCAATTTTTTTAGGTTTTGGGTGGATTTTTCAATTTTTTGGGGGTGGTCACGAATTAAAGGCCTTTTCGCTCTAGGACGCATATTTAAGGAGATATGGGCAAAAGAAGTTTTTCATATAAAAATTTTAATTTTTTTAAGGTTTTCGGTGTATTTTGCAATTTTTCGGGGGTGGTCACGAATTAAAGTCCTTTTCGCTCTAGGACGCATATTTAAGGAGATATGGGCAAAAGAAGTTTTTCATATAAAAATTTCAATTTTTTTAGGTTTTGGGTGGAGTTTTCAATTTTTTGGGGGTGGTCACGAATTAAAGGTCTTTTCGCTCTAGCACGCATATTTAAGGAGATATGGGCAAAAGAAGTTTTTCATATAAAAATTTCAATTTTTTTAGGTTTTGGGTGGAGTTTTCAATTTTTTGGGGGTGGTCACGAATTAAAGGTCTTTTCGCTCTAGCACGCATATTTAAGGAGATATGGGCAAAAGAAGTTTTTCATATAAAAATTTCAATTTTTTTAGGTTTTGGGTGGATTTTTCAATTTTTTGGGGGTGGTCACGAATTAAAGTCCTTTTCGCTCTAGGACGCATATTTAAGGAGATATGGGCAAAAGAAGTTTTTCATATAAAAATTTAAATTTTTTTAGGTTTTGGGTGGATTTTCACGAATTAAAGGCCTTTTCGCTCTAGGACGCATATTTAAGGAGATATTGGCAAAAGAAGTTTTTCATATAAAAATTTCAATTTTTTTAGGTTTTGGGTGGAGTTTTCAATTTTTTGGGGGTGGTCACGAATTAAAGGTCTTTTCGCTCTAGCACGCATATTTAAGGAGATATGGGCAAAAGAAGTTTTTCATATAAAAATTTCAATTTTTTTAGGTTTTGGGTGGATTTTTCAATTTTTTGGGGGTGGTCACGAATTAAAGTCCTTTCGCTCTAGGACGCATATTTAAGGAGATATGGGCAAAAGAAGTTTTTCATATAAAAATTTCAATTTTTTTAGGTTTTGGGTGGATTTTTCAATTTTTTGGGGGTGGTCACGAATTAAAGTCCTTTTCGCTCTAGGACGCATATTTAAGGAGATATGGGCAAAAGAAGTTTTTCATATAAAAATTTCAATTTTTTTAGGTTTTGGGTGGATTTTTCAATTTTTTGGGGGTGGTCACGAATTAAAGTCCTTTTCGCTCTAGGACGCATATTTAAGGAGATATGGGCAAAAGAAGTTTTTCATATAAAAATTTCAATTTTTTTAGGTTTTGGGTGGATTTTTCAATTTTTTGGGGGTGGTCACGAATTAAAGGCCTTTTCGCTCTAGGACACATATTTAAGGAGATATGGGCAAAAGAAGTTTTTCATATAAAAATTTCAATTTTGTTAGGTTTTGGGTGGATTTTTCAATTTTTTGGGGGTGGTCACGAATTAAAGTCCTTTTCGCTCTAGGACGCATATTTAAGGAGATATGGGCAAAAGAAGTTTTTCATATAAAAATTTCAATTTTTTTAGGTTTTGGGTGGATTTTTCAATTTTTTGGGGGTGGTCACGAATTAAAGTCCTTTTCGCTCTAGGACGCATATTTAAGGAGATATGGGCAAAAGAAGTTTTTCATATAAAAATTTCAATTTTTTTAGGTTTTGGGTGGATTTTTCAATTTTTTTGGGGTGGTCACGAATTAAAGGCCTTTTCGCTCTAGGACGCATATTTAAGGAGATATGGGCAAAAGAAGTTTTTCATATAAAAATTTCAATTTTTTTAGGTTTTGGGTGGATTTTTCAATTTTTTGGGGGTGGTCACGAATTAAAGTCCTTTTCGCTCTAGGACGCATATTTAAGGAGATATGGGCAAAAGAAGTTTTTCATATAAAAATTTAAATTTTTTTAGGTTTTGGGTGGATTTTCACGAATTAAAGGCCTTTTCGCTCTAGGACGCATATTTAAGGAGATATTGGCAAAAGAAGTTTTTCATATAAAAATTTCAATTTTTTTAGGTTTTGGGTGGAGTTTTCAATTTTTTGGGGGTGGTCACGAATTAAAGGTCTTTTCGCTCTAGCACGCATATTTAAGGAGATATGGGCAAAAGAAGTTTTTCATATAAAAATTTCAATTTTTTTAGGTTTTGGGTGGATTTTTCAATTTTTTGGGGGTGGTCACGAATTAAAGTCCTTTTCGCTCTAGGACGCATATTTAAGGAGATATGGGCAAAAGAAGTTTTTCATATAAAAATTTCAATTTTTTTAGGTTTTGGGTGGATTTTTCAATTTTTTGGGGGTGGTCACGAATTAAAGTCCTTTTCGCTCTAGGACGCATATTTAAGGAGATATGGGCAAAAGAAGTTTTTCATATAAAAATTTCAATTTTTTTAGGTTTTGGGTGGATTTTTCAATTTTTTGGGGGTGGTCACGAATTAAAGTCCTTTTCGCTCTAGGACGCATATTTAAGGAGATATGGGCAAAAGAAGTTTTTCATATAAAAATTTCAATTTTTTTAGGTTTTGGGTGGATTTTTCAATTTTTTGGGGGTGGTCACGAATTAAAGGCCTTTTCGCTCTAGGACACATATTTAAGGAGATATGGGCAAAAGAAGTTTTTCATATAAAAATTTCAATTTTGTTAGGTTTTGGGTGGATTTTTCAATTTTTTGGGGGTGGTCACGAATTAAAGTCCTTTTCGCTCTAGGACGCATATTTAAGGACATATGGGCAAAAGAAGTTTTTCATATAAAAATTTCAATTTTTTTAGGTTTTGGGTGGATTTTTCAATTTTTTGGGGGTGGTCACGAATTAAAGTCCTTTTCGCTCTAGGACGCATATTTAAGGAGATATGGGCAAAAGAAGTTTTTCATATAAAAATTTCAATTTTTTTAGGTTTTGGGTGGATTTTTCAATTTTTTGGGGGTGGTCACGAATTAAAGGCCTTTTCGCTCTAGGACGCATATTTAAGGAGATATGGGCAAAAGAAGTTTTTCATATAAAAATTTCAATTTTTTTAGGTTTTGGGTGGATTTTTCAATTTTTTGGGGGTGGTCACGAATTAAAGTCCTTTTCGCTCTAGGACGCATATTTAAGGAGATATGGGCAAAAGAAGTTTTTCATATAAAAATTTCATTTTTTTAGGTTTTGGGTGGATTTTTCAATTTTTTGGGGGTGGTCACGAATTAAAGTCCTTTTCGCTCTAGGACGCATATTTAAGGAGATATGAGCAAAAGAAGTTTTTAATATAAAAATTTCAATTTTTTTAGGTTTTGGGTGGATTTTTCAATTTTTTGGGGGTGGTCACGAATGAAAGGCCTTTTCGCTCTAGGACGCATATTTAAGGAGATATGGGCAAAAGAAGTTTTTCATATAAAAATTGCAATTTTTTTAGGTTTTGGGTGGATTTTTCAATTTTTTGGGGGTGGTCACGAATTAAAGGCCTTTTCGCTCTAGGACGCATATTTAACGAGATATGGGCAAAAGAATATTTTCATATAAAAATTTCAATTTTTTTAGGTTTTGGGTGGATTTTTCAATTTTTTGGGGGTGGTCACGAATTAAAGTCCTTTTCGCTCTAGGACGCATATTTAAGGAGATATGGGCAAAAGAAGTTTTTCATATAAAAATTTAATTTTTTTTAGGTTTTGGGTGGATTTTTAAATTTTTTGGGGGTGGTCACGAATTAAAGTCCTTTTCGCTCTAGGACGCTTAGTTTAGGAGATATGGGCAAAAGAAGTTTTTCATATAAAAATTTCAATTTTTTTAGGTTTTGGGTGGATTTTTCAATTTTTTGGGGGTGGTCACGAATTAAAGGCCTTTTCGCTCTAGGACGCATATTTAAGGAGATATGGGCAAAAGAAGTTTTTTATATAAAAATTTCATTTTTTTTAGGTTTTGGGTGGATTTTTCAATTTTTTGGGGGTGGTCACGAATTAAAGTCCTTTTCGCTCTAGGACGCATATTTAAGGAGATATGGGCAAAAGAAGTTTTTCATATAAAAATTTAAATTTTTTTAGGTTTTGGGTGGATTTTTCAATTTTTTGGGGGTGGTCACGAATTAAAGTCCTTTTCGCTCTAGGACGCATATTTAAGGAGATATGGGCAAAAGAAGTTTTTCATATAAAAATTTAAATTTTTTTAGGTTTTGGGTGGATTTTTCAATTTTTTGGGGATGGTCACGAATTAAAGTCCTTTTCGCTCTAGGACGCATATTTAAGGAGATATGGGCAAAAGAAGTTTTTCATATAAAAATTTCAATTTTTTTAGGTTTTGGGTGGATTTTTCAATTTTTTGGGGGTGGTCACGAATTAAAGTCCTTTTCGCTCTAGGACGCATATTTAAGGAGATATGGGCAAAAGAAGTTTTTCATATAAAAATTTTAATTTTTTTAGGTTTTGGGTGGAGTTTTCAATTTTTTGGGGGTGGTCACGAATTAAAGTCCTTTTCGCTCTAGGTTAGGAGATATGGGCAAAAGAAGTTTTTCATATAAAAATTTAAATTTTTTTAGGTTTTGGGTGGATTTTTCAATTTTTTGGGGGTGGTCACGAATTAAAGGCCTTTTCGCTCTAGCACGCATATTTAAGGAGATATGGGCAAAAGAAGTTTTTCATATAAAAATTTTAATTTTTAATTTTGAGGTTTTGGGTGGATTTTCACGAATTAAAGTCCTTTTCGCTCTAGGACGCTTAGTTTAGGAGACATGGGCAAAAGAAGTTTTTCATATAAAAATTTCAATTTTTTTAGGTTTTGGGTGGATTTTTTAATTTTTTGGGGATGGTCACGAATTAAAGTCCTTTTCGCTCTAGGACGCATATTTAAGGAGATATGGGCAAAAGAAGTTTTTCATATAAAAATTTCAATTTTTTTAGGTTTTGGGTGGATTTTTCAATTTTTTGGGGGTGGTCACGAATTAAAGGCCTTTTCGCTCTAGGACGCATATTTAAGGAGATATGGGCAAAAGAAGTTTTTCATATAAAAATTTTAATTTTTTTAGGTTTTGGGTGGATTTTGCAATTTTTCGGGGGTGGTCACGAATTAAAGTCCTTTTCGCTCTAGGACGCATATTTAAGGAGATATGGGCAAAAGAAGTTTTTCATATAAAAATTTCAATTTTTTTAGGTTTTGGGTGGAGTTTTCAATTTTTTGGGGGTGGTCACGAATTAAAGGTCTTTTCGCTCTAGCACGCATATTTAAGGAGATATGGGCAAAAGAAGTTTTTCATATAAAAATTTCAATTTTTTTAGGTTTTGGGTGGATTTTTCAATTTTTTGGGGGTGGTCACGAATTAAAGTCCTTTTCGCTCTAGGACGCATATTTAAGGAGATATGGGCAAAAGAAGTTTTTCATATAAAAATTTCAATTTTTTTAGGTTTTGGGGGTGGTCACGAATTAAAGGCCTTTTCGCTCTAGGACGCATATTTAAGGAGATATGGACAAAAGAAGTTTTTCATATAAAAATTTAAATTTTTTTAGGTTTTGGGTGGATTTTTCAATTTTTTGGGGATGGTCACGAATTAAAGTCCTTTTCGCTCTAGGACGCATATTTAAGGAGATATGGGCAAAAGAAGTTTTTCATATAAAAATTTCAATTTTTTTAGGTTTTGGGTGGATTTTTAAATCTTTTGGGGGTGGTCACGAATTAAAGTCCTTTTCGCTCTAGGACGCATATTTAAGGAGATATGGGCAAAAGAAGTTTTTCATATAAAAATTTCAATTTTTTTAGGTTTTGGGTGGATTTTTCAATTTTTCGGGGGTGGTCACGAATTAAAGTCCTTTTCGCTCTAGGACGCATATTTAAGGAGATATGGGCAAAAGAAGTTTTTCATAAAAAAATTTCAATTTTTTTAGGTTTTGGGTGGATTTTTCAATTTTTTGGGGGTGGTCACGAATTAAAGTCCTTTTCGCTCTAGGACGCATATTTAATGAGATATGGGCAAAAGAAGTTTTTCATATAAAAATTTCAATTTTTTTAGGTTTTGGGTGGATTTTTCAATTTTTTGGGGGTGGTCACGAATTAAAGGCCTTTTCGCTCTAGGACGCATATTTAAGGAGATATGGGCAAAAGAAGTTTTTCATAAAAAAATTTCAATTTTTTTAGGTTTTGGTGGATTTTTCAATTTTTTGGGGGTGGTCACGAATTAAAGTCCTTTTCGCTCTAGGACGCATATTTAAGGAGATATGGGCAAAAGAAGTTTTTCATATAAAAATTTCAATTTTTTTAGGTTTTGGGTGGAGTTTTCAATTTTTTGGGGGTGGTCACGAATTAAAGGCCTTTTCGGTCTAGCACGCATATTTAAGGAGATATGGGCAAAAGAAGTTTTTCATATAAAAATTTCAATTTTTTTAGGTTTTGGGTGGATTTTTCAATTTTTTGGGGGTGGTCACGAATTAAAGTCCTTTTCGCTCTAGGACGCATATTTAAGGAGATATGGGCAAAAGAAGTTTTTCATATAAAAATTTCAATTTTTTTAGGTTTTGGGTGGATTTTTCAATTTTTTGGGGGTGGTCACGAATTAAAGTCCTTTTCGCTCTAGGACGCTTAGTTTAGGAGATATGGGCAAAAGAAGTTTTTCATATAAAAATTTCAATTTTTTTAGGTTTTGGGTGGATTTTTCAATTTTTTGGGGGTGGTCACGAATTAAAGGCCTTTTCGCTCTAGCACGCATATTTAAGGAGATATGGGCAAAAGAAGTTTTTCATATAAAAATTTTAATTTTTTGGGGTTTTGGGTGGATTTTTCAATTTTTTGGGGGTGGTCACGAATTAAAGTCCTTTTCGCTCTAGGACGCTTAGTTTAGGAGATATGGGCAAAAGAATTTTTCATATAAAAATTTCAATTTTTTTAGGTTTTGGGTGGATTTTGCAATTTTTGGGGGGTGGTCACGAATTAAAGTCCTTTTCGCTCTAGGACGCATATTTAAGGAGATATGGGCAAAAGAAGTTTTTCATATAAAAATTTTAATTTTTTTAGGTTTTGGGTGGAGTTTTCAATTTTTTCGGGGTGGTCACGAATTAAAGTCCTTTTCGCTCTAGGTTAGGAGATATGGGCAAAAGAAGTTTTTCATATAAAAATTTAAATTTTTTTAGGTTTTGGGTGGATTTTTCATTTTTTTGGGGGTGGTCACGAATTAAAGTCCTTTTCGCTCTAGGACGCATATTTAAGGAGATATGGGCAAAAGAAGTTTTTCATATAAAAATTTAAATTTTTTTAGGTTTTGGGTGGATTTTTCAATTTTTTGGGGGTGGTCACGAATTAAAGTCCTTTTCGCTCTAGGACGCATATTTAAGGAGATATGGGCAAAAGAAGTTTTTCATATAAAAATTTAAATTTTTTTAGGTTTTGGGTGGATTATTCAATTTTTTGGGGATGGTCACGAATTAAAGTCCTTTTCGCTCTAGGACGCATATTTAAGGAGATATGGGCAAAAGAAGTTTTTCATATAAAAATTTCAATTTTTTTAGGTTTTGGGTGGATTTTTCATTTTTTTGGCGGTGGTCACGAATTAAAGTCCTTTTCGCTCTAGGACGCATATTTAATGAGATATGGGCAAAAGAAGTTTTTCATATAAAAATTTCAATTTTTTTAGGTTTTGGGTGGATTTTTCAATTTTTTGGGGGTGGTCACGAATTAAAGGCCTTTTCGCTCTAGGACGCATATTTAAGGAGATATGGGCAAAAGAAGTTTTTCATAAAAAAATTTCAATTTTTTTAGGTTTTGGTGGATTTTTCAATTTTTTGGGGGTGGTCACGAATTAAAGTCCTTTTCGCTCTAGGACGCATATTTAAGGAGATATGGGCAAAAGAAGTTTTTCATATAAAAATTTCAATTTTTTTAGGTTTTGGGTGGAGTTTTCAATTTTTTGGGGGTGGTCACGAATTAAAGGCCTTTTCGGTCTAGCACGCATATTTAAGGAGATATGGGCAAAAGAAGTTTTTCATATAAAAATTTCAATTTTTTTAGGTTTTGGGTGGATTTTTCAATTTTTTGGGGGTGGTCACGAATTAAAGTCCTTTTCGCTCTAGGACGCATATTTAAGGAGATATGGGCAAAAGAAGTTTTTCATATAAAAATTTCAATTTTTTTAGGTTTTGGGTGGATTTTTCAATTTTTTGGGGGTGGTCACGAATTAAAGTCCTTTTCGCTCTAGGACGCTTAGTTTAGGAGATATGGGCAAAAGAAGTTTTTCATATAAAAATTTCAATTTTTTTAGGTTTTGGGTGGATTTTTCAATTTTTTGGGGGTGGTCACGAATTAAAGGCCTTTTCGCTCTAGCACGCATATTTAAGGAGATATGGGCAAAAGAAGTTTTTCATATAAAAATTTTAATTTTTTGGGGTTTTGGGTGGATTTTTCAATTTTTTGGGGGTGGTCACGAATTAAAGTCCTTTTCGCTCTAGGACGCTTAGTTTAGGAGATATGGGCAAAAGAATTTTTCATATAAAAATTTCAATTTTTTTAGGTTTTGGGTGGATTTTGCAATTTTTGGGGGGTGGTCACGAATTAAAGTCCTTTTCGCTCTAGGACGCATATTTAAGGAGATATGGGCAAAAGAAGTTTTTCATATAAAAATTTTAATTTTTTTAGGTTTTGGGTGGAGTTTTCAATTTTTTCGGGGTGGTCACGAATTAAAGTCCTTTTCGCTCTAGGTTAGGAGATATGGGCAAAAGAAGTTTTTCATATAAAAATTTAAATTTTTTTAGGTTTTGGGTGGATTTTTCATTTTTTTGGGGGTGGTCACGAATTAAAGTCCTTTTCGCTCTAGGACGCATATTTAAGGAGATATGGGCAAAAGAAGTTTTTCATATAAAAATTTAAATTTTTTTAGGTTTTGGGTGGATTTTTCAATTTTTTGGGGGTGGTCACGAATTAAAGTCCTTTTCGCTCTAGGACGCATATTTAAGGAGATATGGGCAAAAGAAGTTTTTCATATAAAAATTTAAATTTTTTTAGGTTTTGGGTGGATTATTCAATTTTTTGGGGATGGTCACGAATTAAAGTCCTTTTCGCTCTAGGACGCATATTTAAGGAGATATGGGCAAAAGAAGTTTTTCATATAAAAATTTCAATTTTTTTAGGTTTTGGGTGGATTTTTCAATTTTTGGGGGGTGGTCACGAATTAAAGTCCTTTTCGCTCTAGGACGCATATTTAAGGAGATATGGGCAAAAGAAGTTTTTCATATAAAAATTTTAATTTTTTTAGGTTTTGGGTGGAGTTTTCAATTTTTTGGGGGTGGTCACGAATTAAAGTCCTTTTCGCTCTAGGTTAGGAGATATGGGCAAAAGAAGTTTTTCATATAAAAATTTAAATTTTTTAGGTTTTGGGTGGATTTTTCAATTTTTTGGGGGTTGTCACGAATTAAAGGCCTTTTCGCTCTAGCACGCATATTTAAGGAGATATGGGCAAAAGAAGTTTTTCATATAAAAATTTTAATTTTTTGAGGTTTTGGGTGGATTTTCACGAATTAAAGTCCTTTTCGCTCTAGGACGCTTAGTTTAGGAGACATGGGCAAAAGAAGTTTTTCATATAAAAATTTCAATTTTTTTAGGTTTTGGGTGGATTTTTTAATTTTTTGGGGATGGTCACGAATTAAAGTCCTTTTCGCTCTAGGACGCATATTTAAGGAGATATGGGCAAAAGAAGTTTTTCATATAAAAATTTCAATTTTTTTAGGTTTTGGGTGGATTTTTCAATTTTTTGGGGGTGGTCACGAATTAAAGGCCTTTTCGCTCTAGGACGCATATTTAAGGAGATATGGGCAAAAGAAGTTTTTCATATAAAAATTTTAATTTTTTAGGTTTTGGGTGGATTTTGCAATTTTTCGGGGGTGGTCACGAATTAAAGTCCTTTTCGCTCTAGGACGCATATTTAAGGAGATATGGGCAAAAGAAGTTTTTCATATAAAAATTTCAATTTTTTTAGGTTTTGGGTGGAGTTTTCAATTTTTTGGGGGTGGTCACGAATTAAAGGTCTTTTCGCTCTAGGACGCATATTTAAGGAGATATGGGCAAAAGAAGTTTTTCATATAAAAATTTCAATTTTTTTAGGTTTTGGGTGGATTTTTCAATTTTTTGGGGGTGGTCACGAATTAAAGTCCTTTTCGCTCTAGGACGCATATTTAAGGAGATATGGGCAAAAGAAGTTTTTCATATAAAAATTTCAATTTTTTTAGGTTTTGGGGGTGGTCACGAATTAAAGTCCTTTTCGCTCTAGGACGCATATTTAAGGAGATATGGGCAAAAGAAGTTTTTCATATAAAAATTTAAATTTTTTTAGGTTTTGGGTGGATTTTTCAATTTTTTGGGGATGGTCACGAATTAAAGTCCTTTTCGCTCTAGGACGCATATTTAAGGAGATATGGGCAAAAGAAGTTTTTCATATAAAAATTTCAATTTTTTTAGGTTTTGGGTGGATTTTTAAATTTTTTGGGGGTGGTCACGAATTAAAGTCCTTTTCGCTCTAGGACGCATATTTAAGGAGATATGGGCAAAAGAAGTTTTTCATATAAAAATTTCAATTTTTTTAGGTTTTGGGTGGATTTTTCAATTTTTCGGGGGTGGTCACGAATTAAAGTCCTTTTCGCTCTAGGACGCATATTTAAGGAGATATGGGCAAAAGAAGTTTTTCATAAAAAAATTTCAATTTTTTTAGATTTTGGGTGGATTTTTCAATTTTTTGGGGGTGGTCACGAATTAAAGTCCTTTTCGCTCTAGGACGCATATTTAAGGAGATATGGGCAAAAGAAGTTTTTCATATAAAAATTTCAATTTTTTTAGGTTTTGGGTGGATTTTTCAATTTTTTGGGGGTGGTCACGAATTAAAGTCCTTTTCGCTCTAGGACGCATATTTAAGGAGATATGGGCAAAAGAAGTTTTTCATATAAAAATTTTAATTTTTTTAGGTTTTGGGTGGAGTTTTCAATTTTTTGGGGGTGGTCACGAATTAAAGTCCTTTTCGCTCTAGGTTAGGAGATATGGGCAAAAGAAGTTTTTCATATAAAAATTTAAATTTTTTTAGGTTTTGGGTGGATTTTTCAATTTTTTGGGGGTGGTCACGAATTAAAGGCCTTTTCGCTCTAGCACGCATATTTAAGGAGATATGGGCAAAAGAAGTTTTTCATATAAAAATTTTAATTTTTAATTTTGAGGTTTTGGGTGGATTTTCACGAATTAAAGTCCTTTTCGCTCTAGGACGCTTAGTTTAGGAGACATGGGCAAAAGAAGTTTTTCATATAAAAATTTCAATTTTTTTAGGTTTTGGGTGGATTTTTTAATTTTTTGGGGATGGTCACGAATTAAAGTCCTTTTCGCTCTAGGACGCATATTTAAGGAGATATGGGCAAAAGAAGTTTTTCATATAAAAATTTCAATTTTTTTAGGTTTTGGGTGGATTTTTCAATTTTTTGGGGGTGGTCACGAATTAAAGGCCTTTTCGCTCTAGGACGCATATTTAAGGAGATATGGGCAAAAGAAGTTTTTCATATAAAAATTTTAATTTTTTTAGGTTTTGGGTGGATTTTGCAATTTTTCGGGGGTGGTCACGAATTAAAGTCCTTTTCGCTCTAGGACGCATATTTAAGGAGATATGGGCAAAAGAAGTTTTTCATATAAAAATTTCAATTTTTTTAGGTTTTGGGTGGAGTTTTCAATTTTTTGGGGGTGGTCACGAATTAAAGGTCTTTTCGCTCTAGCACGCATATTTAAGGAGATATGGGCAAAAGAAGTTTTTCATATAAAAATTTCAATTTTTTTAGGTTTTGGGTGGATTTTTCAATTTTTTGGGGGTGGTCACGAATTAAAGTCCTTTTCGCTCTAGGACGCATATTTAAGGAGATATGGGCAAAAGAAGTTTTTCATATAAAAATTTCAATTTTTTTAGGTTTTGGGGGTGGTCACGAATTAAAGGCCTTTTCGCTCTAGGACGCATATTTAAGGAGATATGGACAAAAGAAGTTTTTCATATAAAAATTTAAATTTTTTTAGGTTTTGGGTGGATTTTTCAATTTTTTGGGGATGGTCACGAATTAAAGTCCTTTTCGCTCTAGGACGCATATTTAAGGAGATATGGGCAAAAGAAGTTTTTCATATAAAAATTTCAATTTTTTTAGGTTTTGGGTGGATTTTTAAATCTTTTGGGGGTGGTCACGAATTAAAGTCCTTTTCGCTCTAGGACGCATATTTAAGGAGATATGGGCAAAAGAAGTTTTTCATATAAAAATTTCAATTTTTTTAGGTTTTGGGTGGATTTTTCAATTTTTCGGGGGTGGTCACGAATTAAAGTCCTTTTCGCTCTAGGACGCATATTTAAGGAGATATGGGCAAAAGAAGTTTTTCATAAAAAAATTTCAATTTTTTTAGGTTTTGGGTGGATTTTTCAATTTTTTGGGGGTGGTCACGAATTAAAGTCCTTTTCGCTCTAGGACGCATATTTAATGAGATATGGGCAAAAGAAGTTTTTCATATAAAAATTTCAATTTTTTTAGGTTTTGGGTGGATTTTTCAATTTTTTGGGGGTGGTCACGAATTAAAGGCCTTTTCGCTCTAGGACGCATATTTAAGGAGATATGGGCAAAAGAAGTTTTTCATAAAAAAATTTCAATTTTTTTAGGTTTTGGTGGATTTTTCAATTTTTTGGGGGTGGTCACGAATTAAAGTCCTTTTCGCTCTAGGACGCATATTTAAGGAGATATGGGCAAAAGAAGTTTTTCATATAAAAATTTCAATTTTTTTAGGTTTTGGGTGGAGTTTTCAATTTTTTGGGGGTGGTCACGAATTAAAGGCCTTTTCGGTCTAGCACGCATATTTAAGGAGATATGGGCAAAAGAAGTTTTTCATATAAAAATTTCAATTTTTTTAGGTTTTGGGTGGATTTTTCAATTTTTTGGGGGTGGTCACGAATTAAAGTCCTTTTCGCTCTAGGACGCATATTTAAGGAGATATGGGCAAAAGAAGTTTTTCATATAAAAATTTCAATTTTTTTAGGTTTTGGGTGGATTTTTCAATTTTTTGGGGGTGGTCACGAATTAAAGTCCTTTTCGCTCTAGGACGCTTAGTTTAGGAGATATGGGCAAAAGAAGTTTTTCATATAAAAATTTCAATTTTTTTAGGTTTTGGGTGGATTTTTCAATTTTTTGGGGGTGGTCACGAATTAAAGGCCTTTTCGCTCTAGCACGCATATTTAAGGAGATATGGGCAAAAGAAGTTTTTCATATAAAAATTTTAATTTTTTGGGGTTTTGGGTGGATTTTTCAATTTTTTGGGGGTGGTCACGAATTAAAGTCCTTTTCGCTCTAGGACGCTTAGTTTAGGAGATATGGGCAAAAGAATTTTTCATATAAAAATTTCAATTTTTTTAGGTTTTGGGTGGATTTTGCAATTTTTGGGGGGTGGTCACGAATTAAAGTCCTTTTCGCTCTAGGACGCATATTTAAGGAGATATGGGCAAAAGAAGTTTTTCATATAAAAATTTTAATTTTTTTAGGTTTTGGGTGGAGTTTTCAATTTTTTCGGGGTGGTCACGAATTAAAGTCCTTTTCGCTCTAGGTTAGGAGATATGGGCAAAAGAAGTTTTTCATATAAAAATTTAAATTTTTTTAGGTTTTGGGTGGATTTTTCATTTTTTTGGGGGTGGTCACGAATTAAAGTCCTTTTCGCTCTAGGACGCATATTTAAGGAGATATGGGCAAAAGAAGTTTTTCATATAAAAATTTAAATTTTTTTAGGTTTTGGGTGGATTTTTCAATTTTTTGGGGGTGGTCACGAATTAAAGTCCTTTTCGCTCTAGGACGCATATTTAAGGAGATATGGGCAAAAGAAGTTTTTCATATAAAAATTTAAATTTTTTTAGGTTTTGGGTGGATTATTCAATTTTTTGGGGATGGTCACGAATTAAAGTCCTTTTCGCTCTAGGACGCATATTTAAGGAGATATGGGCAAAAGAAGTTTTTCATATAAAAATTTCAATTTTTTTAGGTTTTGGGTGGATTTTTCATTTTTTTGGGGGTGGTCACGAATTAAAGTCCTTTTCGCTCTAGGACGCATATTTAAGGAGATATGGGCAAAAGAAGTTTTTCATATAAAAATTTCAATTTTTTTAGGTTTTGGGTGGATTTTTCAATTTTTCGGGGGTGGTCACGAATTAAAGTCCTTTTCGCTCTAGGACGCATATTTAAGGAGATATGGGCAAAAGAAGTTTTTCATAAAAAAATTTCAATTTTTTTAGGTTTTGGGTGGATTTTTCAATTTTTTGGGGGTGGTCACGAATTAAAGTCCTTTTCGCTCTAGGACGCATATTTAATGAGATATGGGCAAAAGAAGTTTTTCATATAAAAATTTCAATTTTTTTAGGTTTTGGGTGGATTTTTCAATTTTTTGGGGGTGGTCACGAATTAAAGGCCTTTTCGCTCTAGGACGCATATTTAAGGAGATATGGGCAAAAGAAGTTTTTCATAAAAAAATTTCAATTTTTTTAGGTTTTGGTGGATTTTTCAATTTTTTGGGGGTGGTCACGAATTAAAGTCCTTTTCGCTCTAGGACGCATATTTAAGGAGATATGGGCAAAAGAAGTTTTTCATATAAAAATTTCAATTTTTTTAGGTTTTGGGTGGAGTTTTCAATTTTTTGGGGGTGGTCACGAATTAAAGGCCTTTTCGGTCTAGCACGCATATTAAAGGAGATATGGGCAAAAGAAGTTTTTCATATAAAAATTTCAATTTTTTTAGGTTTTGGGTGGATTTTTCAATTTTTTGGGGGTGGTCACGAATTAAAGTCCTTTTCGCTCTAGGACGCATATTTAAGGAGATATGGGCAAAAGAAGTTTTTCATATAAAAATTTCAATTTTTTTAGGTTTTGGGTGGATTTTTCAATTTTTTGGGGGTGGTCACGAATTAAAGTCCTTTTCGCTCTAGGACGCTTAGTTTAGGAGATATGGGCAAAAGAAGTTTTTCATATAAAAATTTCAATTTTTTTAGGTTTTGGGTGGATTTTTCAATTTTTTGGGGGTGGTCACGAATTAAAGGCCTTTTCGCTCTAGCACGCATATTTAAGGAGATATGGGCAAAAGAAGTTTTTCATATAAAAATTTTAATTTTTTGGGGTTTTGGGTGGATTTTTCAATTTTTTGGGGGTGGTCACGAATTAAAGTCCTTTTCGCTCTAGGACGCTTAGTTTAGGAGATATGGGCAAAAGAATTTTTCATATAAAAATTTCAATTTTTTTAGGTTTTGGGTGGATTTTGCAATTTTTGGGGGGTGGTCACGAATTAAAGTCCTTTTCGCTCTAGGACGCATATTTAAGGAGATATGGGCAAAAGAAGTTTTTCATATAAAAATTTTAATTTTTTTAGGTTTTGGGTGGAGTTTTCAATTTTTTCGGGGTGGTCACGAATTAAAGTCCTTTTCGCTCTAGGTTAGGAGATATGGGCAAAAGAAGTTTTTCATATAAAAATTTAAATTTTTTTAGGTTTTGGGTGGATTTTTCATTTTTTTGGGGGTGGTCACGAATTAAAGTCCTTTTCGCTCTAGGACGCATATTTAAGGAGATATGGGCAAAAGAAGTTTTTCATATAAAAATTTAAATTTTTTTAGGTTTTGGGTGGATTTTTCAATTTTTTGGGGGTGGTCACGAATTAAAGTCCTTTTCGCTCTAGGACGCATATTTAAGGAGATATGGGCAAAAGAAGTTTTTCATATAAAAATTTAAATTTTTTTAGGTTTTGGGTGGATTATTCAATTTTTTGGGGATGGTCACGAATTAAAGTCCTTTTCGCTCTAGGACGCATATTTAAGGAGATATGGGCAAAAGAAGTTTTTCATATAAAAATTTCAATTTTTTTAGGTTTTGGGTGGATTTTTCAATTTTTGGGGGGTGGTCACGAATTAAAGTCCTTTTCGCTCTAGGACGCATATTTAAGGAGATATGGGCAAAAGAAGTTTTTCATATAAAAATTTTAATTTTTTTAGGTTTTGGGTGGAGTTTTCAATTTTTTGGGGGTGGTCACGAATTAAAGTCCTTTTCGCTCTAGGTTAGGAGATATGGGCAAAAGAAGTTTTTCATATAAAAATTTAAATTTTTTAGGTTTTGGGTGGATTTTTCAATTTTTTGGGGGTTGTCACGAATTAAAGGCCTTTTCGCTCTAGCACGCATATTTAAGGAGATATGGGCAAAAGAAGTTTTTCATATAAAAATTTTAATTTTTTGAGGTTTTGGGTGGATTTTCACGAATTAAAGTCCTTTTCGCTCTAGGACGCTTAGTTTAGGAGACATGGGCAAAAGAAGTTTTTCATATAAAAATTTCAATTTTTTTAGGTTTTGGGTGGATTTTTTAATTTTTTGGGGATGGTCACGAATTAAAGTCCTTTTCGCTCTAGGACGCATATTTAAGGAGATATGGGCAAAAGAAGTTTTTCATATAAAAATTTCAATTTTTTTAGGTTTTGGGTGGATTTTTCAATTTTTTGGGGGTGGTCACGAATTAAAGGCCTTTTCGCTCTAGGACGCATATTTAAGGAGATATGGGCAAAAGAAGTTTTTCATATAAAAATTTTAATTTTTTAGGTTTTGGGTGGATTTTGCAATTTTTCGGGGGTGGTCACGAATTAAAGTCCTTTTCGCTCTAGGACGCATATTTAAGGAGATATGGGCAAAAGAAGTTTTTCATATAAAAATTTCAATTTTTTTAGGTTTTGGGTGGAGTTTTCAATTTTTTGGGGGTGGTCACGAATTAAAGGTCTTTTCGCTCTAGGACGCATATTTAAGGAGATATGGGCAAAAGAAGTTTTTCATATAAAAATTTCAATTTTTTTAGGTTTTGGGTGGATTTTTCAATTTTTTGGGGGTGGTCACGAATTAAAGTCCTTTTCGCTCTAGGACGCATATTTAAGGAGATATGGGCAAAAGAAGTTTTTCATATAAAAATTTCAATTTTTTTAGGTTTTGGGGGTGGTCACGAATTAAAGTCCTTTTCGCTCTAGGACGCATATTTAAGGAGATATGGGCAAAAGAAGTTTTTCATATAAAAATTTAAATTTTTTTAGGTTTTGGGTGGATTTTTCAATTTTTTGGGGATGGTCACGAATTAAAGTCCTTTTCGCTCTAGGACGCATATTTAAGGAGATATGGGCAAAAGAAGTTTTTCATATAAAAATTTCAATTTTTTTAGGTTTTGGGTGGATTTTTAAATTTTTTGGGGGTGGTCACGAATTAAAGTCCTTTTCGCTCTAGGACGCATATTTAAGGAGATATGGGCAAAAGAAGTTTTTCATATAAAAATTTCAATTTTTTTAGGTTTTGGGTGGATTTTTCAATTTTTCGGGGGTGGTCACGAATTAAAGTCCTTTTCGCTCTAGGACGCATATTTAAGGAGATATGGGCAAAAGAAGTTTTTCATAAAAAAATTTCAATTTTTTTAGATTTTGGGTGGATTTTTCAATTTTTTGGGGGTGGTCACGAATTAAAGTCCTTTTCGCTCTAGGACGCATATTTAAGGAGATATGGGCAAAAGAAGTTTTTCATATAAAAATTTCAATTTTTTTAGGTTTGGGTGGATTTTTCAATTTTTTGGGGGTGGTCACGAATTAAAGGCCTCTTCGCTCTAGGACGCATATTTAAGGAGATATGGGCAAAAGAAGTTTTTCATAAAAAAATTTCATTTTTTTTAGGTTTTGGGTGGATTTTTCAATTTTTTGGGGGTGGTCACGAATTAAAGTCCTTTTCGCTCTAGGACGCATATTTAAGGAGATATGGGCAAAAGAAGTTTTTCATATAAAAATTTAAATTTTTTTAGGTTTTGGGTGGAGTTTTCAATTTTTTGGGGGTGGTCACGAATTAAAGGCCTTTTCGCTCTAGCACGCATATTTAAGGAGATATGGGCAAAAGAAGTTTTTCATATAAAAATTTCAATTTTTTTAGGTTTTGGGTGGATTTTTCAATTTTTTGGGGGTGGTCACGAATTAAAGTCCTTTTCGCTCTAGGACGCATATTTAAGGAGATATGGGCAAAAGAAGTTTTTCATATAAAAATTTCAATTTTTTTAGGTTTTGGGTGGATTTTTCAATTTTTTGGGGGTGGTCACGAATTAAAGTCCTTTTCGCTCTAGCACGCTTAGTTTAGGAGATATGGGCAAAAGAAGTTTTTCATATAAAAATTTCAATTTTTTTAGGTTTTGGGTGGATTTTTCAATTTTTTGGAGGTGGTCACGAATTAAAGGCCTTTTCGCTCTAGCACGCATATTTAAGGAGATATGGGCAAAAGAAGTTTTTCATATAAAAATTTCAATTTTTTTAAGGTTTTGGGTGGATTTTTAAATTTTTTGGGGGTGGTCACGAATTAAAGGCCTTTTCGCTCTAGGACGCATATTTAAGGAGATATGGGCAAAATAAGTTTTTCATATAAAAATTTAATTTTTTTTTAGGTTTTGGGTGGATTTTTCAATTTTTTGGGGGTGGTCACGAATTAAAGTCCTTTTCGCTCTAGGACGCATATTTAAGGAGATATTGGCAAAAGAAGTTTTTCATATAAAAATTCAATTTTTTTAGGTTTTGGGTGGATTTTTCAATTTTTTGGGGGTGGTCACGAATTAAAGTCCTTTTCGCTCTAGGACGCATATTTAAGGAGATATGGGCAAAAGAAGTTTTTCATATAAAAATTTCAATTTTTTTAGGTTTTGGGTGGATTTTTCAATTTTTTGGGGGTGGTCACGAATTAAAGTCCTTTTCGCTCTAGGACGCATATTTAAGGAGATATGGGCAAAAGAAGTTTTTCATATAAAAATTTAAATTTTTTTAGGTTTTGGGTGGATTTTCACGAATTAAAGTCCTTTTCGCTCTAGGACGCTTAGTTTAGGAGACATGGGCAAAAGAAGTTTTTCATATAAAAATTTCAATTTTTTTAGCTTTTGGGTGGATTTTTTAATTTTTTGGGGATGGTCACGAATTAAAGTCCTTTTCGCTCTAGGACGCATATTTAAGGAGATATGGGCAAAAGAAGTTTTTCATATAAAAATTTAAATTTTTTTAGGTTTTGGGTGGATTTTTCAATTTTTTGGGGGTGGTCACGAATTAAAGGCCTTTTCGCTCTAGCACGCATATTTAAGGAGATATGGGCAAAAGAAGTTTTTCATATAAAAATTTTAATTTTTTGAGGTTTTGGGTGGATTTTCACGAATTAAAGTCCTTTTCGCTCTAGGACGCTTAGTTTAGGAGACATGGGCAAAAGAAGTTTTTCATATAAAAATTTCAATTTTTTTAGGTTTTGGGTGGATTTTTTAATTTTTTGGGGATGGTCACGAATTAAAGTCCTTTTCGCTCTAGGACGCATATTTAAGGAGATATGGGCAAAAGAAGTTTTTCATATAAAAATTTCAATTTTTTTAGGTTTTGGGTGGATTTTTCAATTTTTTGGGGGTGGTCACGAATTAAAGGCCTTTTCGCTCTAGGACGCATATTTAAGGAGATATGGGCAAAAGAAGTTTTTCATATAAAAATTTTAATTTTTTTAGGTTTTGGGTGGATTTTTCAATTTTTCGGGGGTGGTCACGAATTAAAGTCCTTTTCGCTCTAGGACGCATATTTAAGGAGATATGGGCAAAAGAAGTTTTTCATATAAAAATTTCAATTTTTTTAGGTTTTGGGTGGAGTTTTCAATTTTTTGGGGGTGGTCACGAATTAAAGGTCTTTTCGCTCTAGCACGCATATTTAAGGAGATATGGGCAAAAGAAGTTTTTCATATAAAAATTTCAATTTTTTTAGGTTTTGGGTGGATTTTTCAATTTTTTGGGGGTGGTCACGAATTAAAGTCCTTTTCGCTCTAGGACGCATATTTAAGGAGATATGGGCAAAAGAAGTTTTTCATATAAAAATTTCAATTTTTTTAGGTTTTGGGGGTGGTCACGAATTAAAGGCCTTTTCGCTCTAGGACGCATATTTAAAAAGATATGGACAAAAGAAGTTTTTCATATAAAAATTTCAATTTTTTTAGGTTTTGGGTGGATTTTTCAATTTTTTGGGGATGGTCACGAATTAAAGTCCTTTTCGCTCTAGGACGCATATTTAAGGAGATATGGGCAAAAGAAGTTTTTCATATAAAAATTTCAATTTTTTTAGGTTTTGGGTGGATTTTTAAATTTTTTGGGGGTGGTCACGAATTAAAGTCCTTTTCGCTCTAGGACGCATATTTAAGGAGATATGGGCAAAAGAAGTTTTTCATATAAAAACTTCAATTTTTTTAGGTTTTGGGTGGATTTTTCAATTTTTCGGGGGTGGTCACGAATTAAAGTCCTTTTCGCTCTAGGACGCATATTTAAGGAGATATGGGCAAAAGAAGTTTTTCATATAAAAATTTAAATTTTTTTTAGGTTTTGGGTGGATTTTTCAATTTTTTGGGGGTGGTCACGAATTAAAGTCCTTTTCGCTTTAGGACGCATATTTAAGTAGATATTGGCAAAAGAAGTTTTTCATATAAAAATTCAATTTTTTTAGATTTTGGGTGGATTTTTCAATTTTTTGGGGGTGGTCACGAATTAAAGTCCTTTTCGCTCTAGGACGCATATTTAAGGAGATATGGGCAAAAGAAGTTTTTCATATAAAAATTTCAATTTTTTTAGGTTTTGGGTGGATTTTTCAATTTTTTGGGGGTGGTCACGAATTAAAGTCCTTTTCGCTCTAGGACGCATATTTAAGGAGATATGGGCAAAAGAAGTTTTTCATATAAAAATTTAAATTTTTTTAGGTTTTGGGTGGATTTTCACGAATTAAAGTCCTTTTCGCTCTAGGACGCTTAGTTTAGGAGACATGGGCAAAAGAAGTTTTTCATATAAAAATTTCAATTTTTTTAGCTTTTGGGTGGATTTTTTAATTTTTTGGGGATGGTCACGAATTAAAGTCCTTTTCGCTCTAGGACGCATATTTAAGGAGATATGGGCAAAAGAAGTTTTTCATATAAAAATTTCAATTTTTTTAGGTTTTGGGTGGATTTTTCAATTTTTTGGGGGTGGTCACGAATTAAAGGCCTTTTCGCTCTAGGACGCATATTTAAGGAGATATGGGCAAAAGAAGTTTTTCATACAAAAATTTTAATTTTTTGAGGTTTTGGGTGGATTTTCACGAATTAAAGTCCTTTTCGCTCTAGGACGCTTAGTTTAGGAGACATGGGCAAAAGAAGTTTTTCATATAAAAATTTCAATTTTTTTAGGTTTTGGGTGGATTTTTTAATTTTTTGGGGATGGTCACGAATTAAAGTCCTTTTCGCTCTAGGACGCATATGTAAGGAGATATGGGCAAAAGAAGTTTTTCATATAAAAATTTCAATTTTTTTAGGTTTTGGGTGGATTTTTCAATTTTTTGGGGGTGGTCACGAATTAAAGGCCTTTTCGCTCTAGGACGCATATTTAAGGAGATATGGGCAAAAGAAGTTTTTCATATAAAAATTTTAATTTTTTTAGGTTTTGGGTGGATTTTTCAATTTTTTGGGGTGGTCACGAATTAAAGTCCTTTTCGCTCTAGGACGCATATTTAAGGAGATATGGGCAAAAGAAGTTTTTCATATAAAAATTTCAATTTTTTTAGGTTTTGGGTGGAGTTTTCAATTTTTTGGGGGTGGTCACGAATTAAAGGTCTTTTCGCTCTAGGACGCATATTTAAAAAGATATGGACAAAAGAAGTTTTTCATATAAAAATTTAAATTTTTTTAGGTTTTGGGTGGATTTTTCAATTTTTTGGGGATGGTCACGAATTAAAGTCCTTTTCGCTCTAGGACGCATATTTAAGGAGATATGGGCAAAAGAAGTTTTTCATATAAAAATTTCAATTTTTTTAGGTTTTGGGTGGATTTTTAAATTTTTTGGGGGTGGTCACGAATTAAAGTCCTTTTCGCTCTAGGACGCATATTTAAGGAGATATGGGCAAAAGAAGTTTTTCATATAAAAACTTCAATTTTTTTAGGTTTTGGGTGGATTTTTCAATTTTTCGGGGGTGGTCACGAATTAAAGTCCTTTTCGCTCTAGGACGCATATTTAAGGAGATATGGGCAAAAGAAGTTTTTCATATAAAAATTTAAATTTTTTTTAGGTTTTGGGTGGATTTTTCAATTTTTTGGGGGTGGTCACGAATTAAAGTCCTTTTCGCTCTAGGACGCATATTTAAGGAGATATTGGCAAAAGAAGTTTTTCATATAAAAATTCAATTTTTTTAGGTTTTGGGTGGATTTTTCAATTTTTTGGGGGTGGTCACGAATTAAAGTCCTTTTCGCTCTAGGACGCATATTTAAGGAGATATGGGCAAAAGAAGTTTTTCATATAAAAATTTCAATTTTTTTAGGTTTTGGGTGGATTTTTCAATTTTTTGGGGGTGGTCACGAATTAAAGTCCTTTTCGCTCTAGGACGCATATTTAAGGAGATATGGGCAAAAGAAGTTTTTCATATAAAAATTTAAGTTTTTTTAGGTTTTGGGTGGATTTTCACGAATTAAAGTCCTTTTCGCTCTAGGACGCTTAGTTTAGGAGACATGGGCAAAAGAAGTTTTTCATATAAAAATTTCAATTTTTTTAGCTTTTGGGTGGATTTTTTAATTTTTTGGGGATGGTCACGAATTAAAGTCCTTTTCGCTCTAGGACGCATATTTAAGGAGATATGGGCAAAAGAAGTTTTTCATATAAAAATTTCAATTTTTTTAGGTTTTGGGTGGATTTTTCAATTTTTTGGGGGTGGTCACGAATTAAAGGCCTTTTCGCTCTAGGACGCATATTTAAGGAGATATGGACAAAAGAAGTTTTTCATATAAAAATTTAAATTTTTTTAGGTTTTGGGTGGATTTTTCAATTTTTTGGGGATGGTCACGAATTAAAGTCCTTTTCGCTCTAGGACGCATATTTAAGGAGATATGGGCAAAAGAAGTTTTTCATATAAAAATTTCAATTTTTTTAGGTTTTGGGTGGATTTTTAAATTTTTTGGGGGTGGTCACGAATTAAAGTCCTTTTCGCTCTAGGACGCAT
This sequence comes from Haematobia irritans, assembly GCF_050003625.1. Classification (NCBI taxonomy): domain Eukaryota; kingdom Metazoa; phylum Arthropoda; class Insecta; order Diptera; family Muscidae; genus Haematobia; species Haematobia irritans. The sequence continues at coordinate 1,897,057 of NW_027445770.1, forward strand.
ATTTAAGGAGATATGGACAAAAGAAGTTTTTCATATAAAAATTTCAATTTTTTTAGGTTTTGGGTGGATTTTTCAATTTTTCGGGGGTGGTCACGAATTAAAGTCCTTTTCGCTCTAGGACGCATATTTAAGGAGATATGGGCAAAAGAAGTTTTTCATATAAAAATTTCAATTTTTTTAGGTTTTGGGTGGATTTTTCAATTTTTTGGGGGTGGTCACGAATTAAAGTCCTTTTCGCTCTAGGACGCATATTTAAGGAGATATGGGCAAAAGAAGTTTATCATATAAAAATTTAAATTTTTTTAGGTTTTGGGTGGATTTTTCAATTTTTTGGGTGTGGTCACGAATTAAAGGCCTTTTCGCTCTAGGACGCATATTTAAGGAGATATGGGCAAAAGAAGTTTTTCATAAAAAAAATTCAATTTTTTTAGGTTTTGGGTGGATTTTTCAATTTTTTGGGGGTGGTCACGAATTAAAGTCCTTTTCGCTCTAGGACGCATATTTAAGGAGATATGGGCAAAAGAAGTTTTTCATATAAAAATTTCAATTTTTTTAGGTTTTGGGTGGAGTTTTCAATTTTTTGGGGGTGGTCACGAATTAAAGGTCTTTTCGCTCTAGCACGCATATTTAAGGAGATATGGGCAAAAGAAGTTTTTCATATAAAAATTTCAATTTTTTTAGGTTTTGGGTGGATTTTTTAATTTTTTGGGGATGGTCACGAATTAAAGTCCTTTTCGCTCTAGGACGCATATGTAAGGAGATATGGGCAAAAGAAGTTTTTCATATAAAAATTTCAATTTTTTTAGGTTTTGGGTGGATTTTTCAATTTTTTGGGGGTGGTCACGAATTAAAGGCCTTTTCGCTCTAGGACGCATATTTAAGGAGATATGGGCAAAAGAAGTTTTTCATATAAAAATTTCAATTTTTTTAGGTTTTGGGTGGATTTTTCAATTTTTTGGGGGTGGTCACGAATTAAAGGCCTTTTCGCTCTAGGACGCATATTTAAGGAGATATGGGCAAAAGAAGTTTTTCATATAAAAATTTTAATTTTTTGAGGTTTTGGGTGGATTTTCACGAATTAAAGTCCTTTTCGCTCTAGGACGCTTAGTTTAGGAGACATGGGCAAAAGAAGTTTTTCATATAAAAATTTCAATTTTTTTAGGTTTTGGGTGGATTTTTTAATTTTTTGGGGATGGTCACGAATTAAAGTCCTTGTCGCTCTAGGACGCATATGTAAGGAGATATGGGCAAAAGAAGTTTTTCATATAAAAATTTCAATTTTTTTAGGTTTTGGGTGGATTTTTCAATTTTTTGGGGGTGGTCACGAATTAAAGGCCTTTTCGCTCTAGGACGCATATTTAAGGAGATATGGGCAAAAGAAGTTTTTCATATAAAAATTTTAATTTTTTTAGGTTTTGGGTGGATTTTTCAATTTTTCGGGGGGCGGTCACGAATTAAAGTCCTTTTCGCTCTAGGACGCATATTTAAGGAGATATGGGCAAAAGAAGTTTTTCATATAAAAATTTCAATTTTTTTAGGTTTTGGGTGGAGTTTTCAATTTTTTGGGGGTGGTCACGAATTAAAGGTCTTTTCGCTCTAGCACGCATATTTAAGGAGATATGGGCAAAAGAAGTTTTTCATATAAAAATTTCAATTTTTTTAGGTTTTGGGTGGATTTTTTAATTTTTTGGGGATGGTCACGAATTAAAGTCCTTTTCGCTCTAGGACGCATATGTAAGGAGATATGGGCAAAAGAAGTTTTTCATATAAAAATTTCAATTTTTTTAGGTTTTGGGTGGATTTTTCAATTTTTTGGGGGTGGTCACGAATTAAAGGCCTTTTCGCTCTAGGACGCATATTTAAGGAGATATGGGCAAAAGAAGTTTTTCATATAAAAATTTCAATTTTTTTAGGTTTTGGGTGGATTTTTCAATTTTTTGGGGGTGGTCACGAATTAAAGGCCTTTTCGCTCTAGGACGCATATTTAAGGAGATATGGGCAAAAGAAGTTTTTCATATAAAAATTTTAATTTTTTGAGGTTTTGGGTGGATTTTCACGAATTAAAGTCCTTTTCGCTCTAGGACGCTTAGTTTAGGAGACATGGGCAAAAGAAGTTTTTCATATAAAAATTTCAATTTTTTTAGGTTTTGGGTGGATTTTTTAATTTTTTGGGGATGGTCACGAATTAAAGTCCTTGTCGCTCTAGGACGCATATGTAAGGAGATATGGGCAAAAGAAGTTTTTCATATAAAAATTTCAATTTTTTTAGGTTTTGGGTGGATTTTTCAATTTTTTGGGGGTGGTCACGAATTAAAGGCCTTTTCGCTCTAGGACGCATATTTAAGGAGATATGGGCAAAAGAAGTTTTTCATATAAAAATTTTAATTTTTTTAGGTTTTGGGTGGATTTTTCAATTTTTCGGGGGGCGGTCACGAATTAAAGTCCTTTTCGCTCTAGGACGCATATTTAAGGAGATATGGGCAAAAGAAGTTTTTCATATAAAAATTTCAATTTTTTTAGGTTTTGGGTGGAGTTTTCAATTTTTTGGGGGTGGTCACGAATTAAAGGTCTTTTCGCTCTAGCACGCATATTTAAGGAGATATGGGCAAAAGAAGTTTTTCATATAAAAATTTCAATTTTTTTAGGTTTTGGGTGGATTTTTCAATTTTTTGGGGGTGGTCACGAATTAAAGGCCTTTTCGCTCTAGGACGCATATTTAAGGAGATATGGGCAAAAGAAGTATTTCATATAAAAATTTTAATTTTTTTAGGTTTTGGGTGGATTTTTCAATTTTTTGGGGTGGTCACGAATTAAAGTCCTTTTCGCTCTAGGACGCATATTTAAGGAGATATGGGCAAAAGAAGTTTTTCATATAAAAATTTCAATTTTTTTAGGTTTTGGGTGGAGTTTTAGGTTTTGGGGGTGGTCACGAATTAAAGGCCTTTTCGCTCTAGGACGCATATTTAAAAAGATATGGACAAAAGAAGTTTTTCATATAAAAATTTAATTTTTTTTAGGTTTTGGGTGGATTTTTCAATTTTTTGGGGATGGTCACGAATTAAAGTCCTTTTCGCTCTAGGACGCATATTTAAGGAGATATGGGCAAAAGAAGTTTTTCATATAAAAATTTCAATTTTTTTAGGTTTTGGGTGGATTTTTAAATTTTTTGGGGGTGGTCACGAATTAAAGTCCTTTTCGCTCTAGGACGCATATTTAAGGAGATATGGGCAAAAGAAGTTTTTCATATAAAAATTTCAATTTTTTTAGGTTTTGGGTGGATTTTTCAATTTTTTGGGGGTGGTCACGAATTAAAGGCCTTTTCGCTCTAGGACGCATATTTAAGGAGATATGGACAAAAGAAGTTTTTCATATAAAAATTTAAATTTTTTTAGGTTTTGGGTGGATTTTTCAATTTTTTGGGGATGGTCACGAATTAAAGTCCTTTTCGCTCTAGGACGCATATTTAAGGAGATATGGGCAAAAGAAGTTTTTCATATAAAAATTTCAATTTTTTTAGGTTTTGGGTGGATTTTTAAATTTTTTGGGGGTGGTCACGAATTAAAGTCCTTTTCGCTCTAGGACGCATATTTAAGGAGATATGGACAAAAGAAGTTTTTCATATAAAAATTTCAATTTTTTTAGGTTTTGGGTGGATTTTTCAATTTTTCGGGGGTGGTCACGAATTAAAGCCCTTTTCGCTCTAGGACGCATATTTAAGGAGATATGGGCAAAAGAAGTTTTTCATATAAAAATTTCAATTTTTTTAGGTTTTGGGTGGATTTTTCAATTTTTTGGGGGTGGTCACGAATTAAAGTCCTTTTCGCTCTAGGACGCATATTTAAGGAGATATGGGCAAAAGAAGTTTATCATATAAAAATTTAAATTTTTTTAGGTTTTGGGTGGATTTTTCAATTTTTTGGGTGTGGTCACGAATTAAAGGCCTTTTCGCTCTAGGACGCATATTTAAGGAGATATGGGCAAAAGAAGTTTTTCATAAAAAAAATTCAATTTTTTTAGGTTTTGGGTGGATTTTTCAATTTTTTGGGGGTGGTCACGAATTAAAGTCCTTTTCGCTCTAGGACGCATATTTAAGGAGATATGGGCAAAAGAAGTTTTTCATATAAAAATTTCAATTTTTTTAGGTTTTGGGTGGAGTTTTCAATTTTTTGGGGGTGGTCACGAATTAAAGGTCTTTTCGCTCTAGCACGCATATTTAAGGAGATATGGGCAAAAGAAGTTTTTCATATAAAAATTTCAATTTTTTTAGGTTTTGGGTGGATTTTTTAATTTTTTGGGGGTGGTCACGAATTAAAGTCCTTTTCGCTCTAGGACGCATATTTAAGGAGATATGGGCAAAAGAAGTTTTTCATATAAAAATTTAAGTTTTTTTAGGTTTTGGGTGGATTTTCACGAATTAAAGTCCTTTTCGCTCTAGGACGCTTAGTTTAGGAGACATGGGCAAAAGAAGTTTTTCATATAAAAATTTCAATTTTTTTAGCTTTTGGGTGGATTTTTTAATTTTTTGGGGATGGTCACGAATTAAAGTCCTTTTCGCTCTAGGACGCATATTTAAGGAGATATGGGCAAAAGAAGTTTTTCATATAAAAATTTCAATTTTTTTAGGTTTTGGGTGGATTTTTCAATTTTTTGGGGGTGGTCACGAATTAAAGGCCTTTTCGCTCTAGGACGCATATTTAAGGAGATATGGACAAAAGAAGTTTTTCATATAAAAATTTAAATTTTTTTAGGTTTTGGGTGGATTTTTCAATTTTTTGGGGATGGTCACGAATTAAAGTCCTTTTCGCTCTAGGACGCATATTTAAGGAGATATGGGCAAAAGAAGTTTTTCATATAAAAATTTCAATTTTTTTAGGTTTTGGGTGGATTTTTAAATTTTTTGGGGGTGGTCACGAATTAAAGTCCTTTTCGCTCTAGGACGCATATTTAAGGAGATATGGACAAAAGAAGTTTTTCATATAAAAATTTCAATTTTTTTAGGTTTTGGGTGGATTTTTCAATTTTTCGGGGGTGGTCACGAATTAAAGTCCTTTTCGCTCTAGGACGCATATTTAAGGAGATATGGGCAAAAGAAGTTTTTCATATAAAAATTTCAATTTTTTTAGGTTTTGGGTGGATTTTTCAATTTTTTGGGGGTGGTCACGAATTAAAGTCCTTTTCGCTCTAGGACGCATATTTAAGGAGATATGGGCAAAAGAAGTTTATCATATAAAAATTTAAATTTTTTTAGGTTTTGGGTGGATTTTTCAATTTTTTGGGTGTGGTCACGAATTAAAGGCCTTTTCGCTCTAGGACGCATATTTAAGGAGATATGGGCAAAAGAAGTTTTTCATAAAAAAAATTCAATTTTTTTAGGTTTTGGGTGGATTTTTCAATTTTTTGGGGGTGGTCACGAATTAAAGTCCTTTTCGCTCTAGGACGCATATTTAAGGAGATATGGGCAAAAGAAGTTTTTCATATAAAAATTTCAATTTTTTTAGGTTTTGGGTGGAGTTTTCAATTTTTTGGGGGTGGTCACGAATTAAAGGTCTTTTCGCTCTAGCACGCATATTTAAGGAGATATGGGCAAAAGAAGTTTTTCATATAAAAATTTCAATTTTTTTAGGTTTTGGGTGGATTTTTTAATTTTTTGGGGATGGTCACGAATTAAAGTCCTTTTCGCTCTAGGACGCATATGTAAGGAGATATGGGCAAAAGAAGTTTTTCATATAAAAATTTCAATTTTTTTAGGTTTTGGGTGGATTTTTCAATTTTTTGGGGGTGGTCACGAATTAAAGGCCTTTTCGCTCTAGGACGCATATTTAAGGAGATATGGGCAAAAGAAGTTTTTCATATAAAAATTTCAATTTTTTTAGGTTTTGGGTGGATTTTTCAATTTTTTGGGGGTGGTCACGAATTAAAGTCCTTTTCGCTCTAGGACGCATATTTAAGGAGATATGGGCAAAAGAAGTTTTTCATATAAAAATTTTAATTTTTTGAGGTTTTGGGTGGATTTTCACGAATTAAAGTCCTTTTCGCTCTAGGACGCTTAGTTTAGGAGACATGGGCAAAAGAAGTTTTTCATATAAAAATTTCAATTTTTTTAGGTTTTGGGTGGATTTTTTAATTTTTTGGGGATGGTCACGAATTAAAGTCCTTGTCGCTCTAGGACGCATATGTAAGGAGATATGGGCAAAAGAAGTTTTTCATATAAAAATTTCAATTTTTTTAGGTTTTGGGTGGATTTTTCAATTTTTTGGGGGTGGTCACGAATTAAAGGCCTTTTCGCTCTAGGACGCATATTTAAGGAGATATGGGCATAAGAAGTTTTTCATATAAAAATTTTAATTTTTTTAGGTTTTGGGTGGATTTTTCAATTTTTCGGGGGGCGGTCACGAATTAAAGTCCTTTTCGCTCTAGGACGCATATTTAAGGAGATATGGGCAAAAGAAGTTTTTCATATAAAAATTTCAATTTTTTTAGGTTTTGGGTGGAGTTTTCAATTTTTTGGGGGTGGTCACGAATTAAAGGTCTTTTCGCTCTAGCACGCATATTTAAGGAGATATGGGCAAAAGAAGTTTTTCATATAAAAATTTCAATTTTTTTAGGTTTTGGGTGGATTTTTTAATTTTTTGGGGATGGTCACGAATTAAAGTCCTTTTCGCTCTAGGACGCATATGTAAGGAGATATGGGCAAAAGAAGTTTTTCATATAAAAATTTCAATTTTTTTAGGTTTTGGGTGGATTTTTCAATTTTTTGGGGGTGGTCACGAATTAAAGGCCTTTTCGCTCTAGGACGCATATTTAAGGAGATATGGGCAAAAGAAGTTTTTCATATAAAAATTTCAATTTTTTTAGGTTTTGGGTGGATTTTTCAATTTTTTGGGGGTGGTCACGAATTAAAGGCCTTTTCGCTCTAGGACGCATATTTAAGGAGATATGGGCAAAAGAAGTTTTTCATATAAAAATTTTAATTTTTTGAGGTTTTGGGTGGATTTTCACGAATTAAAGTCCTTTTCGCTCTAGGACGCTTAGTTTAGGAGACATGGGCAAAAGAAGTTTTTCATATAAAAATTTCAATTTTTTTAGGTTTTGGGTGGATTTTTTAATTTTTTGGGGATGGTCACGAATTAAAGTCCTTGTCGCTCTAGGACGCATATGTAAGGAGATATGGGCAAAAGAAGTTTTTCATATAAAAATTTCAATTTTTTTAGGTTTTGGGTGGATTTTTCAATTTTTTGGGGGTGGTCACGAATTAAAGGCCTTTTCGCTCTAGGACGCATATTTAAGGAGATATGGGCAAAAGAAGTTTTTCATATAAAAATTTTAATTTTTTTAGGTTTTGGGTGGATTTTTCAATTTTTCGGGGGGCGGTCACGAATTAAAGTCCTTTTCGCTCTAGGACGCATATTTAAGGAGATATGGGCAAAAGAAGTTTTTCATATAAAAATTTCAATTTTTTTAGGTTTTGGGTGGAGTTTTCAATTTTTTGTGGGTGGTCACGAATTAAAGGTCTTTTCGCTCTAGCACGCATATTTAAGGAGATATGGGCAAAAGAAGTTTTTCATATAAAAATTTCAATTTTTTTAGGTTTTGGGTGGATTTTTCAATTTTTTGGGGGTGGTCACGAATTAAAGGCCTTTTCGCTCTAGGACGCATATTTAAGGAGATATGGGAAAAAGAAGTATTTCATATAAAAATTTTAATTTTTTTAGGTTTTGGGTGGATTTTTCAATTTTTTGGGGTGGTCACGAATTAAAGTCCTTTTCGCTCTAGGACGCATATTTAAGGAGATATGGGCAAAAGAAGTTTTTCATATAAAAATTTCAATTTTTTTAGGTTTTGGGTGGAGTTTTAGGTTTTGGGGGTGGTCACGAATTAAAGGCCTTTTCGCTCTAGGACGCATATTTAAAAAGATATGGACAAAAGAAGTTTTTCATATAAAAATTTAATTTTTTTTAGGTTTTGGGTGGATTTTTCAATTTTTTGGGGATGGTCACGAATTAAAGTCCTTTTCGCTCTAGGACGCATATTTAAGGAGATATGGGCAAAAGAAGTTTTTCATATAAAAATTTCAATTTTTTTAGGTTTTGGGTGGATTTTTAAATTTTTTGGGGGTGGTCACGAATTAAAGTCCTTTTCGCTCTAGGACGCATATTTAAGGAGATATGGGCAAAAGAAGTTTTTCATATAAAAATTTCAATTTTTTTAGGTTTTGGGTGGATTTTTCAATTTTTTGGGGGTGGTCACGAATTAAAGGCCTTTTCGCTCTAGGACGCATATTTAAGGAGATATGGACAAAAGAAGTTTTTCATATAAAAATTTAAATTTTTTTAGGTTTTGGGTGGATTTTTCAATTTTTTGGGGATGGTCACGAATTAAAGTCCTTTTCGCTCTAGGACGCATATTTAAGGAGATATGGGCAAAAGAAGTTTTTCATATAAAAATTTCAATTTTTTTAGGTTTTGGGTGGATTTTTAAATTTTTTGGGGGTGGTCACGAATTAAAGTCCTTTTCGCTCTAGGACGCATATTTAAGGAGATATGGACAAAAGAAGTTTTTCATATAAAAATTTCAATTTTTTTAGGTTTTGGGTGGATTTTTCAATTTTTCGGGGGTGGTCACGAATTAAAGTCCTTTTCGCTCTAGGACGCATATTTAAGGAGATATGGGCAAAAGAAGTTTTTCATATAAAAATTTCAATTTTTTTAGGTTTTGGGTGGATTTTTCAATTTTTTGGGGGTGGTCACGAATTAAAGTCCTTTTCGCTCTAGGACGCATATTTAAGGAGATATGGGCAAAAGAAGTTTATCATATAAAAATTTAAATTTTTTTAGGTTTTGGGTGGATTTTTCAATTTTTTGGGTGTGGTCACGAATTAAAGGCCTTTTCGCTCTAGGACGCATATTTAAGGAGATATGGGCAAAAGAAGTTTTTCATAAAAAAAATTCAATTTTTTTAGGTTTTGGGTGGATTTTTCAATTTTTTGGGGGTGGTCACGAATTAAAGTCCTTTTCGCTCTAGGACGCATATTTAAGGAGATATGGGCAAAAGAAGTTTTTCATATAAAAATTTCAATTTTTTTAGGTTTTGGGTGGAGTTTTCAATTTTTTGGGGGTGGTCACGAATTAAAGGTCTTTTCGCTCTAGCACGCATATTTAAGGAGATATGGGCAAAAGAAGTTTTTCATATAAAAATTTCAATTTTTTTAGGTTTTGGGTGGATTTTTTAATTTTTTGGGGATGGTCACGAATTAAAGTCCTTTTCGCTCTAGGACGCATATGTAAGGAGATATGGGCAAAAGAAGTTTTTCATATAAAAATTTCAATTTTTTTAGGTTTTGGGTGGATTTTTCAATTTTTTGGGGGTGGTCACGAATTAAAGGCCTTTTCGCTCTAGGACGCATATTTAAGGAGATATGGGCAAAAGAAGTTTTTCATATAAAAATTTCAATTTTTTTAGGTTTTGGGTGGATTTTTCAATTTTTTGGGGGTGGTCACGAATTAAAGGCCTTTTCGCTCTAGGACGCATATTTAAGGAGATATGGGCAAAAGAAGTTTTTCATATAAAAATTTTAATTTTTTGAGGTTTTGGGTGGATTTTCACGAATTAAAGTCCTTTTCGCTCTAGGACGCTTAGTTTAGGAGACATGGGCAAAAGAAGTTTTTCATATAAAAATTTCAATTTTTTTAGGTTTTGGGTGGATTTTTTAATTTTTTGGGGATGGTCACGAATTAAAGTCCTTGTCGCTCTAGGACGCATATGTAAGGAGATATGGGCAAAAGAAGTTTTTCATATAAAAATTTCAATTTTTTTAGGTTTTGGGTGGATTTTTCAATTTTTTGGGGGTGGTCACGAATTAAAGGCCTTTTCGCTCTAGGACGCATATTTAAGGAGATATGGGCAAAAGAAGTTTTTCATATAAAAATTTTAATTTTTTTAGGTTTTGGGTGGATTTTTCAATTTTTCGGGGGGCGGTCACGAATTAAAGTCCTTTTCGCTCTAGGACGCATATTTAAGGAGATATGGGCAAAAGAAGTTTTTCATATAAAAATTTCAATTTTTTTAGGTTTTGGGTGGAGTTTTCAATTTTTTGGGGGTGGTCACGAATTAAAGGTCTTTTCGCTCTAGCACGCATATTTAAGGAGATATGGGCAAAAGAAGTTTTTCATATAAAAATTTCAATTTTTTTAGGTTTTGGGTGGATTTTTCAATTTTTTGGGGGTGGTCACGAATTAAAGTCCTTTTCGCTCTAGGACGCATATTTAAGGAGATATGGGCAAAAGAAGTTTTTCATATAAAAATTTCAATTTTTTTAGGTTTTGGGGGTGGTCACGAATTAAAGGCCTTTTCGCTCTAGGACGCATATTTAAAAAGATATGGACAAAAGAAGTTTTTCATATAAAAATTTAAATTTTTTTAGGTTTTGGGTGGATTTTTCAATTTTTTGGGGATGGTCACGAATTAAAGTCCTTTTCGCTCTAGGACGCATATTTAAGGAGATATGGGCAAAAGAAGTTTTTCATATAAAAATTTCAATTTTTTTAGGTTTTGGGTGGATTTTTAAATTTTTTGGGGGTGGTCACGAATTAAAGTCCTTTTCGCTCTAGGACGCATATTTAAGGAGATATGGGCAAAAGAAGTTTTTCATATAAAAACTTCAATTTTTTTAGGTTTTGGGTGGATTTTTCAATTTTTCGGGGGTGGTCACGAATTAAAGTCCTTTTCGCTCTAGGACGCATATTTAAGGAGATATGGGCAAAAGAAGTTTTTCATATAAAAATTTAAATTTTTTTTAGGTTTTGGGTGGATTTTTCAATTTTTTGGGGGTGGTCACGAATTAAAGTCCTTTTCGCTCTAGGACGCATATTTAAGGAGATATTGGCAAAAGAAGTTTTTCATATAAAAATTCAATTTTTTTAGGTTTTGGGTGGATTTTTCAATTTTTTGGGGGTGGTCACGAATTAAAGTCCTTTTCGCTCTAGGACGCATATTTAAGGAGATATGGGCAAAAGAAGTTTTTCATATAAAAATTTCAATTTTTTTAGGTTTTGGGTGGATTTTTCAATTTTTTGGGGGTGGTCACGAATTAAAGTCCTTTTCGCTCTAGGACGCATATTTAAGGAGATATGGGCAAAAGAAGTTTTTCATATAAAAATTTAAATTTTTTTAGGTTTTGGGTGGATTTTCACGAATTAAAGTCCTTTTCGCTCTAGGACGCTTAGTTTAGGAGACATGGGCAAAAGAAGTTTTTCATATAAAAATTTCAATTTTTTTAGCTTTTGGGTGGATTTTTTAATTTTTTGGGGATGGTCACGAATTAAAGTCCTTTTCGCTCTAGGACGCATATTTAAGGAGATATGGGCAAAAGAAGTTTTTCATATAAAAATTTCAATTTTTTTAGGTTTTGGGTGGATTTTTCAATTTTTTGGGGGTGGTCACGAATTAAAGTCCTTTTCGCTCTAGGACGCATATTTAAGGAGATATGGGCAAAAGAAGTTTTTCATATAAAAATTTTAATTTTTTGAGGTTTTGGGTGGATTTTCACGAATTAAAGTCCTTTTCGCTCTAGGACGCTTAGTTTAGGAGACATGGGCAAAAGAAGTTTTTCATATAAAAATTTCAATTTTTTTAGGTTTTGGGTGGATTTTTCAATTTTTTGGGGGTGGTCACGAATTAAAGGCCTTTTCGCTCTAGGACGCATATTTAAGGAGATATGGACAAAAGAAGTTTTTCATATAAAAATTTAAATTTTTTTAGGTTTTGGGTGGATTTTTCAATTTTTTGGGGATGGTCACGAATTAAAGTCCTTTTCGCTCTAGGACGCATATTTAAGGAGATATGGGCAAAAGAAGTTTTTCATATAAAAATTTCAATTTTTTTAGGTTTTGGGTGGATTTTTCAATTTTTTGGGGATGGTCACGAATTAAAGTCCTTTTCGCTCTAGGACGCATATTTAAGGAGATATGGACAAAAGAAGTTTTTCATATAAAAATTTCAATTTTTTTAGGTTTTGGGTGGATTTTTCAATTTTTCGGGGGTGTCACGAATTAAAGTCCTTTTCGCTCTAGGACGCATATTTAAGGAGATATGGGCAAAAGAAGTTTTTCATATAAAAATTTCAATTTTTTTAGGTTTTGGGTGGATTTTTCAATTTTTTGGGGGTGGTCACGAATTAAAGTCCTTTTCGCTCTAGGACGCATATTTAAGGAGATATGGGCAAAAGAAGTTTTTCATATAAAAATTTAAATTTTTTTAGGTTTTGGGCGGATTTTTCAATTTTTTGGGTGTGGTCACGAATTAAAGGCCTTTTCGCTCTAGGACGCATATTTAAGGAGATATGGGCAAAAGAAGTTTTTCATATAAAAATTTAAATTTTTTTAGGTTTTGGGTGGATTTTTCAATTTTTTGGGGGTGGTCACGAATTAAAGTCCTTTTCGCTCTAGGACGCATATTTAAGGAGATATGGGAAGTTTTTCATATAAAAATTTCAATTTTTTTAGGTTTTGGGTGGAGTTTTCAATTTTTTGGGGGTGGTCACGAATTAAAGGCCTTTTCGCTCTAGCACGCATATTTAAGGAGATATGGGCAAAAGAAGTTTTTCATATAAAAATTTCAATTTTTTTAGGTTTTGGGTGGATTTTTCAATTTTTTGGGGGTGGTCACGAATTAAAGTCCTTTTCGCTCTAGGACGCATATTTAAGGAGATATGGGCAAAAGAAGTTTTTCATATAAAAATTTCAATTTTTTTAGGTTTTGGGTGGATTTTTCAATTTTTTGGGGGTGGTCACGAATTAAAGTCCTTTTCGCTCTAGGACGCATATTTAAGGAGATATGGGCAAAAGAAGTTTTTCATATAAAAATTTCAATTTTTTTAGGTTTTGGGTGGATTTTTCAATTTTTTGGGGGTGGTCACGAATTAAAGTCCTTTTCGCTCTAGAACGCTTAGTTTAGGAGATATGGGCAAAAGAAGTTTTTCATATAAAAATTTCAATTTTTTTAGGTTTTGGGTGGATTTTTCAATTTTTTGGGGGTGGTCACGAATTAAAGGCCTTTTCGCTCTAGCACGCATATTTAAGGAGATATGGGCAAAAGAAGTTTTTCATATAAAAATTTTAATTTTTTGAGGTTTTGGGTGGATTTTTCAGTTTTTTGGGGGTGGTCACGAATTAAAGTCCTTTTCGCTCTAGGACGCTTAGTTTAGGAGATATGGGCAAAAGAAGTTTTTCATATAAAAATTTCAATTTTTTTAGGTTTTGGGTGGATTTTTCAATTTTTTGGGGATGGTCACGAATTAAAGTCCTTTTCGCTCTAGGACGCATATTTAAGGAGATATGGGCAAAAGAAGTTTTTCATATAAAAATTTCAATTTTTTTAAGGTTTTGGGTGGATTTTTCAATTTTTTGGGGGTGGTCACGAATTAAAGGCCTTTTCGCTCTAGGACGCATATTTAAGGAGATATGGGCAAAAGAAGTTTTTCATATAAAAATTTAAATTTTTTTAGGTTTTGGGTGGATTTTTCAATTTTTTGGGGGTGGTCACGAATTAAAGTCCTTTTCGCTCTAGGACGCATATTTAAGGAGATATTGGCAAAAGAAGTTTTTCATATAAAAATTCAATTTAGGTTTTGGGTGGATTTTTCAATTATTTGGGGGTGGTCACGAATTAAAGTCCTTTTCGCTCTAGGACGCATATTTAAGGAGATATGGGCAAAAGAAGTTTTTCATATAAAAATTTCAATTTTTTTAGGTTTTGGGTGGATTTTTCAATTTTTTGGGGGTGGTCACGAATTAAAGTCCTTTTCGCTCTAGGACGCATATTTAAGGAGATATGGGCAAAAGAAGTTTTTCATATAAAAATTTAAATTTTTTTAGGTTTTGGGTGGAGTTTTAAATTTTTTGGGGGTGGTCACGAATTAAAGGCCTTTTCGCTCTAGGACGCATATTTAAGGAGATATGGACAAAAGAAGTTTTTCATATAAAAATTTCAATTTTTTTAGGTTTTGGGTGGATTTTTCAATTTTTTGGGGATGGTCACGAATTAAAGTCCTTTTCGCTCTAGGACGCATATTTAAGGAGATATGGGCAAAAGAAGTTTTTCATATAAAAATTTAAATTTTTTTAGGTTTTGGGTGGATTTTTCAATTTTTTGGGGTGGTCACGAATTAAAGTCCTTTTCGCTCTAGAACGCATATTTAAGGAGATATGGGCAAAAGAATTAAAGGCCTTTTCGCTCTAGGACGCATATTTAAGGAGATATGGACAAAAGAAGTTTTTCATATAAAAATTTCAATTTTTTTAGGTTTTGGGTGGATTTTTCAATTTTTTGGGGGTGGTCACGAATTAAAGTCCTTTTCGCTCTAGGACGCTTAGTTTAGGAGATATGGGCAAAAGAAGTTTTTCATATAAAAATTTAAATTTTTTTAGGTTTTGGGTGGATTTTTCAATTTTTTGGGGTGGTCACGAATTAAAGTCCTTTTCGCTCTAGGACGCATATTTAAGGAGATATGGGCAAAAGAAGTTTTTCATATAAAAATTTCAATTTTTTTAGGTTTTGGGTGGATTTTTCAATTTTTCGGGGGTGGTCACGAATTAAAGTCCTTTTCGCTCTAGGACGCATATTTAAGGAGATATGGGCAAAAGAAGTTTTTCATAAAAAAATTTCAATTTTTTTAGGTTTTGGGTGGATTTTTCAATTTTTTTTGGGGTGGTCACGAATTAAAGTCCTTTTCGCTCTAGGACGCATATTTAAGGAGATATGGGCAAAAGAATTAAAGGCCTTTTCGCTCTAGGACGCATATTTAAGGAGATATGGACAAAAGAAGTTTTTCATATAAAAATTTCAATTTTTTTAGGTTTTGGGTGGATTTTTCAATTTTTTTGGGGATGGTCACGAATTAAAGTCCTTTTCGCTCTAGGACGCATATTTAAGGAGATATGGGCAAAAGAAGTTTTTCATATAAAAATTTAATTTTTTTTAGGTTTTGGGTGGATTTTTCAATTTTTTGGGGTGGTCACGAATTAAAGTCCTTTTCGCTCTAGGACGCATATTTAAGGAGATATGGGCAAAAGAAGTTTTTCATATAAAAATTTAAATTTTTTTAGGTTTTGGGTGGATTTTTCAATTTTTCGGGGGTAGTCACGAATTAAAGTCCTTTTCGCTCTAGGACGCATATTTAAGGAGATATGGGCAAAAGAAGTTTTTCATAAAAAAATTTCAATTTTTTTAGGTTTTGGGTGGATTTTTCAATTTTTTGGGGGTGGTCACGAATTAAAGGCCTTTTCGCTCTAGGACGCATATTTAAGGATATATGGGCAAAAGAAGTTTTTCATATAAAAATTTCAATTTTTTTAGGTTTTGGCTGGAGTTTTCAATTTTTTGGGGGTGGTCACGAATTAAAGGCCTTTTCGCTCTAGCACGCATATTTAAGGAGATATGGGCAAAAGAAGTTTTTCATATAAAAATTTCAATTTTTTTAGGTTTTGAGTGGATTTTTCAATTTTTTGGGGGTGGTCACGAATTAAAGTCCTTTTCGCTCTAGGACGCATATTTAAGGAGATATGGGCAAAAGAAGTTTTTCATATAAAAATTTCAATTTTTTTAGGTTTTTGGGGTGGTCACGAATTAAAGGCCTTTTCGCTCTAGGACGCATATTTAAGGAGATATGGACAAAAGAAGTTTTTCATATAAAAATTTAAATTTTTTTAGGTTTTGGGTGGATTTTTCAATTTTTTGGGGACGGTCACGAATTAAAGTCCTTTTCGCTCTAGGACGCATATTTAAGGAGATATGGGCAAAAGAAGTTTTTCATATAAAAATTTCAATTTTTTTAGGTTTTGGGTGGATTTTTAAATTTTTTGGGGGTGGTCACGAATTAAAGTCCTTTTCGCTCTAGGACGCATATTTAAGGAGATATGGACAAAAGAAGTTTTTCATATAAAAATTTCAATTTTTTTAGGTTTTGGGTGGATTTTTCAATTTTTCGGGGGTGGTCACGAATTAAAGTCCTTTTCGCTCTAGGACGCATATTTAAGGAGATATGGGCAAAAGAAGTTTTTCGTAAAAAAATTTCAATTTTTTTTAGGTTTTGGGTGGATTTTTCAATTTTTTGGGGGTGGTCACGAATTAAAGTCCTTTTCGCTCTAGGACGCGTATTTAGGGAGATATGGGCAAAAGAAGTTTTTCATATAAAAATTTCAATTTTTTTAGGTTTTGGGTGGATTTTTCAATTTTTTGGGTGTGGTCACGAATTAAAGGCCTTTTCGCTCTAGGACGCATATTTAAGGAGATATGGGCAAAAGAAGTTTTTCATAAAAAAATTTCAATTTTTTTAGGTTTTGGGTGGATTTTTCAATTTTTTGGGGGTGGTCACGAATTAAAGTCCTTTTCGCTCTAGGACGCATATTTAAGGAGATATGGGCAAAAGAAGTTTTTCATATAAAAATTTCAATTTTTTTAGGTTTTGGGTGGAGTTTTCAATTTTTTGGGGGTGGTCACGAATTAAAGGCCTTTTCGCTCTAGCACGCATATTTAAGGAGATATGGGCAAAAGAAGTTTTTCATATAAAAATTTCAATTTTTTTAGGTTTTGGGTGGATTTTTCAATTTTTTGGGGGTGGTCACGAATTAAAGTCCTTTTCGCTCTAGGACGCTTAGTTTAGGAGATATGGGCAAAAGAAGTTTTTCATATAAAAATTTCAATTTTTTTAGGTTTTGGGTGGATTTTTCAATTTTTTGGGGGTGGTCACGAATTAAAGGCCTTTTCGCTTTAGCACGCATATTTAAGGAGATATGGGCAAAAGAAGTTTTTCATATAAAAATTTTAATTTTTTGAGGTTTTGGGTGGATTTTTCAGTTTTTTGGGGGTGGTCACGAATTAAAGTCCTTTTCGCTCTAGGACGCTTAGTTTAGGAGATATGGGCAAAAGAAGTTTTTCATATAAAAATTTCAATTTTTTTAGGTTTTGGGTGGATTTTTCAATTTTTTGGGGATGGTCACGAATTAAAGTCCTTTTCGCTCTAGGACGCATATTTAAGGAGATATGGGCAAAAGAAGTTTTTCATATAAAAATTTCAATTTTTTTAAGGTTTTGGGTGGATTTTTCAATTTTTTGGGGGTGGTCACGAATTAAAGGCCTTTTCGCTCTAGGACGCATATTTAAGGAGATATGGGCAAAAGAAGTTTTTCATATAAAAATTTAAATTTTTTTAGGTTTTGGGTGGATTTTTCAATTTTTTGGGGGTGGTCACGAATTAAAGTCCTTTTCGCTCTAGGACGCATATTTAAGGAGATATTGGCAAAAGAAGTTTTTCATATAAAAATTCAATTTTTTTAGGTTTTGGGTGGATTTTTCAATTATTTGGGGGTGGTCACGAATTAAAGTCCTTTTCGCTCTAGGACGCATATTTAAGGAGATATGGGCAAAAGAAGTTTTTCATATAAAAATTTCAATTTTTTTAGGTTTTGGGTGGAGTTTTCAATTTTTTGGGGGTGGTCACGAATTAAAGGCCTTTTCGCTCTAGCACGCATATTTAAGGAGATATGGGCAAAAGAAGTTTTTCATATAAAAATTTCAATTTTTTTAGGTTTTGGGTGGATTTTTCAATTTTTTGGGGGTGGTCACGAATTAAAGTCCTTTTCGCTCTAGGACGCATATTTAAGGAGATATGGGCAAAAGAAGTTTTTCATATAAAAATTTCAATTTTTTTAGGTTTTGGGGGTGGTCACGAATTAAAGGCCTTTTCGCTCTAGGACGCATATTTAAGGAGATATGGACAAAAGAAGTTTTTCATATAAAAATTTAAATTTTTTTAGGTTTTGGGTGGATTTTTCAATTTTTTGGGGACGGTCACGAAATAAAGTCCTTTTCGCTCTAGGACGCATATTTAAGGAGATATGGGCAAAAGAAGTTTTTCATATAAAAATTTCAATTTTTTTAGGTTTTGGGTGGATTTTTAAATTTTTTGGGGGTGGTCACGAATTAAAGTCCTTTTCGCTCTAGGACGCATATTTAAGGAGATATGGACAAAAGAAGTTTTTCATATAAAAATTTCAATTTTTTTAGGTTTTGGGTGGATTTTTCAATTTTTCGGGGGTGGTCACGAATTAAAGTCCTTTTCGCTCTAGGACGCATATTTAAGGAGATATGGGCAAAAGAAGTTTTTCGTAAAAAAATTTCAATTTTTTTTTAGGTTTTGGGTGGATTTTTCAATTTTTTGGGGGTGGTCACGAATTAAAGTCCTTTTCGCTCTAGGACGCATATTTAAGGAGATATGGGCAAAAGAAATTTTTCATATAAAAATTTAAATTTTTTTAGGTTTTGGGTGGATTTTTCAATTTTTTGGGTGTGGTCACGAATTAAAGGCCTTTTCGCTCTAGGACGCATATTTAAGGAGATATGGGCAAAAGAAGTTTTTCATAAAAAAATTTCAATTTTTTTAGGTTTTGGGTGGATTTTTCAATTTTTTGGGGGTGGTCACGAATTAAAGTCCTTTTCGCTCTAGGACGCATATTTAAGGAGATATGGGCAAAAGAAGTTTTTCATATAAAAATTTCAATTTTTTTAGGTTTTGGGTGGATTTTTCAATTTTTTGGGGGTGGTCTCGAATTAAAGGCCTTTTCGCTCTAGCACGCATATTTAAGGAGATATGGGCAAAAGAAGTTTTTCATATAAAAATTTCAATTTTTTTAGGTTTTGGGTGGATTTTTCAATTTTTTGGGGGTGGTCACGAATTAAAGTCCTTTTCGCTCTAGGACGCTTAGTTTAGGAGATATGGGCAAAAGAAGTTTTTCATATAAAAATTTCAATTTTTTTAGGTTTTGGGTGGATTTTTCAATTTTTTGGGGGTGGTCACGAATTAAAGGCCTTTTCGCTTTAGCACGCATATTTAAGGAGATATGGGCAAAAGAAGTTTTTCATATAAAAATTTTAATTTTTTGAGGTTTTGGGTGGATTTTTCAGTTTTTTGGGGGTGGTCACGAATTAAAGTCCTTTTCGCTCTAGGACGCTTAGTTTAGGAGATATGGGCAAAAGAAGTTTTTCATATAAAAATTTCAATTTTTTTAGGTTTTGGGTGGATTTTTCAATTTTTTGGGGATGGTCACGAATTAAAGTCCTTTTCGCTCTAGGACGCATATTTAAGGAGATATGGGCAAAAGAAGTTTTTCATATAAAAATTTCAATTTTTTTAAGGTTTTGGGTGGATTTTTCAATTTTTTGGGGGTGGTCACGAATTAAAGGCCTTTTCGCTCTAGGACGCATATTTAAGGAGATATGGGCAAAAGAAGTTTTTCATATAAAAATTTAATTTTTTTTAGGTTTTGGGTGGATTTTTCAATTTTTTGGGGGTGGTCACGAATTAAAGTCCTTTTCGCTCTAGCACGCATATTTAAGGAGATATTGGCAAAAGAAGTTTTTCATATAAAAATTCAATTTTTTTAGGTTTTGGGTGGATTTTTCAATTATTTGGGGGTGGTCACGAATTAAAGTCCTTTTCGCTCTAGGACGCATATTTAAGGAGATATGGGCAAAAGAAGTTTTTCATATAAAAATTTCAATTTTTTTAGGTTTTGGGTGGATTTTTCAATTTTTTGGGGGTGGTCACGAATTAAAGTCCTTTTCGCTCTAGGACGCATATTTAAGGAGATATGGGCAAAAGACGTTTTTCATATAAAAATTTAAATTTTTTTAGGTTTTGGGTGGAGTTTTAAATTTTTTGGGGGTGGTCACGAATTAAAGGCCTTTTCGCTCTAGGACGCATATTTAAGGAGATATGGACAAAAGAAGTTTTTCATATAAAAATTTCAATTTTTTTAGGTTTTGGGTGGATTTTTCAATTTTTTGGGGATGGTCACGAATTAAAGTCCTTTTCGCTCTAGGACGCATATTTAAGGAGATATGGGCAAAAGAAGTTTTTCATATAAAAATTTAAATTTTTTTAGGTTTTGGGTGGATTTTTCAATTTTTTGGGGTGGTCACGAATTAAAGTCCTTTTCGCTCTAGGACGCATATTTAAGGAGATATGGGCAAAAGAATTAAAGGCCTTTTCGCTCTAGGACGCATATTTAAGGAGATATGGACAAAAGAAGTTTTTCATATAAAAATTTCAATTTTTTTAGGTTTTGGGTGGATTTTTCAATTTTTTGGGGATGGTCACGAATTAAAGTCCTTTTCGCTCTAGGACGCATATTTAAGGAGATATGGGCAAAAGAAGTTTTTCATAAAAAATTTTCAATTTTTTTAGGTTTTGGGTGGATTTTTCAATTTTTTTGGGGTGGTCACGAATTAAAGTCCTTTTCGCTCTAAGACGCATATTTAAGGAGATATGGGCAAAAGAATTAAAGGCCTTTTCGCTCTAGGACGCATATTTAAGGAGATATGGACAAAAGAAGTTTTTCATATAAAAATTTCAATTTTTTTAGGTTTTGGGTGGATTTTTCAATTTTTTTGGAGATGGTCACGAATTAAAGTCCTTTTCGCTCTAGGACGCATATTTAAGGAGATATGGGCAAAAGAAGTTTTTCATATAAAAATTTAATTTTTTTTAGGTTTTGGGTGGATTTTTCAATTTTTTGGGGTGGTCACGAATTAAAGTCCTTTTCGCTCTAGGACGCATATTTAAGGAGATATGGGCAAAAGAAGTTTTTCATATAAAAATTTCAATTTTTTTAGGTTTTGGGTGGATTTTTCAATTTTTCGGGGGTGGTCACGAATTAAAGTCCTTTTCGCTCTAGGACGCATATTTAAGGAGATATGGGCAAAAGAAGTTTTTCATAAAAAAATTTCAATTTTTTTAGGTTTTGGGTGGATTTTTCAATTTTTTGGGGGTGGTCACGAATTAAAGTCCTTTTCGCTCTAGGACGCATATTTAAGGAGATATGGGCAAAAGAAGTTTTTCATATAAAAATTTCAATTTTTTTAGGTTTTGGGTGGATTTTTCAATTTTTTGAGGGTGGTCACGAATTAAAGTCCTTTTCGCTCTAGGACGCTTAGTTTAGTAGATATGGGCAAAAGAAGTTTTTCATATAAAAATTTCAATTTTGTTAGGTTTTGGGTGGATTTTTCAATTTTTTGAGGGTGGTCACGAATTAAAGTCCTTTTCGCTCTAGGACGCTTAGTTTAGGAGATATGGGCAAAAGAAGTTTTTCATATAAAAATTTCAATTTTGTTAGGTTTTGGGTGGATTTTTCAATTTTTTGAGGGTGGTCACGAATTAAAGTCCTTTTCGCTCTAGGACGCTTAGTTTAGGAGATATGGGCAAAAGAAGTTTTTCATATAAAAATTTCAATTTTTTTAGGTTTTGGGTGGATTTTTAAATTTTTTGGGGGTGGTCACGAATTAAAGTCCTTTTCGCTCTAGGACGCTTAGTTTAGGAGATATGGGCAAAAGAAGTTTTTCATATAAAAATTTCAATTTTGTTAGGTTTTGGGTGGATTTTTCAATTTTTTGAGGGTGGTCACGAATTAAAGTCCTTTTCGCTCTAGGACGCATATTTAAGGAGATATGGGCAAAAGAAGTTTTTCATATAAAAATTTCAATTTTTTTAGGTTTTGGGTGGATTTTTCAATTTTTTGGGGTTGATCACGAATTAAAGTCCTTTTCGCTCTAGGACGCATATTTAAGGAGATATGGGCAAAAGAAGATTTTAATATAAAAATTTAATTTTTTTTTAGGTTTTGGGTGGAGTTTTCAATTTTTTGGGGGTGGTCACGAATTAAAGGCCTTTTCGCTCTAGGACGCATATTTAAGGAGATATGGGCAAAAGAAGTTTTTCATATAAAAATTTCAATTTTTTTAGGTTTTGGGTGGATTTTTCAATTTTTTGGGGGTGGTCACGAATTAAAGTCCTTTTCGCTCTAGGACGCATATTTAAGGAGATATGGGCAAAAGAAGTTTTTCATATAAAAATTTCAATTTTTTTAGGTTTTGGGTGGATTTTTCAATTTTTGGGGGTGGTCACGAATTAAAGTCCTTTTCGCTCTAGGACGCATATTTAAGGAGATATGGGCAAAAGAAGTTTTTCATATAAAAATTTAAATTTTTTTAGGTTTTGGGTGGAGTTTTCAATTTTTTGGGGGTGGTCATGAATTAAAGGCCTTTTCGCTCTAGGACGCATATTTAAGGAGATATGGGCAAAAGAAGTTTTTCATATAAAAATTTCAATTTTTTTAGGTTTTGGGTGGATTTTTCAATTTTTTGGGGGTGGTCACGAATTAAAGTCCTTTTCGCTCTAGGACGCATATTTTAGGAGATATGGGCAAAAGAAGTTTTTCATATAAAAATTTAAATTTTTTTAGGTTTTGGGTGGAGTTTTCAATTTTTTGGGGATGGTCACGAATTAAAGGCCTTTTCGCTCTAGGACGCATATTTAAGGAGATATGGGCAAAAAAAGTTTTTCATATAAAAATTTAAATTTTTTGAGGTTTTGTGAGGATTTTTCAATTTTTTGGGGGTGGTCACGAATTAAAGTCCTTTTCACTCTAGGACGCTTAGTTTAGGAGATATGGGCAAAAGAAGTTTTTCATATAAAAATTTTAATTTTTTTAGGTTTTGGGTGGATTTTTCAATTTTTCGGGGGTGGTCACGAATTAAAGTCCTTTTCGCTCTAGGACGCATATTTAAGGAGATATGGGCAAAAGAAGTTTTTCATATAAAAATTTAAATTTTTTTAGGGTTTGGGTCGAGTTTTCAATTTTTTGGGGGTGGTCACGAATTAAAGGCCTTTTCGCTCTAGCACGCATATTTAAGGAGATATGGGCAAAAGAAGTTTTTCATATAAAAATTTTAATTTTTTGAGGTTTTGGGTGGATTTTTCAATTTTTTGGGGGTGGTCACGAATTAAAGGCCTTTTCGCTCTAGGACGCATATTTAAGGAGATATGGGCAAAAGAAGTTTTTCATATAAAAATTTCAATTTTTTTAGGTTTTGGGTGGATTTTTAAATTTTTTGGGGGTGGTCACGAATTAAAGTCCTTTTCGCTCTAGGACGCATATTTAAGGAGATATGGGCAAAAGAAGTTTTTCATATAAAAATTTTAATTTTTTGAGGTTTTGGGTGGATTTTCACGAATTAAAGTCCTTTTCGCTCTAGGACGCTTAGTTTAGGAGACATGGGCAAAAGAAGTTTTTCATATAAAAATTTCAATTTTTTTAGGTTTTGGGTGGATTTTTTAATTTTTTGGGGATGGTCACGAATTAAAGTCCTTTTCGCTCTAGGACGCATATTTAAGGAGATATGGGCAAAAGAAGTTTTTCATATAAAAATTTCAATTTTTTTAGGTTTTGGGTGGATTTTTCAATTTTTTGGGGGTGGTCACGAATTAAAGGCCTTTTCGCTCTAGGACGCATATTTAAGGAGATATGGGCAAAATAAGTTTTTCATATAAACATTTTAATTTTTTAGGTTTTCGGTGGATTTTTCAATTTTTCGGGGGTGGTCACGAATTAAAGTCCTTTTCGCTCTAGGACGCATATTTAAGGAGATATGGGCAAAAGAAGTTTTTCATATAAAAATTTAAATTTTTTTAGGTTTTGGGTGGATTTTTCAATTTTTTGGGGGTGGTCACGAATTAAAGGTCTTTTCGCTCTAGCACGCATATTTAAGGAGATATGGGCAAAAGAAGTTTTTCATATAAAAATTTCAATTTTTTTAGGTTTTGGGTGGATTTTTCAATTTTTTGGGGGTGGTCACGAATTAAAGTCCTTTTCGCTCTAGGACGCATATTTAAGGAGATATGGGCAAAAGAAGTTTTTCATATAAAAATTTCAATTTTTTTAGGTTTTTGGGGTGGTCACGAATTAAAGGCCTTTTCGCTCTAGGACGCATATTTAAGGAGATATGGACAAAAGAAGTTTTTCATATAAAAATTTCAATTTTTTTAGGTTTTTGGGGTGGTCACGAATTAAAGGCCTTTTCGCTCTAGGACGCATCTTTAAGGAGATATGGACAAAAGAAGTTTTTCATATAAAAATTTAAATTTTTTTAGGTTTTGGGTGGATTTTTCAATTTTTTGGGGATGGTCACGAATTAAAGTCCTTTTCGCTCTAGGACGCATATTTAAGGAGATATGGGCAAAAGAAGTTTTTCATATAAAAATTTCAATTTTTTTAGGTTTTGGGTGGATTTTTAAATTTTTTGGGGGTGGTCACGAATTAAAGTCCTTTTCGCTCTAGGACGCATATTTAAGGAGATATGGGCAAAAGAAGTTTTTCATATAAAAATTTCAATTTTTTTAGGTTTTGGGTGGATTTTTCAATTTTTCGGGGGTGGTCACGAATTAAAGCCCTTTTCGCTCTAGGACGCATATTTAAGGAGATATGGGCAAAAGGAGTTTTTCATAAAAAAATTTAAATTTTTTTAGGTTTTGGGTGGATTTTTCAATTTTTTGGGGGTGGTCACGAATTAAAGTCCTTTTCGCTCTAGGACGCATATTTAAGGAGATATGGGCAAAAGAAGTTTTTCATATAAAAATTTCAATTTTTTTATGTTTTGGGTGGATTTTTCAATTTTTTGGGGGTGGTCACGAATTAAAGTCCTTTTCGCTCTAGGACGCATATTTAAGGAGATATGGGCAAAAGAAGTTTTTCATATAAAAATTTAATTTTTTTTAGGTTTTGGGTGGAGTTTTCAATTTTTTGGGGGTGGTCACGAATTAAAGGCCTTTTCGCTCTAGGACGCATATTAAAGGAGATATGGGCAAAAGAAGTTTTTCATATAAAAATTTCAATTTTTTTAGGTTTTGGGTGGATTTTTCAATTTTTTGGGGGTGGTCACGAACTAAAGTCCTTTTCGCTCTAGGACGCATATTTAAGGAGATATGGGCAAAAGAAGTTTTTCATATAAAAATTTCAATTTTTTTAGGTTTTGGGTGGATTTTTCAATTTTTTGGGGGTGGTCACGAATTAAAGTCCTTTTCGCTCTAGGACGCATATTTAAGGAGATATGGGCAAAAGAAGTTTTTCATATAAAAATTTAAATTTTTTTAGGTTTTGGGTGGAGTTTTTAATTTTTTGGGGGTGGTCACGAATTAAAGGCCTTTTCGCTCTAGGACGCATATTTAAGGAGATATGGGCAAAAGAAGTTTTTCATAAAAAAATTTCAATTTTTTTAGGTTTTGGGTGGATTTTTCAATTTTTTGGGGGTGGTCACGAATTAAAGTCCTTTTCGCTCTAGGACGCATATTTAAGGAGATATGGGCAAAAGAAGTTTTTCATATAAAAATTTAATTTTTTTTAGGTTTTGGGTGGAGTTTTCAATTTTTTGGGGGTGGTCACGAATTAAAGGCCTTTTCGCTCTAGGACGCATATTAAAGGAGATATGGGCAAAAGAAGTTTTTCATATAAAAATTTCAATTTTTTTAGGTTTTGGGTGGATTTTTCAATTTTTTGGGGGTGGTCACGAACTAAAGTCCTTTTCGCTCTAGGACGCATATTTAAGGAGATATGGGCAAAATAAGTTTTTCATATAAACATTTTAATTTTTTAGGTTTTGGGTGGATTTTTCAATTTTTCGGGGGTGGTCACGAATTAAAGTCCTTTTCGCTCTAGGACGCATATTTAAGGAGATATGGGCAAAAGAAGTTTTTCATATAAAAATTTAAATTTTTTTAGGTTTTGGGTGGATTTTTCAATTTTTTGGGGATGGTCACGAATTAAAGTCCTTTTCGCTCTAGGACGCATATTTAAGGAGATATGGGCAAAAGAAGTTTTTCATATAAAAATTTCAATTTTTTTAGGTTTTGGGTGGATTTTTCAATTTTTTGGGGGTGGTCACGAATTAAAGTCCTTTTCGCTCTAGGACGCATATTTAAGGAGATATGGGCAAAAGAAGTTTTTCATATAAAAATTTCAATTTTTTTAGGTTTTGGGTGGATTTTTCAATTTTTTGGGGGTGGTCACGAATTAAAGTCCTTTTCGCTCTAGGACGCATATTTAAGGAGATATGGGCAAAAGAAGTTTTTCATATAAAAATTTAAATTTTTTTAGGTTTTGGGTGGATTTTTAAATTTTTTGGGGGTGGTCACGAATTAAAGTCCTTTTCGCTCTAGGACGCATATTTAAGGAGATATGGGCAAAAGAAGTTTTTCATATAAAAATTTTAATTTTTTGAGGTTTTGGGTGGATTTTCACGAATTAAAGTCCTTTTCGCTCTAGGACGCTTAGTTTAGGAGACATGGGCAAAAGAAGTTTTTCATATAAAAATTTCAATTTTTTTAGGTTTTGGGTGGATTTTTTAATTTTTTGGGGATGGTCACGAATTAAAGTCCTTTTCGCTCTAGGACGCATATTTAAGGAGATATGGGCAAAAGAAGTTTTTCATATAAAAATTTCAATTTTTTTAGGTTTTGGGTGGATTTTTCAATTTTTTGGGGGTGGTCACGAATTAAAGGCCTTTTCGCTCTAGGACGCATATTTAAGGAGATATGGGCAAAATAAGTTTTTCATATAAACATTTTAATTTTTTAGGTTTTGGGTGGATTTTTCAATTTTTCGGGGGTGGTCACGAATTAAAGTCCTTTTCGCTCTAGGACGCATATTTAAGGAGATATGGGCAAAAGAAGTTTTTCATATAAAAATTTAAATTTTTTTAGGTTTTGGGTGGATTTTTCAATTTTTTGGGGGTGGTCACGAATTAAAGGTCTTTTCGCTCTAGCACGCATATTTAAGGAGATATGGGCAAAAGAAGTTTTTCATATAAAAATTTCAATTTTTTTAGGTTTTGGGTGGATTTTTCAATTTTTTGGGGGTGGTCACGAATTAAAGTCCTTTTCGCTCTAGGACGCATATTTAAGGAGATATGGGCAAAAGAAGTTTTTCATATAAAAATTTCAATTTTTTTAGGTTTTTGGGGTGGTCACGAATTAAAGGCCTTTTCGCTCTAGGACGCATATTTAAGGAGATATGGACAAAAGAAGTTTTTCATATAAAAATTTCAATTTTTTTAGGTTTTTGGGGTGGTCACGAATTAAAGGCCTTTTCGCTCTAGGACGCATCTTTAAGGAGATATGGACAAAAGAAGTTTTTCATATAAAAATTTAAATTTTTTTAGGTTTTGGGTGGATTTTTCAATTTTTTGGGGATGGTCACGAATTAAAGTCCTTTTCGCTCTAGGACGCATATTTAAGGAGATATGGGCAAAAGAAGTTTTTCATATAAAAATTTCAATTTTTTTAGGTTTTGGGTGGATTTTTCAATTTTTTGGGGGTGGTCACGAATTAAAGTCCTTTTCGCTCTAGGACGCATATTTAAGGAGATATGGGCAAAAGAAGTTTTTCATATAAAAATTTCAATTTTTTTAGGTTTTGGGTGGATTTTTCAATTTTTTGGGGGTGGTCACGAATTAAAGTCCTTTTCGCTCTAGGACGCATATTTAAGGAGATATGGGCAAAAGAAGTTTTTCATATAAAAATTTAAATTTTTTTAGGTTTTGG
The DNA here is from genome assembly GCF_050003625.1 of Haematobia irritans. Lineage (NCBI taxonomy): Eukaryota > Metazoa > Arthropoda > Insecta > Diptera > Muscidae > Haematobia > Haematobia irritans. The sequence continues at coordinate 1,924,481 of NW_027445770.1, forward strand.
GTGGAGTTTTTAATTTTTTGGGGGTGGTCACGAATTAAAGGCCTTTTCGCTCTAGGACGCATATTTAAGGAGATATGGGCAAAAGAAGTTTTTCATAAAAAAATTTCAATTTTTTTAGGTTTTGGGTGGATTTTTCAATTTTTTGGGGGTGGTCACGAATTAAAGTCCTTTTCGCTCTAGGACGCATATTTAAGGAGATATGGGCAAAAGAAGTTTTTCATATAAAAATTTAATTTTTTTTAGGTTTTGGGTGAAGTTTTCAATTTTTTGGGGTGGTCACGAATTAAAGGCCTTTTCGCTCTAGGACGCATATTAAAGGAGATATGGGCAAAAGAAGTTTTTCATATAAAAATTTCAATTTTTTTAGGTTTTGGGTGGATTTTTCAATTTTTTGGGGGTGGTCACGAACTAAAGTCCTTTTCGCTCTAGGACGCATATTTAAGGAGATATGGGCAAAAGAAGTTTTTCATATAAAAATTTCAATTTTTTTAGGTTTTGGGTGGATTTTTCAATTTTTTGGGGGTGGTCACGAATTAAAGGCCTTTTCGCTCTAGGACGCATATTTAAGATATGGGCAAAAGAAGTTTTTCATATAAAAATTTAATTTTTTTTAGGTTTTGGGTGGAGTTTTCAATTTTTTGGGGATGGTCACGAATTAAAGTCCTTTTCGCTCTAGGACGCATATTTAAGGAGATATGGGCAAAAGAAGTTTTTCATATAAAAATTTCAATTTTTTTAGGTTTTGGGTGGATTTTTCAATTTTTTGGGGGTGGTCACGAATTAAAGGCCTTTTCGCTCTAGGACGCATATTTAAGGAGATATGGGCAAAATAAGTTTTTCATATAAACATTTTAATTTTTTAGGTTTTGGGTGGATTTTTCAATTTTTCGGGGGTGGTCACGAATTAAAGTCCTTTTCGCTCTAGGACGCATATTTAAGGAGATATGGGCAAAAGAAGTTTTTCATATAAAAATTTCAATTTTTTTAGGTTTTGGGTGGATTTTTCAATTTTTTGGGGGTGGTCACGAATTAAAGGTCTTTTCGCTCTAGCACGCATATTTAAGGAGATATGGGCAAAAGAAGTTTTTCATATAAAAATTTCAATTTTTTTAGGTTTTGGGTGGATTTTTCAATTTTTTGGGGGTGGTCACGAATTAAAGTCCTTTTCGCTCTAGGACGCATATTTAAGGAGATATGGGCAAAAGAAGTTTTTCATATAAAAATTTCAATTTTTTTAGGTTTTTGGGGTGGTCACGAATTAAAGGCCTTTTCGCTCTAGGACGCATATTTAAGGAGATATGGACAAAAGAAGTTTTTCATATAAAAATTTAAATTTTTTTAGGTTTTGGGTGGATTTTTCAATTTTTTGGGGATGGTCACGAATTAAAGTCCTTTTCGCTCTAGGACGCATATTTAAGGAGATATGGGCAAAAGAAGTTTTTCATATAAAAATTTCAATTTTTTTAGGTTTTGGGTGGATTTTTCAATTTTTTGGGGGTGGTCACGAATTAAAGTCCTTTTCGCTCTAGGACGCATATTTAAGGAGATATGGGCAAAAGAAGTTTTTCATATAAAAATTTCAGTTTTTTTAGGTTTTGGGTGGATTTTTCAATTTTTTGGGGGTGGTCACGAATTAAAGTCCTTTTCGCTCTAGGACGCATATTTAAGGAGATATGGGCAAAAGAAGTTTTTCATATAAAAATTTAAATTTTTTTAGGTTTTGGGTGGAGTTTTTAATTTTTTGGGGGTGGTCACGAATTAAAGGCCTTTTCGCTCTAGGACGCATATTTAAGGAGATATGGGCAAAAGAAGTTTTTCATAAAAAAATTTCAATTTTTTTAGGTTTTGGGTGGATTTTTCAATTTTTTGGGGGTGGTCACGAATTAAAGTCCTTTTCGCTCTAGGACGCATATTTAAGGAGATATGGGCAAAAGAAGTTTTTCATATAAAAATTTAATTTTTTTTAGGTTTTGGGTGGAGTTTTCAATTTTTTGGGGGTGGTCACGAATTAAAGGCCTTTTCGCTCTAGGACGCATATTAAAGGAGATATGGGCAAAAGAAGTTTTTCATATAAAAATTTCAATTTTTTTAGGTTTTGGGTGGATTTTTCAATTTTTTGGGGGTGGTCACGAACTAAAGTCCTTTTCGCTCTAGGACGCATATTTAAGGAGATATGGGCAAAAGAAGTTTTTCATATAAAAATTTCAATTTTTTTAGGTTTTGGGTGGATTTTTCAATTTTTTGGGGGTGGTCACGAATTAAAGGCCTTTTCGCTCTAGGACGCATATTTAAGGAGATATGGGCAAAAGAAGTTTTTCATATAAAAATTTAATTTTTTTTAGGTTTTGGGTGGAGTTTTCAATTTTTTGGGGGTGGTCACGAATTAAAGGCCTTTCGCTCTAGGACGCATATTTAAGGAGATATGGGCAAAATAAGTTTTTCATATAAACATTTTAATTTTTTAGGTTTTGGGTGGATTTTTCAATTTTTCGGGGGTGGTCACGAATTAAAGTCCTTTTCGCTCTAGGACGCATATTTAAGGAGATATGGGCAAAAGAAGTTTTTCATATAAAAATTTCAATTTTTTTAGGTTTTTGGGGTGGTCACGAATTAAAGGCCTTTTCGCTCTAGGACGCATATTTAAGGAGATATGGACAAAAGAAGTTTTTCATATAAAAATTTAAATTTTTTTAGGTTTTGGGTGGATTTTTCAATTTTTTGGGGATGGTCACGAATTAAAGTCCTTTTCGCTCTAGGACGCATATTTAAGGAGATATGGGCAAAAGAAGTTTTTCATATAAAAATTTCAATTTTTTTAGGTTTTGGGTGGATTTTTCAATTTTTTGGGGGTGGTCACGAATTAAAGTCCTTTTCGCTCTAGGACGCATATTTAAGGAGATATGGGCAAAAGAAGTTTTTCATATAAAAATTTCAATTTTTTTAGGTTTTGGGTGGATTTTTCAATTTTTCGGGGGTGGTCACGAATTAAAGCCCTTTTCGCTCTAGGACGCATATTAAAGGAGATATGGGCAAAAGAAGTTTTTCATATAAAAATTTCAATTTTTTTAGGTTTTGGGTGGATTTTTCAATTTTTTGGGGTGGTCACGAACTAAAGTCCTTTTCGCTCTAGGACGCATATTTAAGGAGATATGGGCAAAAGAAGTTTTTCATATAAAAATTTCAATTTTTTTAGGTTTTGGGTGGATTTTTCAATTTTTTGGGGGTGGTCACGAATTAAAGTCCTTTTCGCTCTAGGACGCATATTTAAGGAGATATGGGCAAAAGAAGTTTTTCATATAAAAATTTAATTTTTTTTAGGTTTTGGGTGGAGTTTTTAATTTTTTGGGGGTGGTCACGAATTAAAGGCCTTTTCGCTCTAGGACGCATATTTAAGGAGATATGGGCAAAAGAAGTTTTTCATAAAAAAATTTCAATTTTTTTAGGTTTTGGGTAGATTTTTCAATTTTTTGGGGGTGGTCACGAATTAAAGTCCTTTTCGCTCTAGGACGCATATTTAAGGAGATATGGGCAAAAGAAGTTTTTCATATAAAAATTTCAATTTTTTTAGGTTTTGGGTGGAGTTTTCAATTTTTTGGGGGTGGTCACGAATTAAAGGCCTTTTCGCTCTAGCACGCATATTTAAGGAGATATGGGCAAAAGAAGTTTTTCATATAAAAATTTCAATTTTTTTAGGTTTTGGGTGGATTTTTCAATTTTTTGGGGGTGGTCACGAATTAAAGGCCTTTTCGCTCTAGGACGCATATTTAAGGAGATATGGGCAAAAGAAGTTTTTCATAAAAAAATTTCAATTTTTTTAGGTTTTGGGTGGATTTTTCAATTTTTTGGGGGTGGTCACGAATTAAAGTCCTTTTCGCTCTAGGACGCATATTTAAGGAGATATGGGCAAAAGAAGTTTTTCATATAAAAATTTAATTTTTTTTAGGTTTTGGGTGGAGTTTTCAATTTTTTGGGGGTGGTCACGAATTAAAGGCCTTTTCGCTCTAGGACGCATATTAAAGGAGATATGGGCAAAAGAAGTTTTTCATATAAAAATTTCAATTTTTTTAGGTTTTGGGTGGATTTTTCAATTTTTTGGGGGTGGTCACGAACTAAAGTCCTTTTCGCTCTAGGACGCATATTTAAGGAGATATGGGCAAAAGAAGTTTTTCATATAAAAATTTCAATTTTTTTAGGTTTTGGGTGGATTTTTCAATTTTTTGGGGGTGGTCACGAATTAAAGGCCTTTTCGCTCTAGGACGCATATTTAAGGAGATATGGGCAAAAGAAGTTTTTCATATAAAAATTTAATTTTTTTTAGGTTTTGGGTGGAGTTTTCAATTTTTTGGGGGTGGTCACGAATTAAAGGCCTTTTCGCTCTAGGACGCATATTTAAGGAGATATGGGCAAAATAAGTTTTTCATATAAACATTTTAATTTTTTAGGTTTTGGGTGGATTTTTCAATTTTTCGGGGGTGGTCACGAATTAAAGTCCTTTTCGCTCTAGGACGCATATTTAAGGAGATATGGGCAAAAGAAGTTTTTCATATAAAAATTTCAATTTTTTTAGGTTTTGGGTGGATTTTTCAATTTTTTGGGGGTGGTCACGAATTAAAGGTCTTTTCGCTCTAGCACGCATATTTAAGGAGATATGGGCAAAAGAAGTTTTTCATATAAAAATTTCAATTTTTTTAGGTTTTGGGTGGATTTTTCAATTTTTTGGGGGTGGTCACGAATTAAAGTCCTTTTCGCTCTAGGACGCATATTTAAGGAGATATGGGCAAAAGAAGTTTTTCATATAAAAATTTCGATTTTTTTAGGTTTTTGGGGTGGTCACGAATTAAAGGCCTTTTCGCTCTAGGACGCATATTTAAGGAGATATGGACAAAAGAAGTTTTTCATATAAAAATTTAAATTTTTTTAGGTTTTGGGTGGATTTTTCAATTTTTTGGGGATGGTCACGAATTAAAGTCCTTTTCGCTCTAGGACGCATATTTAAGGAGATATGGGCAAAAGAAGTTTTTCATATAAAAATTTCAATTTTTTTAGGTTTTGGGTGGATTTTTCAATTTTTTGGGGGTGGTCACGAATTAAAGTCCTTTTCGCTCTAGGACGCATATTTAAGGAGATATGGGCAAAAGAAGTTTTTCATATAAAAATTTCAATTTTTTTAGGTTTTGGGTGGATTTTTCAATTTTTCGGGGGTGGTCACGAATTAAAGCCCTTTTCGCTCTAGGACGCATATTAAAGGAGATATGGGCAAAAGAAGTTTTTCATATAAAAATTTCAATTTTTTTAGGTTTTGGGTGGATTTTTCAATTTTTTGGGGTGGTCACGAACTAAAGTCCTTTTCGCTCTAGGACGCATATTTAAGGAGATATGGGCAAAAGAAGTTTTTCATATAAAAATTTAAATTTTTTTAGGTTTTGGGTGGATTTTTCAATTTTTTGGGGGTGGTCACGAATTAAAGTCCTTTTCGCTCTAGGACGCATATTTAAGGAGATATGGGCAAAAGAAGTTTTTCATATAAAAATTTAATTTTTTTTAGGTTTTGGGTGGAGTTTTTAATTTTTTGGGGGTGGTCACGAATTAAAGGCCTTTTCGCTCTAGGACGCATATTTAAGGAGATATGGGCAAAAGAAGTTTTTCATAAAAAAATTTCAATTTTTTTAGGTTTTGGGTAGATTTTTAAATTTTTTGGGGGTGGTCACGAATTAAAGTCCTTTTCGCTCTAGGACGCATATTTAAGGAGATATGGGCAAAAGAAGTTTTTCATATAAAAATTTCAATTTTTTTAGGTTTTGGGTGGAGTTTTCAATTTTTTGGGGGTGGTCACGAATTAAAGGCCTTTTCGCTCTAGCACGCATATTTAAGGAGATATGGGCAAAAGAAGTTTTTCATATAAAAATTTCAATTTTTTTAGGTTTTGGGTGGATTTTTCAATTTTTTGGGGGTGGTCACGAATTAAAGTCTTTTTCGCTCTAGGACGCATATTTAAGGAGATATGGGCAAAAGAAGTTTTTCATATAAAAATTTAAATTTTTCTAGGTTTTGGGTGGATTTTTAAATTTTTTGGGGGTGGTCACGAATTAAAGTCCTTTTCGCTCTAGGACGCTTAGTTTAGGAGATATGGGCAAAAGAAGTTTTTCATATAAAAATTTCAATTTTTTTAGGTTTTGGGTGGATTTTTCAATTTTTTGGGGATGGTCACGAATTAAAGTCCTTTTCGCTCTAGGACGCATATTTAAGGAGATATGGGCAAAAGAAGTTTTTCATATAAAAATTTCAATTTTTTTAAGGTTTTGGGTGGATTTTTCAATTTTTTGGGGGTGGTCACGAATTAAAGGCCTTTTCGCTCTAGGACGCATATTTAAGGAGATATGGGAAAAAGAAGTTTTTCATATAAAAATTTAAATTATTTTAGGTTTTGGGTGGATTTTTCAATTTTTTGGGGGTGGTCACGAATTAAAGTCCTTTTCGCTCTAGGACGCATATTTAAGGAGATATTGGCAAAAGAAGCTTTTCATATAAAAATTCAATTTTTTTAGGTTTTGGGTGGATTTTTCAATTTTTTGGGGGTGGTCACGAATTAAAGTCCTTTTCGCTCTAGGACGCATATTTAAGGAGATATGGGCAAAAGAAGTTTTTCATATAAAAATTTCAATTTTTTTAGGTTTTGGGTGGATTTTTCAATTTTTTGGGGGTGGTCACGAATTAAAGTCCTTTTCGCTCTAGGACGCATATTTAAGGAGATATGGGCAAAAGAAGTTTTTCATATAAAAATTTAAATTTTTTTAGGTTTTGGGTGGAGTTTTAAATTGTTTGGGGGTGGTCACGAATTAAAGGCCTTTTCGCTTTAGGACGCATATTTAAGGAGATATGGACAAAAGAAGTTTTTTATATAAAAATTTCAATTTTTTTAGGTTTTGGGTGGATTTTTCAATTTTTTGGGGTGGTCACGAATTAAAGTCCTTTTCGCTCTAGGACGCATATTTAAGGAGATATGGGCAAAAGAATTAAAGGCCTTTTCGCTCTAGGACGCATATTTAAGGAGATATGGGCAAAAGAAGTTTTTCATATAAAAATTTCAATTTTTTTAGGTTTTGGGTGGATTTTTCAATTTTTTGGGGATGGTCACGAATTAAAGTCCTTTTCGCTCTAGGACGCATATTTAAGGAGATATGGGCAAAAGAAGTTTTTCATATAAAAATTTAATTTTTTTTAGGTTTTGGGTGGATTTTTCAATTTTTTGGGGTGGTCACGAATTAAAGTCCTTTTCGCTCTAGGACGCATATTTAAGGAGATATGGGCAAAAGAAGTTTTTCATATAAAAATTTCAATTTTTTTAGGTTTTGGGTGGATTTTTCAATTTTTCGGGGGTGGTCACGAATTAAAGTCCTTTTCGCTCTAGGACGCATATTTAAGGAGATATGGGCAAAAGAAGTTTTTCATAAAAAAATTTCAATTTTTTTAGGTTTTGGGTGGATTTTTCAATTTTTTGGGGGTGGTCACGAATTAAAGTCCTTTTCGCTCTAGGACGCATATTTAAGGAGATATGGGCAAAAGAAGTTTTTCATATAAAAATTTCAATTTTTTTAGGTTTTGGGTGGATTTTTCAATTTTTTGGGGATGGTCACGAATTAAAGTCCTTTTCGCTCTAGGACGCATATTTAAGGAGATATGGGCAAAAGAAGTTTTTCATATAAAAATTTAATTTTTTTTAGGTTTTGGGTGGATTTTTCAATTTTTTGGGGGTGGTCACGAATTAAAGTCCTTTTCGCTCTAGGACGCATATTTAAGGAGATATGGGCAAAAGAAGATTTTCATATAAAAATTTAATTTTTTTTAGGTTTTGGGTGGAGTTTTCAATTTTTTGGGGGTGGTCACGAATTAAAGGCCTTTTCGCTCTAGGACGCATATTTAAGGAGATATGGGCAAAAGAAGTTTTTCATATAAAAATTTAAATTTTTTTAGGTTTTGGGTGGATTTTTCAATTTTTTGGGGGTGGTCACGAATTAAAGTCCTTTTCGCTCTAGGACGCATATTTAAGGAGATATGGGCAAAAGAAGTTTTTCATACAAAAATTTCAATTTTTTTAGGTTTTGGGTGGATTTTTCAATTTTTTGGGGGTGGTCACGAATTAAAGTCCTTTTCGCTCTAGGACGCATATTTAAGGAGATATGGGCAAAAGAAGTTTTTCATATAAAAATTTAAATTTTTTTAGGTTTTGGGTGGAGTTTTCAATTTTTTGGGGGTGGGCACGAATTAAAGGCCTTTTCGCTCTAGGACGCATATTTAAGGAGATATGGGCAAAAGAAGTTTTTCATATAAAAATTTCAATTTTTTTAGGTTTTGGGTGGATTTTTCAATATTTTGGGGGTGGTCACGAATTAAAGTCCTTTTCGCTCTAGGACGCATATTTAGGGAGATATGGGCAAAAGAAGTTTTTCATATAAAAATTTAAATTTTTTTAGGTTTTGGGTGGAGTTTTCAATTTTTTGGGGGTGGTCACGAATTAAAGGCCTTTTCGCTCTAGGATGCATATTTAAGGAGATATGGGCAAAAAAAGTTTTTCATATAAAAATTTAAATTTTTTGAGGTTTTGTGAGGATTTTTCAATTTTTTGGGGGTGGTCACGAATTAAAGTCCTTTTCGCTCTAGGACGCTTAGTTTAGGAGATATGGGCAAAAGAAGTTTTTCATATAAAAATTTTAATTTTTTTAGGTTTTGGGTGGATTTTTCAATTTTTCGGGGGTGGTCACGAATTAAAGTCCTTTTCGCTCTAGGACGCATATTTAAGGAGATATGGGCAAAAGAAGTTTTTCATATAAAAATTTAAATTTTTTTAGGTTTTGGGTCGAGTTTTCAATTTTTTGGGGGTGGTCACGAATTAAAGGCCTTTTCGCTCTAGCACGCATATTTAAGGAGATATGGGCAAAAGAAGTTTTTCATATAAAAATTTTAATTTTTTGAGGTTTTGGGTGGATTTTTCAATTTTTTGGGGGTGGTCACGAATGAAAGTCCTTTTCGCTCTGGGACGCTTAGTTTAGGAGATATGGGCAAAAGAAGTTTTTCATATAAAAATTTCAATTTTTTTAAGGTTTTGGGTGGATTTTTCAATTTTTTGGGGATGGTCACGAATTAAAGTCCTTTTCGCTCTAGGACGCATATTTAAGGAGATATGGGCAAAAGAAGTTTTTCATATAAAAATTTCATTTTTTTAGGTTTTGGGTGGATTTTTAAATTTTTTGGTGGTTGTCACGAATTAAAGACCTTTTCGCTCTAGGACGCATATTTAAGGAGATATGGGCAAAAGAAGTTTTTCATATAAAAATTTCAATTTTTTTAGGTTTTGGGTGGATTTTTCAATTTTTTGGGGGTGGTCACGAATTAAAGTCCTTTTCGCTCTAGGACGCATATTTAAGGAGATATGGGCAAAAGAAATTTTTCATATAAAAATTTCAATTTTTTTAGGTTTTGGGTGGATTTTTCAATTTTTTGGGGGTGGTCACGAATTAAAGTCCTTTTCGCTCTAGGACGCATATTTAAGGAGATATGGGCAAAAGAAGATTTTCATATAAAAATTTAATTTTTTTTAGGTTTTGGGTGGAGTTTTCAATTTTTTGGGGGTGGTCACGAATTAAAGGCCTTTTCGCTCTAGGACGCATATTTAAGGAGATATGGGCAAAAGAAGTTTTTCATATAAAAATTTCAATTTTTTTAGGTTTTGGGTGGATTTTTCAATTTTTTGGGGGTGGTCACGAATTAAAGTCCTTTTCGCTCTAGGACGCATATTTAAGGAGATATGGGCAAAAGAAATTTTTCATATAAAAATTTCAATTTTTTTAGGTTTTGGGTGGATTTTTCAATTTTTTGGGGGTGGTCACGAATTAAAGTCCTTTTCGCTCTAGGACGCATATTTAAGGAGATATGGGCAAAAGAAGATTTTCATATAAAAATTTAATTTTTTTTAGGTTTTGGGTGGAGTTTTCAATTTTTTGGGGGTGGTCACGAATTAAAGGCCTTTTCGCTCTAGGACGCATATTTAAGGAGATATGGGCAAAAGAAGTTTTTCATATAAAAATTTCAATTTTTTTAGGTTTTGGGTGGATTTTTCAATTTTTTGGGGGTGGTCACGAATTAAAGTCCTTTTCGCTCTAGGACGCATATTTAAGGAGATATGGGCAAAAGAAGTTTTTCATATAAAAATTTCAATTTTTTTAGGTTTTGGGTGGATTTTTCAATTTTTTGGGGGTGGTCACGAATTAAAGGTCTTTTCGCTCTAGCACGCATATTTAAGGAGATATGGGCAAAAGAAGTTTTTCATATAAACATTTTAATTTTTTAGGTTTTGGGTGGATTTTTCAATTTTTCGGGGGTGGTCACGAATTAAAGTCCTTTTCGCTCTAGGACGCATATTTAAGGAGATATGGGCAAAAGAAGTTTTTCATATAAAAATTTCAATTTTTTTAGGTTTTGGGTGGATTTTTCAATTTTTTGGGGGTGGTCACGAATTAAAGGTCTTTTCGCTCTAGCACGCATATTTAAGGAGATATGGGCAAAAGAAGTTTTTCATATAAAAATTTCAATTTTTTTAGGTTTTGGGTGGATTTTTCAATTTTTTGGGGGTGGTCACGAATTAAAGTCCTTTTCGCTCTAGGACGCATATTTAAGGAGATATGGGCAAAAGAAGTTTTTCATATAAAAATTTCAATTTTTTTAGGTTTTTGGGGTGGTCACGAATTAAAGGCCTTTTCGCTCTAGGACGCATATTTAAGGAGATATGGACAAAAGAAGTTTTTCATATAAAAATTTAAATTTTTTTAGGTTTTGGGTGGATTTTTCAATTTTTTGGGGATGGTCACGAATTAAAGTCCTTTTCGCTCTAGGACGCATATTTAAGGAGATATGGGCAAAAGAAGTTTTTCATATAAAAATTTCAATTTTTTTAGGTTTTGGGTGGATTTTTCAATTTTTTGGGGGTGGTCACGAATTAAAGTCCTTTTCGCTCTAGGACGCATATTTAAGGAGATATGGGCAAAAGAAGTTTTTCATATAAAAATTTCAATTTTTTTAGGTTTTGGTTGGATTTTTCAATTTTTCGGGGGTGGTCACGAATTAAAGCCATTTTCGCTCTAGGACGCATATTAAAGGAGATATGGGCAAAAGAAGTTTTTCATATAAAAATTTCAATTTTTTTAGGTTTTGGGTGGATTTTTCAATTTTTTGGGGTGGTCACGAACTAAAGTCCTTTTCGCTCTAGGACGCATATTTAAGGAGATATGGGCAAAAGAAGTTTTTCATATAAAAATTTCAATTTTTTTAGGTTTTGGGTGGATTTTTCAATTTTTTGGGGGTGGTCACGAATTAAAGTCCTTTTCGCTCTAGGACGCATATTTAAGGAGATATGGGCAAAAGAAGTTTTTCATATAAAAATTTAATTTTTTTTAGGTTTTGGGTGGAGTTTTTAATTTTTTGGGGGTGGTCACGAATTAAAGGCCTTTTCGCTCTAGGACGCATATTTAAGGAGATATGGGCAAAAGAAGTTTTTCATAAAAAAATTTCAATTTTTTTAGGTTTTGGGTAGATTTTTCAATTTTTTGGGGGTGGTCACGAATTAAAGTCCTTTTCGCTCTAGGACGCATATTTAAGGAGATATGGGCAAAAGAAGTTTTTCATATAAAAATTTCAATTTTTTTAGGTTTTGGGTGGAGTTTTCAATTTTTTGGGGGTGGTCACGAATTAAAGGCCTTTTCGCTCTAGCACGCATATTTAAGGAGATATGGGCAAAAGAAGTTTTTCATATAAAAATTTCAATTTTTTTAGGTTTTGGGTGGATTTTTCAATTTTTTGGGGGTGGTCACGAATTAAAGGCCTTTTCGCTCTAGGACGCATATTTAAGGAGATATGGGCAAAAGAAGTTTTTCATAAAAAAATTTCAATTTTTTTAGGTTTTGGGTGGATTTTTCAATTTTTTGGGGGTGGTCACGAATTAAAGTCCTTTTCGCTCTAGGACGCATATTTAAGGAGATATGGGCAAAAGAAGTTTTTCATATAAAAATTTAATTTTTTTTAGGTTTTGGGTGGAGTTTTCAATTTTTTGGGGGTGGTCACGAATTAAAGGCCTTTTCGCTCTAGGACGCATATTAAAGGAGATATGGGCAAAAGAAGTTTTTCATATAAAAATTTCAATTTTTTTAGGTTTTGGGTGGATTTTTCAATTTTTTGGGGGTGGTCACGAACTAAAGTCCTTTTCGCTCTAGGACGCATATTTAAGGAGATATGGGCAAAAGAAGTTTTTCATATAAAAATTTAAATTTTTTTAGGTTTTGGGTGGATTTTTCAATTTTTTGGGGGTGGTCACGAATTAAAGGCCTTTTCGCTCTAGGACGCATATTTAAGGAGATATGGGCAAAAGAAGTTTTTCATATAAAAATTTAATTTTTTTTAGGTTTTGGGTGGAGTTTTCAATTTTTTGGGGGTGGTCACGAATTAAAGGCCTTTTCGCTCTAGGACGCATATTTAAGGAGATATGGGCAAAATAAGTTTTTCATATAAACATTTTAATTTTTTAGGTTTTGGGTGGATTTTTCAATTTTTCGGGGGTGGTCACGAATTAAAGTCCTTTTCGCTCTAGGACGCATATTTAAGGAGATATGGGCAAAAGAAGTTTTTCATATAAAAATTTCAATTTTTTTAGGTTTTGGGTGGATTTTTCAATTTTTTGGGGGTGGTCACGAATTAAAGGTCTTTTCGCTCTAGCACGCATATTTAAGGAGATATGGGCAAAAGAAGTTTTTCATATAAAAATTTCAATTTTTTTAGGTTTTGGGTGGATTTTTCAATTTTTTGGGGGTGGTCACGAATTAAAGTCCTTTTCGCTCTAGGACGCATATTTAAGGAGATATGGGCAAAAGAAGTTTTTCATATAAAAATTTCAATTTTTTTAGGTTTTTGGGGTGGTCACGAATTAAAGGCCTTTTCGCTCTAGGACGCATATTTAAGGAGATATGGACAAAAGAAGTTTTTCATATAAAAATTTAAATTTTTTTAGGTTTTGGGTGGATTTTTCAATTTTTTGGGGATGGTCACGAATTAAAGTCCTTTTCGCTCTAGGACGCATATTTAAGGAGATATGGGCAAAAGAAGTTTTTCATATAAAAATTTCAATTTTTTTAGGTTTTGGGTGGATTTTTCAATTTTTTGGGGGTGGTCACGAATTAAAGTCCTTTTCGCTCTAGGACGCATATTTAAGGAGATATGGGCAAAAGAAGTTTTTCATATAAAAATTTCAATTTTTTTAGGTTTTGGGTGGATTTTTCAATTTTTCGGGGGTGGTCACGAATTAAAGCCCTTTTCGCTCTAGGACGCATATTAAAGGAGATATGGGCAAAAGAAGTTTTTCATATAAAAATTTCAATTTTTTTAGGTTTTGGGTGGATTTTTCAATTTTTTGGGGTGGTCACGAACTAAAGTCCTTTTCGCTCTAGGACGCATATTTAAGGAGATATGGGCAAAAGAAGTTTTTCATATAAAAATTTCAATTTTTTTAGGTTTTGGGTGGATTTTTCAATTTTTTGGGGGTGGTCACGAATTAAAGTCCTTTTCGCTCTAGGACGCATATTTAAGGAGATATGGGCAAAAGAAGTTTTTCATATAAAAATTTAATTTTTTTTAGGTTTTGGGTGGAGTTTTTAATTTTTTGGGGGTGGTCACGAATTAAAGGCCTTTTCGCTCTAGGACGCATATTCAAGGAGATATGGGCAAAAGAAGTTTTTCATAAAAAAATTTCAATTTTTTTAGGTTTTGGGTAGATTTTTCAATTTTTTGGGGGTGGTCACGAATTAAAGTCCTTTTCGCTCTAGGACGCATATTTAAGGAGATATGGGCAAAAGAAGTTTTTCATATAAAAATTTCAATTTTTTTAGGTTTTGGGTGGAGTTTTCAATTTTTTGGGGGTGGTCACGAATTAAAGGCCTTTTCGCTCTAGCACGCATATTTAAGGAGATATGGGCAAAAGAAGTTTTTCATATAAAAATTTCAATTTTTTTAGGTTTTGGGTGGATTTTTAAATTTTTTGGGGGTGGTCACGAATTAAAGTCTTTTTCGCTCTAGGACGCATATTTAAGGAGATATGGGCAAAAGAAGTTTTTCATATAAAAATTTAAATTTTTCTAGGTTTTGGGTGGATTTTTAAATTTTTTGGGGGTGGTCACGAATTAAAGTCCTTTTCGCTCTAGGACGCTTAGTTTAGGAGATATGGGCAAAAGAAGTTTTTCATATAAAAATTTCAATTTTTTTAGGTTTTGGGTGGATTTTTCAATTTTTTGGGGATGGTCACGAATTAAAGTCCTTTTCGCTCTAGGACGCATATTTAAGGAGATATGGGCAAAAGAAGTTTTTCATATAAAAATTTCAATTTTTTTAAGGTTTTGGGTGGATTTTTCAATTTTTTGGGGGTGGTCACGAATTAAAGGCCTTTTCGCTCTAGGACGCATATTTAAGGAGATATGGGCAAAAGAAGTTTTTCATATAAAAATTTAAATTATTTTAGGTTTTGGGTGGATTTTTCAATTTTTTGGGGGTGGTCACGAATTAAAGTCCTTTTCGCTCTAGGACGCATATTTAAGGAGATATTGGCAAAAGAAGCTTTTCATATAAAAATTCAATTATTTTAGGTTTTGGGTGGATTTTTCAATTTTTTGGGGGTGGTCACGAATTAAAGTCCTTTTCGCTCTAGGACGCATATTTAAGGAGATATGGGCAAAAGAAGTTTTTCATATAAAAATTTCAATTTTTTTAGGTTTTGGGTGGATTTTTCAATTTTTTGGGGGTGGTCACGAATTAAAGTCCTTTTCGCTCTAGGACGCATATTTAAGGAGATATGGGCAAAAGAAGTTTTTCATATAAAAATTTAAATTTTTTTAGGTTTTGGGTGGAGTTTTAAATTGTTTGGGGGTGGTCACGAATTAAAGGCCTTTTCGCTTTAGGACGCATATTTAAGGAGATATGGACAAAAGAAGTTTTTTATATAAAAATTTCAATTTTTTTAGGTTTTTGGTGGATTTTTCAATTTTTTGGGGTGGTCACGAATTAAAGTCCTTTTCGCTCTAGGACGCATATTTAAGGAGATATGGGCAAAAGAATTAAAGGCCTTTTCGCTCTAGGACGCATATTTAAGGAGATATGGGCAAAAGAAGTTTTTCATATAAAAATTTCAATTTTTTTAGGTTTTGGGTGGATTTTTCAATTTTTTGGGGATGGTCACGAATTAAAGTCCTTTTCGCTCTAGGACGCATATTTAAGGAGATATGGGCAAAAGAAGTTTTTCATATAAAAATTTAATTTTTTTTAGGTTTTGGGTGGATTTTTCAATTTTTTGGGGTGGTCACGAATTAAAGTCCTTTTCGCTCTAGGACGCATATTTAAGGAGATATGGGCAAAAGAAGTTTTTCATATAAAAATTTCAATTTTTTTAGGTTTTGGGTGGATTTTTCAATTTTTCGGGGGTGGTCACGAATTAAAGTCCTTTTCGCTCTAGGACGCATATTTAAGGAGATATGGGCAAAAGAAGTTTTTCATAAAAAAATTTCAATTTTTTTAGGTTTTGGGTGGATTTTTCAATTTTTTGGGGGTGGTCTCGAATTAAAGTCCTTTTCGCTCTAGGACGCATATTTAAGGAGATATGGGCAAAAGAAGTTTTTCATATAAAAATTTCAATTTTTTTAGGTTTTGGGTGGATTTTTCAATTTTTTGGGGGTGGTCACGAATTAAAGTCCTTTTCGCTCTAGGACGCATATTTAAGGAGATATGGGCAAAAGAAGATTTTCATATAAAAATTTAATTTTTTTTAGGTTTTGGGTGGAGTTTTCAATTTTTTGGGGGTGGTCACGAATTAAAGGCCTTTTCGCTCTAGGACGCATATTTAAGGAGATATGGGCAAAAGAAGTTTTTCATATAAAAATTTAAATTTTTTTAGGTTTTGGGTGGATTTTTCAATTTTTTGGGGGTGGTCACGAATTAAAGTCCTTTTCGCTCTAGGACGCATATTTAAGGAGATATGGGCAAAAGAAGTTTTTCATACAAAAATTTCAATTTTTTTAGGTTTTGGGTGGATTTTTCAATTTTTTGGGGGTGGTCACGAATTAAAGTCCTTTTCGCTCTAGGACGCATATTTAAGGAGATATGGGCAAAAGAAGTTTTTCATATAAAAATTTAAATTTTTTTAGGTTTTGGGTGGAGTTTTCAATTTTTTGGGGGTGGGCACGAATTAAAGGCCTTTTCGCTCTAGGACGCATATTTAAGGAGATATGGGCAAAAGAAGTTTTTCATATAAAAATTTCAATTTTTTTAGGTTTTGGGTGGATTTTTCAATATTTTGGGGGTGGTCACGAATTAAAGTCCTTTTCGCTCTAGGACGCATATTTAGGGAGATATGGGCAAAAGAAGTTTTTCATATAAAAATTTAAATTTTTTTAGGTTTTGGGTGGAGTTTTCAATTTTTTGGGGGTGGTCACGAATTAAAGGCCTTTTCGCTCTAGGATGCATATTTAAGGAGATATGGGCAAAAAAAGTTTTTCATATAAAAATTTAAATTTTTTGAGGTTTTGTGAGGATTTTTCAATTTTTTGGGGGTGGTCACGAATTAAAGTCCTTTTCGCTCTAGGACGCTTAGTTTAGGAGATATGGGCAAAAGAAGTTTTTCATATAAAAATTTTAATTTTTTTAGGTTTTGGGTGGATTTTTCAATTTTTCGGGGGTGGTCACGAATTAAAGTCCTTTTCGCTCTAGGACGCATATTTAAGGAGATATGGGAAAAGAAGTTTTTCATATAAAAATTTAAATTTTTTTAGGTTTTGGGTCGAGTTTTCAATTTTTTGGGGGTGGTCACGAATTAAAGGCCTTTTCGCTCTAGCACGCATATTTAAGGAGATATGGGCAAAAGAAGTTTTTCATATAAAAATTTTAATTTTTTGAGGTTTTGGGTGGATTTTTCAATTTTTTGGGGGTGGTCACGAATGAAAGTCCTTTTCGCTCTGGGACGCTTAGTTTAGGAGATATGGGCAAAAGAAGTTTTTCATATAAAAATTTCAATTTTTTTAGGTTTTGGGTGGATTTTGCAATTTTTTGGGGATGGTCACGAATTAAAGTCCTTTTCGCTCTAGGACGCATATTTAAGGAGATATGGGCAAAAGAAGTTTTTCATATAAAAATTTTAATTTTTTGAGGTTTTGGGTGGATTTTTCAATTTTTTGGGGGTGGTCACGAATGAAAGTCCTTTTCGCTCTGGGACGCTTAGTTTAGGAGATATGGGCAAAAGAAGTTTTTCATATAAAAATTTCAATTTTTTTAGGTTTTGGGTGGATTTTTCAATTTTTTGGGGATGGTCACGAATTAAAGTCCTTTTCGCTCTAGGACGCATATTTAAGGAGATATGGGCAAAAGAAGTTTTTCATATAAAAATTTCATTTTTTTAGGTTTTGGGTGGATTTTTAAATTTTTTGGTGGTTGTCACGAATTAAAGACCTTTTCGCTCTAGGACGCATATTTAAGGAGATATGGGCAAAAGAAGTTTTTCATATAAAAATTTCAATTTTTTTAGGTTTTGGGTGGATTTTTCAATTTTTTGGGGGTGGTCACGAATTAAAGTCCTTTTCGCTCTAGGACGCATATTTAAGGAGATATGGGCAAAAGAAGTTTTTCATATAAAAATTTCAATTTTTTTAGGTTTTGGGTGGATTTTTCAATTTTTTGGGGTGGTCACGAATTAAAGTCCTTTTCGCTCTAGGACGCATATTTAAGGAGATATGGGCAAAAGAAGTTTTTCATATAAAAATTTCAATTTTTTTAGGTTTTGGGTGGATTTTTCAATTTTTCGGGGGTGGTCACGAATTAAAGTCCTTTTCGCTCTAGGACGCATATTTAAGGAGATATGGGCAAAAGAAGATTTTCATATAAAAATTTAATTTTTTTAGGTTTTGTGTGGATTTTTCAATTTTTTGGGGGTGGTCACGAATTAAAGTCCTTTTCGCTCTAGGACGCATATTTAAGGAGATATGGGCAAAAGAAGTTTTTCATATAAAAATTTAAATTTTTTTAGGTTTTGGGTGGATTTTTCAATTTTTTGGGGGTGGTCACGAATTAAAGTCCTTTTCGCTCTAGGACGCATATTTAAGGAGATATGGGCAAAAGAAGTTTTTCATACAAAAATTTCAATTTTTTTAGGTTTTGGGTGGATTTTTCAATTTTTTGGGGGTGGTCACGAATTAAAGTCCTTTTCGCTCTAGGACGCATATTTAAGGAGATATGGGCAAAAGAAGTTTTTCATATAAAAATTTAAATTTTTTTAGGTTTTGGGTGGAGTTTTCAATTTTTTGGGGGTGGGCACGAATTAAAGGCCTTTTCGCTCTAGGACGCATATTTAAGGAGATATGGGCAAAAGAAGTTTTTCATATAAAAATTTCAATTTTTTTAGGTTTTGGGTGGATTTTTCAATATTTTGGGGGTGGTCACGAATTAAAGTCCTTTTCGCTCTAGGACGCATATTTAGGGAGATATGGGCAAAAGAAGTTTTTCATATAAAAATTTAAATTTTTTTAGGTTTTGGGTGGAGTTTTCAATTTTTTGGGGGTGGTCACGAATTAAAGGCCTTTTCGCTCTAGGATGCATATTTAAGGAGATATGGGCAAAAAAAGTTTTTCATATAAAAATTTAAATTTTTTGAGGTTTTGTGAGGATTTTTCAATTTTTTGGGGGTGGTCACGAATTAAAGTCCTTTTCGCTCTAGGACGCTTAGTTTAGGAGATATGGGCAAAAGAAGTTTTTCATATAAAAATTTTAATTTTTTTAGGTTTTGGGTGGATTTTTCAATTTTTCGGGGGTGGTCACGAATTAAAGTCCTTTTCGCTCTAGGACGCATATTTAAGGAGATATGGGAAAAGAAGTTTTTCATATAAAAATTTAAATTTTTTTAGGTTTTGGGTCGAGTTTTCAATTTTTTGGGGGTGGTCACGAATTAAAGGCCTTTTCGCTCTAGCACGCATATTTAAGGAGATATGGGCAAAAGAAGTTTTTCATATAAAAATTTTAATTTTTTGAGGTTTTGGGTGGATTTTTCAATTTTTTGGGGGTGGTCACGAATGAAAGTCCTTTTCGCTCTGGGACGCTTAGTTTAGGAGATATGGGCAAAAGAAGTTTTTCATATAAAAATTTCAATTTTTTTAGGTTTTGGGTGGATTTTTCAATTTTTTGGGGATGGTCACGAATTAAAGTCCTTTTCGCTCTAGGACGCATATTTAAGGAGATATGGGCAAAAGAAGTTTTTCATATAAAAATTTTAATTTTTTGAGGTTTTGGGTGGATTTTTCAATTTTTTGGGGGTGGTCACGAATGAAAGTCCTTTTCGCTCTGGGACGCTTAGTTTAGGAGATATGGGCAAAAGAAGTTTTTCATATAAAAATTTCAATTTTTTTAGGTTTTGGGTGGATTTTTCAATTTTTTGGGGATGGTCACGAATTAAAGTCCTTTTCGCTCTAGGACGCATATTTAAGGAGATATGGGCAAAAGAAGTTTTTCATATAAAAATTTCATTTTTTTAGGTTTTGGGTGGATTTTTAAATTTTTTGGTGGTTGTCACGAATTAAAGACCTTTTCGCTCTAGGACGCATATTTAAGGAGATATGGGCAAAAGAAGTTTTTCATATAAAAATTTCAATTTTTTTAGGTTTTGGGTGGATTTTTCAATTTTTTGGGGGTGGTCACGAATTAAAGTCCTTTTCGCTCTAGGACGCATATTTAAGGAGATATGGGCAAAAGAAATTTTTCATATAAAAATTTCAATTTTTTTAGGTTTTGGGTGGATTTTTCAATTTTTTGGGGGTGGTCACGAATTAAAGTCCTTTTCGCTCTAGGACGCATATTTAAGGAGATATGGGCAAAAGAAGATTTTCATATAAAAATTTAATTTTTTTTAGGTTTTGGGTGGAGTTTTCAATTTTTTGGGGGTGGTCACGAATTAAAGGCCTTTTCGCTCTAGGACGCATATTTAAGGAGATATGGGCAAAAGAAGTTTTTCATATAAAAATTTCAATTTTTTTAGGTTTTGGGTGGATTTTTCAATTTTTTGGGGGTGGTCACGAATTAAAGTCCTTTTCGCTCTAGGACGCATATTTAAGGAGATATGGGCAAAAGAAGTTTTTCATATAAAAATTTCAATTTTTTTAGGTTTTGGGTGGATTTTTCAATTTTTTGGGGGTGGTCGCGAATTAAAGTCCTTTTCGCTCTAGGACGCATATTTAAGGAGATATGGGCAAAAGAAGTTTTTCATATAAAAATTTAAATTTTTTTAGGTTTTGGGTGGAGTTTTCCATTTTTTGGGGGTGGTCACGAATTAAAGGCCTTTTCGCTCTAGGACGCATATTTAAGGAGATATGGGCAAAAGAAGTTTTTCATATAAAAATTTCAATTTTTTTAGGTTTTGGGTGGATTTTTCAATATTTTGGGGGTGGTCACGAATTAAAGTCCTTTTCGCTCTAGGACGCATATTTAGGGAGATATGGGCAAAAGAAGTTTTTCATAAAAAATTTAAAATTTTTTAGGTTTTGGGTGGAGTTTTCAATTTTTTGGGGGTGGTCACGAATTAAAGGCCTTTTCGCTCTAGGACGCATATTTAAGGAAATATGGGCAAAAAAAGTTTTTCATATAAAAATTTAAATTTTTTGAGGTTTTGTGAGGATTTTTCAATTTTTTGGGGGTGGTCACGAATTAAAGTCCTTTTCGCTCTAGGACGCTTAGTTTAGGAGATATGGGCAAAAGAAGATTTTCATATAAAAATTTTAATTTTTTTAGGTTTTGGGTGGATTTTTCAATTTTTCGGGGGTGGTCACGAATTAAAGTCCTTTTCGCTCTAGGACGCATATTTAAGGAGATATGGGCAAAAGAAGTTTTTCATATAAAAATTTAAATTTTTTTAGGTTTTGGGTCGAGTTTTCAATTTTTTGGGGGTGGTCACGAATTAAAGGCCTTTTCGCTCTAGCACGCATATTTAAGGAGATATGGGCAAAAGAAGTTTTTCATATAAAAATTTTAATTTTTTGAGGTTTTGGGTGGATTTTTCAATTTTTTGGGGGTGGTCACGAATGAAAGTCCTTTTCGCTCTAGGACGCTTAGTTTAGGAGATATGGGCAAAAGAAGTTTTTCATATAAAAATTTCAATTTTTTTAGGTTTTGGGTGGATTTTTCAATTTTTTGGGGATGGTCACGAATTAAAGTCCTTTTCGCTCTAGGACGCATATTTAAGGAGATATGGGCAAAAGAAGTTTTTCATATAAAAATTTCATTTTTTTAGGTTTTGGGTGGATTTTTAAATTTTTTGGTGGTTGTCACGAATTAAAGACCTTTTCGCTCTAGGACGCATATTTAAGGAGATATGGGCAAAAGAAGTTTTTCATATAAAAATTTCAATTTTTTTAGGTTTTGGGTGGATTTTTCAATTTTTTGGGGGTGGTCACGAATTAAAGTCCTTTTCGCTCTAGGACGCATATTTAAGGAGATATGGGCAAAAGAAATTTTTCATATAAAAATTTCAATTTTTTTAGGTTTTGGGTGGATTTTTCAATTTTTTGGGGGTGGTCACGAATTAAAGTCCTTTTCGCTCTAGGACGCATATTTAAGGAGATATGGGCAAAAGAAGATTTTCATATAAACATTTAATTTTTTTTAGGTTTTGGGTGGAGTTTTCAATTTTTTGGGGGTGGTCACGAATTAAAGGCCTTTTCGCTCTAGGACGCATATTTAAGGAGATATGGGCAAAAGAAGTTTTTCATATAAAAATTTCAATTTTTTTAGGTTTTGGGTGGATTTTTCAATTTTTTGGGGGTGGTCACGAATTAAAGTCCTTTTCGCTCTAGGACGCATATTTAAGGAGATATGGGCAAAAGAAGTTTTTCATATAAAAATTTAAATTTTTTTAGGTTTTGGGTGGATTTTTCAATTTTTTGGGGGTGGTCACGAATTAAAGGCCTTTTCGCTCTAGGACGCATATTTAAGGAGATATGGGCAAAAGAAGTTTTTCATATAAAAATTTAAATTTTTTTAGGTTTTGGGTGGAGTTTTCCATTTTTTGGGGGTGGTCACGAATTAAAGGCCTTTTCGCTCTAGGACGCATATTTAAGGAGATATGGGCAAAAGAAGTTTTTCATATAAAAATTTCAATTTTTTTAGGTTTTGGGTGGATTTTTCAATATTTTGGGGGTGGTCACGAATTAAAGTCCTTTTCGCTCTAGGACGCATATTTAGGGAGATATGGGCAAAAGAAGTTTTTCATAAAAAATTTAAAATTTTTTAGGTTTTGGGTGGAGTTTTCAATTTTTTGGGGGTGGTCACGAATTAAAGGCCTTTTCGCTCTAGGACGCATATTTAAGGAGATATGGGCAAAAAAAGTTTTTCATATAAAAATTTAAATTTTTTGAGGTTTTGTGAGGATTTTTCAATTTTTTGGGGGTGGTCACGAATTAAAGTCCTTTTCGCTCTAGGACGCTTAGTTTAGGAGATATGGGCAAAAGAAGATTTTCATATAAAAATTTTAATTTTTTTAGGTTTTGGGTGGATTTTTCAATTTTTCGGGGGTGGTCACGAATTAAAGTCCTTTTCGCTCTAGGACGCATATTTAAGGAGATATGGGCAAAAGAAGTTTTTCATATAAAAATTTAAATTTTTTTAGGTTTTGGGTCGAGTTTTCAATTTTTTGGGGGTGGTCACGAATTAAAGGCCTTTTCGCTCTAGCACGCGTATTTAAGGAGATATGGGCAAAATAAGTTTTTCATATAAAAATTTTAATTTTTTGAGGTTTTGGGTGGATTTTTCAATTTTTTGGGGGTGGGCACGAATGAAAGTCCTTTTCGCTCTAGGACGCTTAGTTTAGGAGATATGGGCAAAAGAAGTTTTTCATATAAAAATTTCAATTTTTTTAGGTTTTGGGTGGAGTTTTCAATTTTTTGGGGGTGGTCACGAATTAAAGGCCTTTTCGCTCTAGGACGCATATTTAAGGAGATATGGACAAAAGAAGTTTTTCATATAAAAATTTCAATTTTTTTAGGTTTTGGGTGGATTTTTCAATTTTTTGGGGATGGTCACGAATTAAAGTCCTTTTCGCTCTAGGACGCATATTTAAGGAGATATGGGCAAAAGAAGTTTTTCATATAAAAATTTAAATTTTTTTAGGTTTTGGGTGGAGTTTTCCATTTTTTGGGGGTGGTCACGAATTAAAGTCCTTTTCGCTCTAGGACGCATATTTAAGGAGATATGGGCAAAAGAAGTTTTTCATATAAAAATTTCAATTTTTTTAGGTTTTGGGTGGATTTTTCGAGCATATTTAAGGAGATATGGGCAAAAGAAGTTTTTCATATAAAAATTTAAATTTTTTTAGGTTTTGGGTGGATTTTTCAATTTTTCGGGGGTGGTCACGAATTAAAGCCCTTTTCGCTCTAGGACGCATATTAAAGGAGATATGGGCAAAAGAAGTTTTTCATATAAAAATTTCAATTTTTTTAGGTTTTGGGTGGATTTTTCAATTTTTTGGGGTGGTCACGAACTAAAGTCCTTTTCGCTCTAGGACGCATATTTAAGGAGATATGGGCAAAAGAAGTTTTTCATATAAAAATTTAATTTTTTTTAGGTTTTGGGTGGAGTTTTTAATTTTTTGGGGGTGGTCACGAATTAAAGGCCTTTTCGCTCTAGGACGCATATTTAAGGAGATATGGGCAAAAGAAGTTTTTCATAAAAAAATTTCAATTTTTTTAGGTTTTGGGTAGATTTTTCAATTTTTTGGGGGTGGTCACGAATTAAAGTCCTTTTCGCTCTAGGACGCATATTTAAGGAGATATGGGCAAAAGAAGTTTTTCATATAAAAATTTAATTTTTTTTAGGTTTTGGGTGGAGTTTTTAATTTTTTGGGGGTGGTCACGAATTAAAGCCATTTTCGCTCTAGGACGCATATTAAAGGAGATATGGGCAAAAGAAGTTTTTCATATAAAAATTTCAATTTTTTTAGGTTTTGGGTGGATTTTTCAATTTTTTGGGGTGGTCACGAACTAAAGTCCTTTTCGCTCTAGGACGCATATTTAAGGAGATATGGGCAAAAGAAGTTTTTCATATAAAAATTTCAATTTTTTTAGGTTTTGGGTGGATTTTTCAATTTTTTGGGGGTGGTCACGAATTAAAGTCCTTTTCGCTCTAGGACGCATATTTAAGGAGATATGGGCAAAAGAAGTTTTTCATATAAAAATTTAATTTTTTTTAGGTTTTGGGTGGAGTTTTTAATTTTTTGGGGGTGGTCACGAATTAAAGGCCTTTTCGCTCTAGGACGCATATTTAAGGAGATATGGGCAAAAGAAGTTTTTCATAAAAAAATTTCAATTTTTTTAGGTTTTGGGTAGATTTTTCAATTTTTTGGGGGTGGTCACGAATTAAAGTCCTTTTCGCTCTAGGACGCATATTTAAGGAGATATGGGCAAAAGAAGTTTTTCATATAAAAATTTCAATTTTTTTAGGTTTTGGGTGGAGTTTTCAATTTTTTGGGGGTGGTCACGAATTAAAGGCCTTTTCGCTCTAGCACGCATATTTAAGGAGATATGGGCAAAAGAAGTTTTTCATATAAAAATTTCAATTTTTTTAGGTTTTGGGTGGATTTTTCAATTTTTTGGGGGTGGTCACGAATTAAAGGCCTTTTCGCTCTAGGACGCATATTTAAGGAGATATGGGCAAAAGAAGTTTTTCATAAAAAAATTTCAATTTTTTTAGGTTTTGGGTGGATTTTTCAATTTTTTGGGGGTGGTCACGAATTAAAGTCCTTTTCGCTCTAGGACGCATATTTAAGGAGATATGGGCAAAAGAAGTTTTTCATATAAAAATTTAATTTTTTTTAGGTTTTGGGTGGAGTTTTCAATTTTTTGGGGGTGGTCACGAATTAAAGGCCTTTTCGCTCTAGGACGCATATTAAAGGAGATATGGGCAAAAGAAGTTTTTCATATAAAAATTTCAATTTTTTTAGGTTTTGGGTGGATTTTTCAATTTTTTGGGGGTGGTCACGAACTAAAGTCCTTTTCGCTCTAGGACGCATATTTAAGGAGATATGGGCAAAAGAAGTTTTTCATATAAAAATTTAAATTTTTTTAGGTTTTGGGTGGATTTTTCAATTTTTTGGGGGTGGTCACGAATTAAAGGCCTTTTCGCTCTAGGACGCATATTTAAGGAGATATGGGCAAAAGAAGTTTTTCATATAAAAATTTAATTTTTTTTAGGTTTTGGGTGGAGTTTTCAATTTTTTGGGGGTGGTCACGAATTAAAGGCCTTTTCGCTCTAGGACGCATATTTAAGGAGATATGGGCAAAATAAGTTTTTCATATAAACATTTTAATTTTTTAGGTTTTGGGTGGATTTTTCAATTTTTCGGGGGTGGTCACGAATTAAAGTCCTTTTCGCTCTAGGACGCATATTTAAGGAGATATGGGCAAAAGAAGTTTTTCATATAAAAATTTCAATTTTTTTAGGTTTTGGGTGGATTTTTCAATTTTTTGGGGGTGGTCACGAATTAAAGGTCTTTTCGCTCTAGCACGCATATTTAAGGAGATATGGGCAAAAGAAGTTTTTCATATAAAAATTTCAATTTTTTTAGGTTTTGGGTGGATTTTTCAATTTTTTGGGGGTGGTCACGAATTAAAGTCCTTTTCGCTCTAGGACGCATATTTAAGGAGATATGGGCAAAAGAAGTTTTTCATATAAAAATTTCAATTTTTTTAGGTTTTTGGGGTGGTCACGAATTAAAGGCCTTTTCGCTCTAGGACGCATATTTAAGGAGATATGGACAAAAGAAGTTTTTCATATAAAAATTTAAATTTTTTTAGGTTTTGGGTGGATTTTTCAATTTTTTGGGGATGGTCACGAATTAAAGTCCTTTTCGCTCTAGGACGCATATTTAAGGAGATATGGGCAAAAGAAGTTTTTCATATAAAAATTTCAATTTTTTTAGGTTTTGGGTGGATTTTTCAATTTTTTGGGGGTGGTCACGAATTAAAGTCCTTTTCGCTCTAGGACGCATATTTAAGGAGATATGGGCAAAAGAAGTTTTTCATATAAAAATTTCAATTTTTTTAGGTTTTGGGTGGATTTTTCAATTTTTCGGGGGTGGTCACGAATTAAAGCCCTTTTCGCTCTAGGACGCATATTAAAGGAGATATGGGCAAAAGAAGTTTTTCATATAAAAATTTCAATTTTTTTAGGTTTTGGGTGGATTTTTCAATTTTTTGGGGTGGTCACGAACTAAAGTCCTTTTCGCTCTAGGACGCATATTTAAGGAGATATGGGCAAAAGAAGTTTTTCATATAAAAATTTCAATTTTTTTAGGTTTTGGGTGGATTTTTCAATTTTTTGGGGGTGGTCACGAATTAAAGTCCTTTTCGCTCTAGGACGCATATTTAAGGAGATATGGGCAAAAGAAGTTTTTCATATAAAAATTTAATTTTTTTTAGGTTTTGGGTGGAGTTTTTAATTTTTTGGGGGTGGTCACGAATTAAAGGCCTTTTCGCTCTAGGACGCATATTCAAGGAGATATGGGCAAAAGAAGTTTTTCATAAAAAAATTTCAATTTTTTTAGGTTTTGGGTAGATTTTTCAATTTTTTGGGGGTGGTCACGAATTAAAGTCCTTTTCGCTCTAGGACGCATATTTAAGGAGATATGGGCAAAAGAAGTTTTTCATATAAAAATTTCAATTTTTTTAGGTTTTGGGTGGAGTTTTCAATTTTTTGGGGGTGGTCACGAATTAAAGGCCTTTTCGCTCTAGCACGCATATTTAAGGAGATATGGGCAAAAGAAGTTTTTCATATAAAAATTTCAATTTTTTTAGGTTTTGGGTGGATTTTTAAATTTTTTGGGGGTGGTCACGAATTAAAGTCTTTTTCGCTCTAGGACGCATATTTAAGGAGATATGGGCAAAAGAAGTTTTTCATATAAAAATTTAAATTTTTCTAGGTTTTGGGTGGATTTTTAAATTTTTTGGGGGTGGTCACGAATTAAAGTCCTTTTCGCTCTAGGACGCTTAGTTTAGGAGATATGGGCAAAAGAAGTTTTTCATATAAAAATTTCAATTTTTTTAGGTTTTGGGTGGATTTTTCAATTTTTTGGGGATGGTCACGAATTAAAGTCCTTTTCGCTCTAGGACGCATATTTAAGGAGATATGGGCAAAAGAAGTTTTTCATATAAAAATTTCAATTTTTTTAAGGTTTTGGGTGGATTTTTCAATTTTTTGGGGGTGGTCACGAATTAAAGGCCTTTTCGCTCTAGGACGCATATTTAAGGAGATATGGGCAAAAGAAGTTTTTCATATAAAAATTTAAATTATTTTAGGTTTTGGGTGGATTTTTCAATTTTTTGGGGGTGGTCACGAATTAAAGTCCTTTTCGCTCTAGGACGCATATTTAAGGAGATATTGGCAAAAGAAGCTTTTCATATAAAAATTCAATTTTTTTAGGTTTTGGGTGGATTTTTCAATTTTTTGGGGGTGGTCACGAATTAAAGTCCTTTTCGCTCTAGGACGCATATTTAAGGAGATATGGGCAAAAGAAGTTTTTCATATAAAAATTTCAATTTTTTTAGGTTTTGGGTGGATTTTTCAATTTTTTGGGGGTGGTCACGAATTAAAGTCCTTTTCGCTCTAGGACGCATATTTAAGGAGATATGGGCAAAAGAAGTTTTTCATATAAAAATTTAATTTTTTTTAGGTTTTGGGTGGAGTTTTAAATTGTTTGGGGGTGGTCACGAATTAAAGGCCTTTTCGCTTTAGGACGCATATTTAAGGAGATATGGACAAAAGAAGTTTTTTATATAAAAATTTCAATTTTTTTAGGTTTTTGGTGGATTTTTCAATTTTTTGGGGTGGTCACGAATTAAAGTCCTTTTCGCTCTAGGACGCATATTTAAGGAGATATGGGCAAAAGAATTAAAGGCCTTTTCGCTCTAGGACGCATATTTAAGGAGATATGGGCAAAAGAAGTTTTTCATATAAAAATTTCAATTTTTTTAGGTTTTGGGTGGATTTTTCAATTTTTTGGGGATGGTCACGAATTAAAGTCCTTTTCGCTCTAGGACGCATATTTAAGGAGATATGGGCAAAAGAAGTTTTTCATATAAAAATTTAATTTTTTTTAGGTTTTGGGTGGATTTTTCAATTTTTTGGGGTGGTCACGAATTAAAGTCCTTTTCGCTCTAGGACGCATATTTAAGGAGATATGGGCAAAAGAAGTTTTTCATATAAAAATTTCAATTTTTTTAGGTTTTGGGTGGATTTTTCAATTTTTCGGGGGTGGTCACGAATTAAAGTCCTTTTCGCTCTAGGACGCATATTTAAGGAGATATGGGCAAAAGAAGTTTTTCATAAAAAAATTTCAATTTTTTTAGGTTTTGGGTGGATTTTTCAATTTTTTGGGGGTGGTCTCGAATTAAAGTCCTTTTCGCTCTAGGACGCATATTTAAGGAGATATGGGCAAAAGAAGTTTTTCATATAAAAATTTCAATTTTTTTAGGTTTTGGGTGGATTTTTCAATTTTTTGGGGGTGGTCACGAATTAAAGTCCTTTTCGCTCTAGGACGCATATTTAAGGAGATATGGGCAAAAGAAGATTTTCATATAAAAATTTAATTTTTTTTAGGTTTTGGGTGGAGTTTTCAATTTTTTGGGGGTGGTCACGAATTAAAGGCCTTTTCGCTCTAGGACGCATATTTAAGGAGATATGGGCAAAAGAAGTTTTTCATATAAAAATTTAAATTTTTTTAGGTTTTGGGTGGATTTTTCAATTTTTTGGGGGTGGTCACGAATTAAAGTCCTTTTCGCTCTAGGACGCATATTTAAGGAGATATGGGCAAAAGAAGTTTTTCATACAAAAATTTCAATTTTTTTAGGTTTTGGGTGGATTTTTCAATTTTTTGGGGGTGGTCACGAATTAAAGTCCTTTTCGCTCTAGGACGCATATTTAAGGAGATATGGGCAAAAGAAGTTTTTCATATAAAAATTTAAATTTTTTTAGGTTTTGGGTGGAGTTTTCAATTTTTTGGGGGTGGGCACGAATTAAAGGCCTTTTCGCTCTAGGACGCATATTTAAGGAGATATGGGCAAAAGAAGTTTTTCATATAAAAATTTCAATTTTTTTAGGTTTTGGGTGGATTTTTCAATATTTTGGGGGTGGTCACGAATTAAAGTCCTTTTCGCTCTAGGACGCATATTTAGGGAGATATGGGCAAAAGAAGTTTTTCATATAAAAATTTAAATTTTTTTAGGTTTTGGGTGGAGTTTTCAATTTTTTGGGGGTGGTCACGAATTAAAGGCCTTTTCGCTCTAGGATGCATATTTAAGGAGATATGGGCAAAAAAAGTTTTTCATATAAAAATTTAAATTTTTTGAGGTTTTGTGAGGATTTTTCAATTTTTTGGGGGTGGTCACGAATTAAAGTCCTTTTCGCTCTAGGACGCTTAGTTTAGGAGATATGGGCAAAAGAAGTTTTTCATATAAAAATTTTAATTTTTTTAGGTTTTGGGTGGATTTTTCAATTTTTCGGGGGTGGTCACGAATTAAAGTCCTTTTCGCTCTAGGACGCATATTTAAGGAGATATGGGAAAAGAAGTTTTTCATATAAAAATTTAAATTTTTTTAGGTTTTGGGTCGAGTTTTCAATTTTTTGGGGGTGGTCACGAATTAAAGGCCTTTTCGCTCTAGCACGCATATTTAAGGAGATATGGGCAAAAGAAGTTTTTCATATAAAAATTTTAATTTTTTGAGGTTTTGGGTGGATTTTTCAATTTTTTGGGGGTGGTCACGAATGAAAGTCCTTTTCGCTCTGGGACGCTTAGTTTAGGAGATATGGGCAAAAGAAGTTTTTCATATAAAAATTTCAATTTTTTTAGGTTTTGGGTGGATTTTTCAATTTTTTGGGGATGGTCACGAATTAAAGTCCTTTTCGCTCTAGGACGCATATTTAAGGAGATATGGGCAAAAGAAGTTTTTCATATAAAAATTTTAATTTTTTGAGGTTTTGGGTGGATTTTTCAATTTTTTGGGGGTGGTCACGAATGAAAGTCCTTTTCGCTCTGGGACGCTTAGTTTAGGAGATATGGGCAAAAGAAGTTTTTCATATAAAAATTTCAATTTTTTTAGGTTTTGGGTGGATTTTTCAATTTTTTGGGGATGGTCACGAATTAAAGTCCTTTTCGCTCTAGGACGCATATTTAAGGAGATATGGGCAAAAGAAGTTTTTCATATAAAAATTTCATTTTTTTAGGTTTTGGGTGGATTTTTAAATTTTTTGGTGGTTGTCACGAATTAAAGACCTTTTCGCTCTAGGACGCATATTTAAGGAGATATGGGCAAAAGAAGTTTTTCATATAAAAATTTCAATTTTTTTAGGTTTTGGGTGGATTTTTCAATTTTTTGGGGGTGGTCACGAATTAAAGTCCTTTTCGCTCTAGGACGCATATTTAAGGAGATATGGGCAAAAGAAGTTTTTCATATAAAAATTTCAATTTTTTTAGGTTTTGGGTGGATTTTTCAATTTTTTGGGGTGGTCACGAATTAAAGTCCTTTTCGCTCTAGGACGCATATTTAAGGAGATATGGGCAAAAGAAGTTTTTCATATAAAAATTTCAATTTTTTTAGGTTTTGGGTGGATTTTTCAATTTTTCGGGGGTGGTCACGAATTAAAGTCCTTTTCGCTCTAGGACGCATATTTAAGGAGATATGGGCAAAAGAAGTTTTTCATAAAAAAATTTCAATTTTTTTAGGTTTTGTGTGGATTTTTCAATTTTTTGGGGGTGGTCACGAATTAAAGTCCTTTTCGCTCTAGGACGCATATTTAAGGAGATATGGGCAAAAGAAGTTTTTCATATAAAAATTTCAATTTTTTTAGGTTTTGGGTGGATTTTTCAATTTTTTGGGGGTGGTCACGAATTAAAGTCCTTTTCGCTCTAGGACGCATATTTAAGGAGATATGGGCAAAAGAAGATTTTCATATAAAAATTTAATTTTTTTTAGGTTTTGGGTGGAGTTTTCAATTTTTTGGGGGTGGTCACGAATTAAAGGCCTTTTCGCTCTAGGACGCATATTTAAGGAGATATGGGCAAAAGAAGTTTTTCATATAAAAATTTAAATTTTTTTAGGTTTTGGGTGGATTTTTCAATTTTTTGGGGGTGGTCACGAATTAAAGTCCTTTTCGCTCTAGGACGCATATTTAAGGAGATATGGGCAAAAGAAGTTTTTCATACAAAAATTTCAATTTTTTTAGGTTTTGGGTGGATTTTTCAATTTTTTGGGGGTGGTCACGAATTAAAGTCCTTTTCGCTCTAGGACGCATATTTAAGGAGATATGGGCAAAAGAAGTTTTTCATATAAAAATTTAAATTTTTTTAGGTTTTGGGTGGAGTTTTCAATTTTTTGGGGGTGGGCACGAATTAAAGGCCTTTTCGCTCTAGGACGCATATTTAAGGAGATATGGGCAAAAGAAGTTTTTCATATAAAAATTTCAATTTTTTTAGGTTTTGGGTGGATTTTTCAATATTTTGGGGGTGGTCACGAATTAAAGTCCTTTTCGCTCTAGGACGCATATTTAGGGAGATATGGGCAAAAGAAGTTTTTCATATAAAAATTTAAATTTTTTTAGGTTTTGGGTGGAGTTTTCAATTTTTTGGGGGTGGTCACGAATTAAAGGCCTTTTCGCTCTAGGATGCATATTTAAGGAGATATGGGCAAAAAAAGTTTTTCATATAAAAATTTAAATTTTTTGAGGTTTTGTGAGGATTTTTCAATTTTTTGGGGGTGGTCACGAATTAAAGTCCTTTTCGCTCTAGGACGCTTAGTTTAGGAGATATGGGCAAAAGAAGTTTTTCATATAAAAATTTTAATTTTTTTAGGTTTTGGGTGGATTTTTCAATTTTTCGGGGGTGGTCACGAATTAAAGTCCTTTTCGCTCTAGGACGCATATTTAAGGAGATATGGGAAAAGAAGTTTTTCATATAAAAATTTAAATTTTTTTAGGTTTTGGGTCGAGTTTTCAATTTTTTGGGGGTGGTCACGAATTAAAGGCCTTTTCGCTCTAGCACGCATATTTAAGGAGATATGGGCAAAAGAAGTTTTTCATATAAAAATTTTAATTTTTTGAGGTTTTGGGTGGATTTTTCAATTTTTTGGGGGTGGTCACGAATGAAAGTCCTTTTCGCTCTGGGACGCTTAGTTTAGGAGATATGGGCAAAAGAAGTTTTTCATATAAAAATTTCAATTTTTTTAGGTTTTGGGTGGATTTTTCAATTTTTTGGGGATGGTCACGAATTAAAGTCCTTTTCGCTCTAGGACGCATATTTAAGGAGATATGGGCAAAAGAAGTTTTTCATATAAAAATTTTAATTTTTTGAGGTTTTGGGTGGATTTTTCAATTTTTTGGGGGTGGTCACGAATGAAAGTCCTTTTCGCTCTGGGACGCTTAGTTTAGGAGATATGGGCAAAAGAAGTTTTTCATATAAAAATTTCAATTTTTTTAGGTTTTGGGTGGATTTTTCAATTTTTTGGGGATGGTCACGAATTAAAGTCCTTTTCGCTCTAGGACGCATATTTAAGGAGATATGGGCAAAAGAAGTTTTTCATATAAAAATTTCATTTTTTTAGGTTTTGGGTGGATTTTTAAATTTTTTGGTGGTTGTCACGAATTAAAGACCTTTTCGCTCTAGGACGCATATTTAAGGAGATATGGGCAAAAGAAGTTTTTCATATAAAAATTTCAATTTTTTTAGGTTTTGGGTGGATTTTTCAATTTTTTGGGGGTGGTCACGAATTAAAGTCCTTTTCGCTCTAGGACGCATATTTAAGGAGATATGGGCAAAAGAAATTTTTCATATAAAAATTTCAATTTTTTTAGGTTTTGGGTGGATTTTTCAATTTTTTGGGGGTGGTCACGAATTAAAGTCCTTTTCGCTCTAGGACGCATATTTAAGGAGATATGGGCAAAAGAAGATTTTCATATAAAAATTTAATTTTTTTTAGGTTTTGGGTGGAGTTTTCAATTTTTTGGGGGTGGTCACGAATTAAAGGCCTTTTCGCTCTAGGACGCATATTTAAGGAGATATGGGCAAAAGAAGTTTTTCATATAAAAATTTCAATTTTTTTAGGTTTTGGGTGGATTTTTCAATTTTTTGGGGGTGGTCACGAATTAAAGTCCTTTTCGCTCTAGGACGCATATTTAAGGAGATATGGGCAAAAGAAGTTTTTCATATAAAAATTTCAATTTTTTTAGGTTTTGGGTGGATTTTTCAATTTTTTGGGGGTGGTCGCGAATTAAAGTCCTTTTCGCTCTAGGACGCATATTTAAGGAGATATGGGCAAAAGAAGTTTTTCATATAAAAATTTAAATTTTTTTAGGTTTTGGGTGGAGTTTTCCATTTTTTGGGGGTGGTCACGAATTAAAGGCCTTTTCGCTCTAGGACGCATATTTAAGGAGATATGGGCAAAAGAAGTTTTTCATATAAAAATTTCAATTTTTTTAGGTTTTGGGTGGATTTTTCAATATTTTGGGGGTGGTCACGAATTAAAGTCCTTTTCGCTCTAGGACGCATATTTAGGGAGATATGGGCAAAAGAAGTTTTTCATAAAAAATTTAAAATTTTTTAGGTTTTGGGTGGAGTTTTCAATTTTTTGGGGGTGGTCA
The DNA here is from genome assembly GCF_050003625.1 of Haematobia irritans. Taxonomy (NCBI): domain Eukaryota; kingdom Metazoa; phylum Arthropoda; class Insecta; order Diptera; family Muscidae; genus Haematobia; species Haematobia irritans. The sequence continues at coordinate 1,958,210 of NW_027445770.1, forward strand.
CGAATTAAAGGCCTTTTCGCTCTAGGACGCATATTTAAGGAAATATGGGCAAAAAAAGTTTTTCATATAAAAATTTAAATTTTTTGAGGTTTTGTGAGGATTTTTCAATTTTTTGGGGGTGGTCACGAATTAAAGTCCTTTTCGCTCTAGGACGCTTAGTTTAGGAGATATGGGCAAAAGAAGATTTTCATATAAAAATTTTAATTTTTTTAGGTTTTGGGTGGATTTTTCAATTTTTCGGGGGTGGTCACGAATTAAAGTCCTTTTCGCTCTAGGACGCATATTTAAGGAGATATGGGCAAAAGAAGTTTTTCATATAAAAATTTAAATTTTTTTAGGTTTTGGGTCGAGTTTTCAATTTTTTGGGGGTGGTCACGAATTAAAGGCCTTTTCGCTCTAGCACGCATATTTAAGGAGATATGGGCAAAAGAAGTTTTTCATATAAAAATTTTAATTTTTTGAGGTTTTGGGTGGATTTTTCAATTTTTTGGGGGTGGTCACGAATGAAAGTCCTTTTCGCTCTAGGACGCTTAGTTTAGGAGATATGGGCAAAAGAAGTTTTTCATATAAAAATTTCAATTTTTTTAGGTTTTGGGTGGATTTTTCAATTTTTTGGGGATGGTCACGAATTAAAGTCCTTTTCGCTCTAGGACGCATATTTAAGGAGATATGGGCAAAAGAAGTTTTTCATATAAAAATTTCATTTTTTTAGGTTTTGGGTGGATTTTTAAATTTTTTGGTGGTTGTCACGAATTAAAGACCTTTTCGCTCTAGGACGCATATTTAAGGAGATATGGGCAAAAGAAGTTTTTCATATAAAAATTTCAATTTTTTTAGGTTTTGGGTGGATTTTTCAATTTTTTGGGGGTGGTCACGAATTAAAGTCCTTTTCGCTCTAGGACGCATATTTAAGGAGATATGGGCAAAAGAAATTTTTCATATAAAAATTTCAATTTTTTTAGGTTTTGGGTGGATTTTTCAATTTTTTGGGGGTGGTCACGAATTAAAGTCCTTTTCGCTCTAGGACGCATATTTAAGGAGATATGGGCAAAAGAAGATTTTCATATAAACATTTAATTTTTTTTAGGTTTTGGGTGGAGTTTTCAATTTTTTGGGGGTGGTCACGAATTAAAGGCCTTTTCGCTCTAGGACGCATATTTAAGGAGATATGGGCAAAAGAAGTTTTTCATATAAAAATTTCAATTTTTTTAGGTTTTGGGTGGATTTTTCAATTTTTTGGGGGTGGTCACGAATTAAAGTCCTTTTCGCTCTAGGACGCATATTTAAGGAGATATGGGCAAAAGAAGTTTTTCATATAAAAATTTAAATTTTTTTAGGTTTTGGGTGGATTTTTCAATTTTTTGGGGGTGGTCACGAATTAAAGGCCTTTTCGCTCTAGGACGCATATTTAAGGAGATATGGGCAAAAGAAGTTTTTCATATAAAAATTTAAATTTTTTTAGGTTTTGGGTGGAGTTTTCCATTTTTTGGGGGTGGTCACGAATTAAAGGCCTTTTCGCTCTAGGACGCATATTTAAGGAGATATGGGCAAAAGAAGTTTTTCATATAAAAATTTCAATTTTTTTAGGTTTTGGGTGGATTTTTCAATATTTTGGGGGTGGTCACGAATTAAAGTCCTTTTCGCTCTAGGACGCATATTTAGGGAGATATGGGCAAAAGAAGTTTTTCATAAAAAATTTAAAATTTTTTAGGTTTTGGGTGGAGTTTTCAATTTTTTGGGGGTGGTCACGAATTAAAGGCCTTTTCGCTCTAGGACGCATATTTAAGGAGATATGGGCAAAAAAAGTTTTTCATATAAAAATTTAAATTTTTTGAGGTTTTGTGAGGATTTTTCAATTTTTTGGGGGTGGTCACGAATTAAAGTCCTTTTCGCTCTAGGACGCTTAGTTTAGGAGATATGGGCAAAAGAAGATTTTCATATAAAAATTTTAATTTTTTTAGGTTTTGGGTGGATTTTTCAATTTTTCGGGGGTGGTCACGAATTAAAGTCCTTTTCGCTCTAGGACGCATATTTAAGGAGATATGGGCAAAAGAAGTTTTTCATATAAAAATTTAAATTTTTTTAGGTTTTGGGTCGAGTTTTCAATTTTTTGGGGGTGGTCACGAATTAAAGGCCTTTTCGCTCTAGCACGCGTATTTAAGGAGATATGGGCAAAATAAGTTTTTCATATAAAAATTTTAATTTTTTGAGGTTTTGGGTGGATTTTTCAATTTTTTGGGGGTGGGCACGAATGAAAGTCCTTTTCGCTCTAGGACGCTTAGTTTAGGAGATATGGGCAAAAGAAGTTTTTCATATAAAAATTTCAATTTTTTTAGGTTTTGGGTGGAGTTTTCAATTTTTTGGGGGTGGTCACGAATTAAAGGCCTTTTCGCTCTAGGACGCATATTTAAGGAGATATGGACAAAAGAAGTTTTTCATATAAAAATTTCAATTTTTTTAGGTTTTGGGTGGATTTTTCAATTTTTTGGGGATGGTCACGAATTAAAGTCCTTTTCGCTCTAGGACGCATATTTAAGGAGATATGGGCAAAAGAAGTTTTTCATATAAAAATTTAAATTTTTTTAGGTTTTGGGTGGAGTTTTCCATTTTTTGGGGGTGGTCACGAATTAAAGTCCTTTTCGCTCTAGGACGCATATTTAAGGAGATATGGGCAAAAGAAGTTTTTCATATAAAAATTTCAATTTTTTTAGGTTTTGGGTGGATTTTTCGAGCATATTTAAGGAGATATGGGCAAAAGAAGTTTTTCATATAAAAATTTAAATTTTTTTAGGTTTTGGGTGGAGTTTTCAATTTTTTGGGGGTGGTCACGAATTAAAGGCCTTTTCGCTCTAGGACGCATATTTAAGGAGATATGGGCAAAAGAAGTTTTTCATATAAAAATTTAAATTTTTTTAGGTTTTGGGTGGAGTTTTCAATTTTTTGGGGGTGGTCACGAATTAAAGGCCTTTTCGCTCTAGGACGCATATTTAAGGAGATATGGACAAAAGAATTTATCATATAAAAATTTCAATTTTTTTAGGTTTTGGGTGGATTTTTCAATTTTTTGGGGATGGTCACGAATTAAAGTCCTTTTCGCTCTAGGACGCATATTTAAGGAGATATGGGCAAAAGAAGTTTTTCATATAAAAATTTCAATTTTTTTAGGTTTTGGGTGGATTTTTCAATTTTTTGGGGGTGGTCACGAATGAAAGTCCTTTTCGCTCTAGGACGCTTAGTTTAGGAGATATGGGCAAAAGAAGTTTTTCATACAAAAATTTCAATTTTTTTAGGTTTTGGGTGGATTTTTCAATTTTTTGGGGGTGGTCACGAATTAAAGTCCTTTTCGCTCTAGGACGCATATTTAAGGAGATATGGGCAAAAGAAGTTTTTCATATAAAAATTTAAATTTTTTTAGGTTTTGGGTGGATTTTTCAATTTTTTGGGGGTGGTCGCGAATTAAAGTCCTTTTCGCTCTAGGACGCATATTTAAGGAGATATGGGCAAAAGAAGTTTTTCATATAAAAATTTAAATTTTTTTAGGTTTTGGGTGGAGTTTTCCATTTTTTGGGGGTGGTCACGAATTAAAGGCCTTTTCGCTCTAGGACGCATATTTAAGGAGATATGGGCAAAAGAAGTTTTTCATATAAAAATTTCAATTTTTTTAGGTTTTGGGTGGATTTTTCAATATTTTGGGGGTGGTCACGAATTAAAGTCCTTTTCGCTCTAGGACGCATATTTAGGGAGATATGGGCAAAAGAAGTTTTTCATAAAAAATTTAAAATTTTTTAGGTTTTGGGTGGAGTTTTCAATTTTTTGGGGGTGGTCACGAATTAAAGGCCTTTTCGCTCTAGGACGCATATTTAAGGAGATATGGGCAAAAAAAGTTTTTCATATAAAAATTTAATTTTTTTGAGGTTTTGTGAGGATTTTTCAATTTTTTGGGGGTGGTCACGAATTAAAGTCCTTTTCGCTCTAGGACGCTTAGTTTAGGAGATATGGGCAAAAGAAGAATTTCATATAAAAATTTTAATTTTTTTAGGTTTTGGGTGGATTTTTCAATTTTTCGGGGGTGGTCACGAATTAAAGTCCTTTTCGCTCTAGGACGCATATTTAAGGAGATATGGGCAAAAGAAGTTTTTCATATAAAAATTTAAATTTTTTTAGGTTTTGGGTGGATTTTTCAATTTTTTGGGGGTGGTCACGAATTAAAGTCCTTTTCGCTCTAGGACGCATATTTAAGGAGATATGGGCAAAAGAAGTTTTTCATATAAAAATTTCAATTTTTTTAGGTTTTGGGTGGATTTTTCAATTTTTTGGGGATGGTCACGAATTAAAGTCCTTTTCGCTCTAGGACGCATATTTAAGGAGATATGGGCAAAAGAAGTTTTTCATATAAAAATTTAAATTTTTTTAGGTTTTGGGTGGATTTTTCAATTTTTTGGGGGTGGTCACGAATTAAAGTCCTTTTCGCTCTAGGACGCATATTTAAGGAGATATGGGCAAAAGAAGTTTTTCATACAAAAATTTCAATTTTTTTAGGTTTTGGGTGGATTTTTCAATTTTATGGGGGTGGTCACGAATTAAAGTCCTTTTCGCTCTAGGACGCATATTTAAGGAGATATGGGCAAAAGAAGTTTTTCATATAAAAATTTAAATTTTTTTAGGTTTTGGGTGGAGTTTTCAATTTTTTGGGGGTGGGCACGAATTAAAGGCCTTTTCGCTCTAGGACGCATATTTAAGGAGATATGGGCAAAAGAAGTTTTTCATATAAAAATTTCAATTTTTTTAGGTTTTGGGTGGATTTTTCAATATTTTGGGGGTGGTCACGAATTAAAGTCCTTTTCGCTCTAGGACGCATATTTAGGGAGATATGGGCAAAAGAAGTTTTTCATATAAAAATTTAAATTTTTTTAGGTTTTGGGTGGAGTTTTCAATTTTTTGGGGGTGGTCACGAATTAAAGGCCTTTTCGCTCTAGGATGCATATTTAAGGAGATATGGGCAAAAAAAGTTTTTCATATAAAAATTTAAATTTTTTGAGGTTTTGTGAGGATTTTTCAATTTTTTGGGGGTGGTCACGAATTAAAGTCCTTTTCGCTCTAGGACGCTTAGTTTAGGAGATATGGGCAAAAGAAGTTTTTCATATAAAAATTTTAATTTTTTTAGGTTTTGGGTGGATTTTTCAATTTTTCGGGGGTGGTCACGAATTAAAGTCCTTTTCGCTCTAGGACGCATATTTAAGGAGATATGGGCAAAAGAAGTTTTTCATATAAAAATTTAAATTTTTTTAGGTTTTGGGTCGAGTTTTCAATTTTTTGGGGGTGGTCACGAATTAAAGGCCTTTTCGCTCTAGCACGCATATTTAAGGAGATATGGGCAAAAGAAGTTTTTCATATAAAAATTTTAATTTTTTGAGGTTTTGGGTGGATTTTTCAATTTTTTGGGGGTGGTCACGAATGAAAGTCCTTTTCGCTCTGGGACGCTTAGTTTAGGAGATATGGGCAAAAGAAGTTTTTCATATAAAAATTTCAATTTTTTTAGGTTTTGGGTGGATTTTTCAATTTTTTGGGGATGGTCACGAATTAAAGTCCTTTTCGCTCTAGGACGCATATTTAAGGAGATATGGGCAAAAGAAGTTTTTCATATAAAAATTTCATTTTTTTAGGTTTTGGGTGGATTTTTAAATTTTTTGGTGGTTGTCACGAATTAAAGACCTTTTCGCTCTAGGACGCATATTTAAGGAGATATGGGCAAAAGAAGTTTTTCATATAAAAATTTCAATTTTTTTAGGTTTTGGGTGGATTTTTCAATTTTTTGGGGGTGGTCACGAATTAAAGTCCTTTTCGCTCTAGGACGCATATTTAAGGAGATATGGGCAAAAGAAATTTTTCATATAAAAATTTCAATTTTTTTAGGTTTTGGGTGGATTTTTCAATTTTTTGGGGGTGGTCACGAATTAAAGTCCTTTTCGCTCTAGGACGCATATTTAAGGAGATATGGGCAAAAGAAGATTTTCATATAAAAATTTAATTTTTTTTAGGTTTTGGGTGGAGTTTTCAATTTTTTGGGGGTGGTCACGAATTAAAGGCCTTTTCGCTCTAGGACGCATATTTAAGGAGATATGGGCAAAAGAAGTTTTTCATATAAAAATTTCAATTTTTTTAGGTTTTGGGTGGATTTTTCAATTTTTTGGGGGAGGTCACGAATTAAAGTCCTTTTCGCTCTAGGACGCATATTTAAGGAGATATGGGCAAAAGAAGTTTTTCATATAAAAATTTCAATTTTTTTAGGTTTTGGGTGGATTTTTCAATTTTTTGGGGGTGGTCGCGAATTAAAGTCCTTTTCGCTCTAGGACGCATATTTAAGGAGATATGGGCAAAAGAAGTTTTTCATATAAAAATTTAAATTTTTTTAGGTTTTGGGTGGAGTTTTCCATTTTTTGGGGGTGGTCACGAATTAAAGGCCTTTTCGCTCTAGGACGCATATTTAAGGAGATATGGGCAAAAGAAGTTTTTCATATAAAAATTTCAATTTTTTTAGGTTTTGGGTGGATTTTTCAATATTTTGGGGGTGGTCACGAATTAAAGTCCTTTTCGCTCTAGGACGCATATTTAGGGAGATATGGGCAAAAGAAGTTTTTCATAAAAAATTTAAAATTTTTTAGGTTTTGGGTGGAGTTTTCAATTTTTTGGGGGTGGTCACGAATTAAAGGCCTTTTCGCTCTAGGACGCATATTTAAGGAAATATGGGCAAAAAAAGTTTTTCATATAAAAATTTAAATTTTTTGAGGTTTTGTGAGGATTTTTCAATTTTTTGGGGGTGGTCACGAATTAAAGTCCTTTTCGCTCTAGGACGCTTAGTTTAGGAGATATGGGCAAAAGAAGATTTTCATATAAAAATTTTAATTTTTTTAGGTTTTGGGTGGATTTTTCAATTTTTCGGGGGTGGTCACGAATTAAAGTCCTTTTCGCTCTAGGACGCATATTTAAGGAGATATGGGCAAAAGAAGTTTTTCATATAAAAATTTAAATTTTTTTAGGTTTTGGGTCGAGTTTTCAATTTTTTGGGGGTGGACACGAATTAAAGGCCTTTTCGCTCTAGCACGCATATTTAAGGAGATATGGGCAAAAGAAGTTTTTCATATAAAAATTTTAATTTTTTGAGGTTTTGGGTGGATTTTTCAATTTTTTGGGGGTGGTCACGAATGAAAGTCCTTTTCGCTCTAGGACGCTTAGTTTAGGAGATATGGGCAAAAGAAGTTTTTCATATAAAAATTTCAATTTTTTTAGGTTTTGGGTGGATTTTTCAATTTTTTGGGGATGGTCACGAATTAAAGTCCTTTTCGCTCTAGGACGCATATTTAAGGAGATATGGGCAAAAGAAGTTTTTCATATAAAAATTTCATTTTTTTAGGTTTTGGGTGGATTTTTAAATTTTTTGGTGGTTGTCACGAATTAAAGACCTTTTCGCTCTAGGACGCATATTTAAGGAGATATGGGCAAAAGAAGTTTTTCATATAAAAATTTCAATTTTTTTAGGTTTTGGGTGGATTTTTCAATTTTTTGGGGGTGGTCACGAATTAAAGTCCTTTTCGCTCTAGGACGCATATTTAAGGAGATATGGGCAAAAGAAATTTTTCATATAAAAATTTCAATTTTTTTAGGTTTTGGGTGGATTTTTCAATTTTTTGGGGGTGGTCACGAATTAAAGTCCTTTTCGCTCTAGGACGCATATTTAAGGAGATATGGGCAAAAGAAGATTTTCATATAAAAATTTAATTTTTTTTAGGTTTTGGGTGGAGTTTTCAATTTTTTGGGGGTGGTCACGAATTAAAGGCCTTTTCGCTCTAGGACGCATATTTAAGGAGATATGGGCAAAAGAAGTTTTTCATATAAAAATTTCAATTTTTTTAGGTTTTGGGTGGATTTTTCAATTTTTTGGGGGTGGTCACGAATTAAAGTCCTTTTCGCTCTAGGACGCATATTTAAGGAGATATGGGCAAAAGAAGTTTTTCATATAAAAATTTAAATTTTTTTAGGTTTTGGGTGGATTTTTCAATTTTTTGGGGGTGGTCGCGAATTAAAGTCCTTTTCGCTCTAGGACGCATATTTAAGGAGATATGGGCAAAAGAAGTTTTTCATATAAAAATTTAAATTTTTTTAGGTTTTGGGTGGAGTTTTCCATTTTTTGGGGGTGGTCACGAATTAAAGGCCTTTTCGCTCTAGGACGCATATTTAAGGAGATATGGGCAAAAGAAGTTTTTCATATAAAAATTTCAATTTTTTTAGGTTTTGGGTGGATTTTTCAATATTTTGGGGGTGGTCACGAATTAAAGTCCTTTTCGCTCTAGGACGCATATTTAGGGAGATATGGGCAAAAGAAGTTTTTCATAAAAAATTTAAAATTTTTTAGGTTTTGGGTGGAGTTTTCAATTTTTTGGGGGTGGTCACGAATTAAAGGCCTTTTCGCTCTAGGACGCATATTTAAGGAGATATGGGCAAAAAAAGTTTTTCATATAAAAATTTAAATTTTTTGAGGTTTTGTGAGGATTTTTCAATTTTTTGGGGGTGGTCACGAATTAAAGTCCTTTTCGCTCTAGGACGCTTAGTTTAGGAGATATGGGCAAAAGAAGATTTTCATATAAAAATTTTAATTTTTTTAGGTTTTGGGTGGATTTTTCAATTTTTCGGGGGTGGTCACGAATTAAAGTCCTTTTCGCTCTAGGACGCATATTTAAGGAGATATGGGCAAAAGAAGTTTTTCATATAAAAATTTAAATTTTTTTAGGTTTTGGGTCGAGTTTTCAATTTTTTGGGGGTGGTCACGAATTAAAGGCCTTTTCGCTCTAGCACGCGTATTTAAGGAGATATGGGCAAAATAAGTTTTTCATATAAAAATTTTAATTTTTTGAGGTTTTGGGTGGATTTTTCAATTTTTTGGGGGTGGTCACGAATGAAAGTCCTTTTCGCTCTAGGACGCTTAGTTTAGGAGATATGGGCAAAAGAAGTTTTTCATATAAAAATTTCAATTTTTTTAGGTTTTGGGTGGAGTTTTCAATTTTTTGGGGGTGGTCACGAATTAAAGGCCTTTTCGCTCTAGGACGCATATTTAAGGAGATATGGACAAAAGAAGTTTTTCATATAAAAATTTCAATTTTTTTAGGTTTTGGGTGGATTTTTCAATTTTTTGGGGATGGTCACGAATTAAAGTCCTTTTCGCTCTAGGACGCATATTTAAGGAGATATGGGCAAAAGAAGTTTTTCATATAAAAATTTAAATTTTTTTAGGTTTTGGGTGGAGTTTTCAATTTTTTGGGGGTGGTCACGAATTAAAGTCCTTTTCGCTCTAGGACGCATATTTAAGGAGATATGGGCAAAAGAAGTTTTTCATATAAAAATTTCAATTTTTTTAGGTTTTGGGTGGATTTTTCGAGCATATTTAAGGAGATATGGGCAAAAGAAGTTTTTCATATAAAAATTTAAATTTTTTTAGGTTTTGGGTGGAGTTTTCAATTTTTTGGGGGTGGTCACGAATTAAAGGCCTTTTCGCTCTAGGACGCATATTTAAGGAGATATGGGCAAAAGAAGTTTTTCATATAAAAATTTAAATTTTTTTAGGTTTTGGGTGGAGTTTTCAATTTTTTGGGGGTGGTCACGAATTAAAGGCCTTTTCGCTCTAGGACGCATATTTAAGGAGATATGGACAAAAGAATTTATCATATAAAAATTTCAATTTTTTTAGGTTTTGGGTGGATTTTTCAATTTTTTGGGGATGGTCACGAATTAAAGTCCTTTTCGCTCTAGGACGCATATTTAAGGAGATATGGGCAAAAGAAGTTTTTCATATAAAAATTTCAATTTTTTTAGGTTTTGGGTGGATTTTTCAATTTTTTGGGGGTGGTCACGAATGAAAGTCCTTTTCGCTCTAGGACGCTTAGTTTAGGAGATATGGGCAAAAGAAGTTTTTCATATAAAAATTTCAATTTTTTTAGGTTTTGGGTGGATTTTTCAATTTTTTGGGGATGGTCACGAATTAAAGGCCTTTTCGCTCTAGGACGCATATTTAAGGAGATATGGGCAAAAGAAGTTTTTCATATAAAAATTTCAATTTTTTTAGGTTTTGGGTGGAATTTTCAATTTTTTTGGGGGTGGTCACGAATTAAAGGCCTTTTCGCTCTAGGACGCATATTTAAGGAGATATGGGCAAAAGAAGTTTTTCATATAAAAATTTCAATTTTTTAGGTTTTGGGTGGATTTTTCAATTTTTTGGGGGTGGTCACGAATTAAAGTCCTTTTCGCTCTAGGACGCATATTTAAGGAGATATGGGCAAAAGAAGTTTTTCATATAAAAATTTAAATTTTTTTAGGTTTTGGGTGGAGTTTTCAATTTTTTGGGGGTGGTCACGAATTAAAGGCCTTTTCGCTCTAGGACGCATATTTAAGGAGATATGGGCAAAAGAAGTTTTTCATATAAAAATTTAAATTTTTTTAGGTTTTGGGTGGAGTTTTCCATTTTTTGGGGGTGGTCACGAATTAAAGGCCTTTTCGCTCTAGGACGCATATTTAAGGAGATATGGACAAAAGAAGTTTTTCATATAAAAATTTCAATTTTTTTAGGTTTTGGGTGGATTTTTCAATTTTTTGGGGATGGTCACGAATTAAAGTCCTTTTCGCTCTAGGACGCATATTTAAGGAGATATGGGCAAAAGAAGTTTTTCATATAAAAATTTAAATTTTTTTAGGTTTTGGGTGGATTTTTCAATTTTTTGGGGATGGTCACGAATTAAAGTCCTTTTCGCTCTAGGACGCATATTTAAGGAGATATGGGCAAAAGAAGTTTTTCATATAAAAATTTAAATTTTTTTAGGTTTTGGGTGGAGTTTTCAATTTTTTGGGGGTGGTCACGAATTAAAGGCCTTTTCGCTCTAGGACGCATATTTAAGGAGATATGGACAAAAGAAGTTTTTCATATAAAAATTTCAATTTTTTAGGTTTTGGGTGGATTTTTCAATTTTTGAGGGGTGGTCACGAATTAAAGTCCTTTTCGCTCTATTTAAGGAGATATGGGCAAAAGAAGTTTTTCATATAAAAATTTAAATTTTTTTAGGTTTTGGGTGGATTTTTCAATTTTTTGGGGGTGGTCACGAATTAAAGTCCTTTTCGCTCTAGGACGCTTAGTTTAGGAGATATGGGCAAAAGAAGTTTTTCATATAAAAATTTTAATTTTTTGAGGTTTTGGGTGGATTTTTCAATTTTTTGGGGGTGGTCACGAATTAAAGGTCTTTTCGCTCTAGCACGCATATTTAAGGAGATATGGGCAAAAGAAGTTTTTCATATAAAAATTTCAATTTTTTTAGGTTTTGGGTGGATTTTTCAATTTTTTGGGGGTGGTCACGAATTAAAGTCCTTTTCGCTCTAGGACGCATATTTAAGGAGATATGGGCAAAAGAAGTTTTTCATATAAAAATTTCAATTTTTTTAGGTTTTTGGGGTGGTCACGAATTAAAGGCCTTTTCGCTCTAGGACGCTTAGTTTAGGAGATATGGGCAAAAGAAGTTTTTCATATAAAAATTTAAATTTTTTTAGGTTTTGGGTGGATTTTTCAATTTTTTGGGGATGGTCACGATTTAAAGTCCTTTTCGCTCTAGGACGCATATTTAAGGAGATATGGGCAAAAGAAGTTTTTCATATAAAAATTTCAATTTTTTTAGGTTTTGGGTGGATTTTTCAATTTTTTGGGGGTGGTCACGAATTAAAGTCCTTTTCGCTCTAGGACGCATATTTAAGGAGATATGGGCAAAAGAAGTTTTTCATATAAAAATTTAAATTTTTTTAGGTTTTGGGTGGAGTTTTCAATTTTTTGGGGGTGGTCACGAATTAAAGGCCTTTTCGCTCTAGCACGCATATTTAAGGAGATATGGGCAAAAGAAGTTTTTCATATAAAAATTTCAATTTTTTTTGGGTTTTGGGTGGATTTTTCAATTTTTTGGGGGTGGTCACGAATTAAAGGTCTTTTCGCTCTAGCACGCATATTTAAGGAGATATTGGCAAAAGAAGTTTTTCATATAAAAATTTAAATTTTTTTAGGTTTTGGGTGGAGTTTTCAATTTTTTGGGGGTGGTCATGAATTAAATGCCTTTTCGCTCTAGGACGCATATTTAAGGAGATATGGGCAAAAGAAGTTTTTCATATAAAAATTTCAATTTTTTTAGGTTTTGGGTGGATTTTTCAATTTTTTGGGGGTGGTCACGAATTAAAGGCCTTTTCGCTCTAGGACGCATATTTAAGGAGATATGGGCAAAAGAAGTTTTTCATATAAAAATTTCAATTTTTTTAGGTTTTGGGTGGATTTTTCAATTTTTTGGGGGTGGTCACGAATTAAAGTCCTTTTCGCTCTAGGACGCATATTTAAGGAGATATGGGCAAAAGAAGTTTTTCATATAAAAATTTAAATTTTTTTAGGTTTTGGGTGGAGTTTTCAATTTTTTGGGGGTGGTCACGAATTAAAGGGCTTTTCGCTCTAGCACGCATATTTAAGGAGATATGGGCAAAAGAAGTTTTTCATATAAAAATTTTAATTTTTTGAGGTTTTGGGTGGATTTTTCAATTTTTTGGGGGTGGTCACGAATTGAAGTCCTTTTCGTTCTAGGACGCATATTTAAGGAGATATGGGCAAAATAAGTTTTTCATATAAAAATTTCATTTTTTTAGGTTTTGGGTGGATTTTTCAATTTTTTGGTGGTGGTCACGAATTAAAGGCCTTTTCGCTCTAGGACGCATATTTAAGGAGATATGGGCAAAAGAAGTTTTTCATATAAAAATTTCAATTTTTTTAGGTTTTGGGTGGATTTTTCAATTTTTTGGGGGTGGTCACGAATTAAAGTCCTTTTCGCTCTAGGACGCATATTTAAGGAGATATGGGCAAAAGAAGTTTTTCATATAAAAATTTCAATTTTTTTAGGTTTTGGGTGGATTTTTCAATTTTTGGGGGTGGTCACGAATTAAAGTCCTTTTCGCTCTAGGACGCATATTTAAGGAGATATGGGCAAAAGAAGTTTTTCATATAAAAATTTAAATTTTTTTAGGTTTTGGGTGGAGTTTTCAATTTTTTGGGGGTGGTCACGAATTAAAGGCCTTTTCGCTCTAGGACGCATATTTAAGGAGATATGGCCAAAAGAAGTTTTTCATATAAAAATTTCAATTTTTTTAGGTTTTGGGTGGATTTTTCAATATTTTGGGGGTGGTCACGAATTAAAGTCCTTTTCGCTCTAGGACGCATATTTAGGGAGATATGGGCAAAAGAAGTTTTTCATATAAAAATTTAAATTTTTTTAGGTTTTGGGTCGAGTTTTCAATTTTTTGGGGGTGGTCACGAATTAAAGGCCTTTTCGCTCTAGCACGCATATTTAAGGAGATATGGGCAAAAGAAGTTTTTCATATAAAAATTTAAATTATTTGAGGTTTTTTGAGGATTTTTAAATTTTTTGGGGGTGGTCACGAATGAAAGTCCTTTTCGCTCTAGGACGCTTAGTTTAGGAGATATGGGCAAAAGAAGTTTTTCATATAAAAATTTCAATTTTTTTAGGTTTTGGGTGGATTTTTCAATTTTTTGGGGATGGTCACGAATTAAAGTCCTTTTCGCTCTAGGACGCATATTTAAGGAGATATGGGCAAAAGAAGTTTTTCATATAAAAATTTCATTTTTTTAGGTTTTGGGTGGATTTTTCAATTTTTTGGTGGTGGTCACGAATTAAAGGCCTTTTCGCTCTAGGACGCATATTTAAGGAGATATGGGCAAAAGAAGTTTTTCATATAAAAATTTCAATTTTTTTAGGTTTTGGGTGGATTTTTCAATTTTTGGGGGTGGTCACGAATTAAAGTCCTTTTCGCTCTAGGACGCATATTTAAGGAGATATGGGCAAAAGAAGTTTTTTATATAAAAATTTAAATTTTTTTAGGTTTTGGGTGGATTTTTCAATTTTTTGGGGGTGGTCACGAATTAAAGTCCTTTTCGCTCTAGGACGCATATTTAAGGAGATATGGGCAAAAGAAGCTTTTCATATAAAAATTTAAATTTTTTTAGGTTTTGGGTGGAGTTTTCAATTTTTTGGGGGTGGTCACGAATTAAAGGCCTTTTCGCTCTAGGACGCATATTTAAGGAGATATGGACAAAAGAAGTTTTTCATATAAAAATTTCAATTTTTTTAGGTTTTGGGTGGATTTTTCAATTTTTTTGGGGATGGTCACGAATTAAAGTCCTTTTCGCTCTAGGGCGCATATTTAAGGAGATATGGGCAAAAGAAGTTTTTCATATAAAAATTTAAATTTTTTTAGGTTTTGGGTGGAGTTTTCAATTTTTTGGGGGTGGTCACGAATTAAAGGCCTTTTCGCTCTAGGACGCATATTTAAGGAGATATGGGCAAAAGAAGTTTTTCATATAAAAATTTCAATTTTTTTAGGTTTTGGGTGGATTTTTCAATTTTTTGGGGGTGGTCACGAATTAAAGTCCTTTTCGCTCTAGGACGCATATTTAAGGAGATATGGGAAAAAGAAGTTTTTCATATAAAAATTTCAATTTTTTAGGTTTTGGGTGGATTTTTCAAGTTTTTGGGGGTGGTCACGAATTAAAGTCCTTTTCGCTCTAGGACGCATATTTAAGGAGATATGGGCAAAAGAAGTTTTTCATATAAAAATTTAAATTTTTTTAGGTTTTGGGTGGAGTTTTCAATTTTTTGGGGGTGGTCACGAATTAAAGGCCTTTTCGTTCTAGGACGCATATTTAAGGAGATATGGGCAAAAGAAGTTTTTCATATAAAAATTTAAATTTTTTTAGGTTTTGGGTGGAGTTTTCAATTTTTTGGGGGTGGTCACGAATTAAAGGCCTTTTCGCTCTAGGACGCATATTTAAGGAGATATGGACAAAAGAAGTTTATCATATAAAAATTTCAATTTTTTTAGGTTTTGGGTGGATTTTTCAATTTTTTGGGGATGGTCACGAATTAAAGTCCTTTTCGCTCTAGGACGCATATTTAAGGAGATATGGGCAAAAGAAGTTTTTCATATAAAAATTTCAATTTTTTTAGGTTTTGGGTGGATTTTTCAATTTTTTGGGGGTGGTCACGAATGAAAGTCCTTTTCGCTCTAGGACGCTTAGTTTAGGAGATATGGGCAAAAGAAGTTTTTCATATAAAAATTTAAATTTTTTTAGGTTTTGGGTGGAGTTTTCAATTTTTTGGGGGTGGTCACGAATTAAAGGCCTTTTCGCTCTAGGACGCATATTTAAGGAGATATGGGCAAAAGAAGTTTTTCATATAAAAATTTAAATTTTTTAGGTTTTGGGTGAATTTTTCAATTTTTTGGGGGTGGTCACGAATTAAAGGCCTTTTCGCTCTAGGACGCATATTTAAGGAGATATGGGCCAAAGAAGTTTTTCATATAAAAATTTCAATTTTTTTAGGTTTTGGGTGGATTTTTCAATTTTTCGGGGGCGGTCACGAATTAAAGTCGCTTTCGCTCTAGGACGCATATTTAAGGAGATATGGGCAAAAGAAGTTTTTCATATAAAAATTTCAATTTTTTTAGGTTTTGGGTGGATTTTTCAATTTTTGAGGGGTGGTCACGAATTAAAGTCCTTTTCGCTCTAGGACGCATATTTAAGGAGATATGGGCAAAAGAAGTTTTTCATATAAAAATTTCAATTTTTTTAGGTTTTGGGTGGATTTTTCAATTTTTTGGGGGTGGTCACGAATTAAAGGCCTTTTCGCTCTAGGACGCATATTTAAGGAGATATGGACAAAAGAAGTTTTGCATATAAAAATTTCAATTTTTTAGGTTTTGGGTGGATTTTTCAATTTTTTGGGGGCGGTCACGAATTAAAGTCCCTTTCGCTCTAGGACGCTTAGTTTAGGAGATATGGGCAAAAGAAGTTTTTCATATAAAAATTTAAATTTTTTGAGGTTTTGGGTGGATTTTTCAATTTTTTGGGGGTGGTCACGAATTAAAGTCCTTTTCGCTCTAGGACGCTTAGTTTAGGAGATATGGGCAAAAGAAGTTTTTCATATAAAAATTTTAATTTTTTTAAGTTTTGGGTGAATTTTTCAATTTTTTGGGGGTGGTTACGAATTAAAGGCCTTTTCGCTCTACGACGCATATTTAAGGAGATATAGACAAAAGAAGTTTTGCATATAAAAATTTCAATTTTTTTAGGTTTTGGGTGGATTTTTCAATTTTTTGGGGGTGGTCACGAATTAAAGTCCTTTTCGCTCTAGGACGCATATTTAAGGAGATATGGGCAAAAGAAGTTTTTCTTATAAAAATTTCAATTTTTTTTGGGTTTTGGGTGGATTTTTCACTTTTTTGGGGGTGGCCACGAATTAAATGCCTTTTCGCTCTAGGACGCATATTTAAGGAGATATGGGCAAAAGAAGTTTTTCATATAAAAATTTCAATTTTTTTAGGTTTTGGGTGGATTTTTCAATTTTTTGGGGGTGGTCACGAATTAAAGGCCTTTTCGCTCTAGGACGCATATTTAAGGAGATATAGGCAAAAGAAGTTTTTCATATAAAAATTTAAATTTTTTTAGGTTTTGGGTGGATTTTTCAATTTTTTGGGGGTGGTCACGAATTAAAGTCCTTTTCGCTCTAGGACGCATATTTAAGGAGATATGGGCAAAAGAAGTTTTTCATATAAAAATTTAAATTTTTTTAGGTTTTGGGTGGAGTTTTCAATTTTTTGGGGGTGGTCACGAATTAAAGGCCTTTTCGCTCTAGCACGCATATTTAAGGAGATATGGGCAAAAGAAGTTTTTCATATAAAAATTTTAATTTTTTGAGGTTTTGGGTGGATTTTTCAATTTTTTGGGGGTGGTCACGAATTGAAGTCCTTTTCGCTCTAGGACGCTTAATTTAGGAGATATGGGCAAAAGAAGTTTTTCATATAAAAATTTCAATTTTTTTAGGTTTTGGGTGGATTTTTAAATTTTTTGGGGATGGTCACGAATTAAAGTCCTTTTCGCTCTAGGACGCATATTTAAGGAGATATGGGCAAAAGAAGTTTTCATATAAAAATTTCAATTTTTTTAGGTTTTGGGTGGATTTTTCAATTTTTTGGGGGTGGTCACGAATTAAAGGCCTTTTCGCTCTAGGACGCATATTTAAGGAGATATGGGCAAAAGAAGTTTTTCATATAAAAATTTCAATTTTTTTAGGTTTTGGGTGGATTTTTCAATGTTTTGGGTGTGGTCACGAATTAAAGTCCTTTTCGCTCTAGGACGCATATTTAAGGAGATATGGGCAAAAGAAGTTTTTCATATAAAAATTTCAATTTTTTTTTTAGGTTTTGGGTGGATTTTTCAATTTTTGGGGGTGGTCACGAATTAAAGTCCTTTTCGCTCTAGGACGCATATTTAAGGAGATATGGACAAAAGAAGTTTTTCATATAAAAATTTCAATTTTTTTAGGTTTTGGGTGGATTTTTCAATTTTTTGGGGGTGGTCACGAATTAAAGTCCTTTTCGCTCTAGGACGCATATTTAAGGAGATATGGGCAAAAGAAGTTTTTCATATAAAAATTTAAATTTTTTTAGGTTTTGGGTGGAGTTTTCAATTTTTTGGGGGTGGTCACGAATTAAAGGCCTTTTCGCTCTAGGACGCATATTTAAGGAGATATGGACAAAAGAAGTTTTTCATATAAAAATTTAAATTTTTTTAGGTTTTGGGTGGAGTTTTCAATTTGTTGGGGGTGGTCACGAAGTAAAGGCCTTTTCGCTCTAGGACGCATATTTAAGGAGATATGGGCAAAAGAAGTTTTTCATATAAAAATTTAAATTTTTTTAGGTTTTGGGTGGATTTTTCAATTTTTTGGGGGTGGTCACGAATTAAAGGCCTTTTCGCTCTAGGACGCATATTTAAGGAGATATGGGCAAAAGAAGTTTTCCATATAAAAATTTCAATTTTTTTAGGTTTTGGGTGGATTTTTCAATGTTTTGGGTGTGGTCACGAATTAAAGTCCTTTTCGCTCTAGGACGCATATTTAAGGAGATATGGGCAAAAGAAGTTTTTCATATAAAAATTTCAATTTTTTTTTTAGGTTTTGGGTGGATTTTTCAATTTTTGGGGGTGGTCACGAATTAAAGTCCTTTTCGCTCTAGGACGCATATTTAAGGAGATATGGACAAAAGAAGTTTTTCATATAAAAATTTCAATTTTTTTAGGTTTTGGGTGGATTTTTCAATTTTTTGGGGGTGGTCACGAATTAAAGTCCTTTTCGCTCTAGGACGCATATTTAAGGAGATATGGGCAAAAGAAGTTTTTCATATAAAAATTTAAATTTTTTTAGGTTTTGGGTGGAGTTTTCAATTTTTTGGGGGTGGTCACGAATTAAAGGCCTTTTCGCTCTAGGACGCATATTTAAGGAGATATGGACAAAAGAAGTTTTTCATATAAAAATTTAAATTTTTTTAGGTTTTGGGTGGAGTTTTCAATTTGTTGGGGGTGGTCACGAAGTAAAGGCCTTTTCGCTCTAGGACGCATATTTAAGGAGATATGGGCAAAAGAAGTTTTTCATATAAAAATTTAAATTTTTTTAGGTTTTGGGTGGAGTTTTCAATTTTTTGGGGGTGGTCACGAATTAAAGACCTTTTCGCTCTAGGACGCATATTTAAGGAGATATGGGCAAAAGAAGTTTTTCATATAAAAATTTCAATTTTTTTAGGTTTTGGGTGGATTTTTCAATTTTTTGGGGGTGGTCACGAAGTAAAGTCCTTTTCGCTCTAGGACGCATATTTAAGGAGATATGGGCAAAAGAAGTTTTTCATATAAAAATTTCAATTTTTTTAGGTTTTGGGTGGATTTTTCAATTTTTTGGGGGTGGTCACGAATTAAAGTCCTTTTCGCTCTAGGACGCATATTTAAGGAGATATGGGAAAAAGAAGTTTTTCATATAAAAATTTCAATTTTTTTAGGTTTTGGGTGGATTTTTCAATTTTTTGGGGGTGGTCACGAATTAAAGTCCTTTTCGCTCTAGGACGCTTAGTTTAGGAGATATGGGCAAAAGAAGTTTTTCATATAAAAATTTCAATTTTTTTAGGTTTTGGGTGGATTTTTCAATTTTTTGGGGGTGGTCACGAATTAAAGTCCCTTTCGCTCTAGGACGCATATATAAGGAGATATGCGCAAAAGAAGTTTTTCATATAAAAATTTCAATTTTTTTAGGTTTTGGGTGGATTTTTCAATTTTTTGGGGGTGGTCTCGAATTAAAGTCCTTTTCGCTCTAGGACGCATATTTAAGGAGATATGGGCAAAAGAAGTTTTTCATATAAAAATTTCAATTTTTTGAGGTTTTGGGTGGATTTTTAAATTTTTTGGGGGTGGTCACGAATTAAAGTCATTTTCGCTCTAGGACGCATATTTAAGGAGATATGGGCAAAAGAAGTTTTTCATATAAAAATTTCAATTTTTTGAGGTTTTGGGTGGATTTTTCAATTTTTTGCGGGTGGTCACGAATTAAAGTCCTTTTCGCTCTAGGACGCATATTTAAGGAAATATGGGCAAAAGAAGTTTTTCATATAAAAATTTAAATTTTTTTAGGTTTTGGGTGGATTTTTCAATTTTTTGGGGGTGGTCACGAATTAAAGTCCTTTTCGCTCTAGGACGCATATTTAAGGAGATATGGGCAAAAGAAGTTTTTCATATAAAAATTTCAATTTTTTTAGGTTTTGGGTGGATTTTTCAATTTTTTGGGGGTGGTCACGAATTAAAGTCCTTTTCGCTCTAGGACGCTTAGTTTAGGAGATATGGGCTAAAGAAGTTTTTCATATAAAAATTTTAATTTTTTTAAGTTTTGGGTGAATTTTTCAATTTTTTGGGGGTGGTTACGAATTAAAGGCCTTTTCGCTCTAGGACGCATATTTAAGGAGATATGGGCAAAAGAAGTTTTTCATATAAAAATTTCAATTTTTTTAGGTTTTGGGTGGATTTTTCAATTTTTTGGGGGTGGTCACGAATTAAAGTCCTTTTCGCTCTAGGACGCTTAGTTTAGGAGATATGGGCAAAAGAAGTTTTTCATGTAAAAATTTCAATTTTTTTAGGTTTTGGGTGGATTTTTCAATTTTTTGGGGGTGGTCACGAATTAAAGTCCTTTTCGCTCTAGGACGCTTAGTTTAGGAGATATGGGCAAAAGAAGTTTTTCATATAAAAATTTCAATTTTTTTAGGTTTTGGGTGGATTTTTCAATTTTTTGGGGGTGGTCACGAATTAAAGGCCTTTTCGCTCTAGGACGCATATTTAAGGAGATGTGGGCAAAAGAAGTTTTTCATATAAAAATTTCAATTTTTTTAGGTTTTGGGTGGATTTTTAAATTTTTTGGGGGTGGTCACGAATTAAAGGCCTTTTCGCTCTAGGACGCATATTTAAGGAGATGTGGGCAAAAGAAGTTTTTCATATAAAAATTTCAATTTTTTTAGGTTTTTGGTGGATTTTTCAATTTTTTGGGGGTGGTCACGAATTAAAGGCCTTTTCGCTCTAGGACGCATATTTAAGGAGATATGGGCAAAAGAAGTTATTCATATAAAAATTTCAATTTTTTTTAGGTTTTGGGTGGATTTTTCAATTTTTGGGGGGGTGGTCACGAATTAAAGTCCTTTTCGCTCTAGGACGCATATTTAAGGAGATATGGGCAAAAGAAGTTTTTCATATAAAAATTTCAATTTTTTTAGGTTTTGGGTGGATTTTTCAATTTTTTGGGGGTGGTCACGAATTAAAGGCCTTTTCGCTCTAGGACGCATATTTAAGGAGATATGGGCAAAAGAAGTTTTTCATATAAAAATTTCAATTTTTTTTAGGTTTTGGGTGGATTTTTCAATTTTTTGGGGGTGGTGACGAATTAAAGTCCTTTTCGCTCTAGGACGCATATTTAAGGAGATATGGGCAAAAGAAGTTATTCATATAAAAATTTCAATTTTTTTAGGTTTTGGGTGGATTTTTCAATTTTTGGGGGGTGGTCACGAATTAAAGGCCTTTTCGCTCTAGCACGCTTAGTTTAGGAGATATGGGCAAAAGAAGTTTTTCATATAAAAATTTAAATTTTTTTAGGTTTTGGGTGGATTTTTCAATTTTTTGGGTGTGGTCTCGAATTAAAGGCCTTTTCGCTCTAGGACGCATATTTAAGGAGATATGGGCAAAAGAAGTTTTTCATATAAAAATTTCAATTTTTTTAGGTTTTGGGTGGAGTTTTCAATTTTTTGGGGGGTGGTCACGAATTAAAGGCCTTTTCGCTCTAGGACGCTAAGTTTAGGAGATATGGGCAAAAGAAGTTTTTCATATAAAAATTTAAATTTTTTTAGGTTTTGGGTGGATTTTTCAATTTTTTGGGGGTGGTCACGAATTAAAGTCCTTTTCGCTCTAGGACGCATATTTAAGGAGATATGGGCAAAAGAAGTTTTTCATATAAAAATTTCAATATTTTTAGGTTTTGGGTGGATTTTTCAATTTTTTGGGGGTGGTCACGAATTAAAGTCCTTTTCGCTCTAGGACGCATATTTAAGGAGATATGGGCAAAAGAAGTTTTTCATATAAAAATTTAAAATTTTTTAGGTTTTGGGTGGATTTTTCAATTTTTTGGGGATGGTCACGAATTAAAGTCCTTTTCGCTCTAGGACGCATATTTAAGGAGATATGGGCAAAAGAAGTTTCTCATATAAAATTTTCAATTTTTTTAGGTTTTGGGTGGATTTTTCAATTTTTTGGGGGTGGTCACGAATTAAAGTCCTTTTCGCTCTAGGACGCATATTTAAGGAGATATGGGCAAAAGAAGTTTTTCATATAAAAATTTCAATTTTTTGAGGTTTTGGGTGGATTTTTCAATTTTTTGGGGGTGGTCAAAAATTAAAGTCCTTTTCGCTCTAGGACGCATATTTAAGGAGATATGGGCAAAAGAAGTTTTTCATATAAAAATTTCAATTTTTTTAGGTTTTGGGTGGATTTTTCAATTTTTTGGGGGTGGTCACGAATTAAAGGCCTTTTCGCTCTAGGACGCATATTTAAGGAGATATGGGCAAAAGAAGTTTTTCATATAAAAATTTCAATTTTTTTAGGTTTTGGGTGGATTTTTTAATTTTTTGGGGGTGGTCACGAATTAAAGTCCTTTTCGCTCTAGGACGCATATTTAAGGAGATATGGGCAAAAGAAGTTTTTCATATAAAAATGTAAATTTTTTGAGGTTTTGGGTGGATTTTTCAATTTTTTTGGGGGTGGTCACGAATTAAAGTCCTTTTCGCTCTAGGACGCATATTTAAGGAGATATGGGCAAAAGAAGTTTTTCATATAAAAATTTCAATTTTTTTAGGTTTTGGGTGGATTTTTCAATTTTTTGGGGGTGGTCACGAATTAAAGGCCTTTTCGCTCTAGGACGCATATTTAAGGAGATATGGGCAAAAGAAGTTTTTCATATAAAAATTTCAATTTTTTTAGGTTTTGGGTGGATTTTTCAATTTTTTGGGGGTGGTCACGAATTAAAGTCCTTTTCGCTCTAGGACGCATATTTAAGGAGATATGGGCAAAAGAAGTTTTTCATATAAAAATTTCAATTTTTTAGGTTTTGGGTGGATTTTTCAATTTTTGGGGGGTGGTCACGAATTAAAGTCCTTTTCGCTCTAGGACGCATATTTAAGGAGATATGGGCAAAAGAAGTTTTTCATATAAAAATTTAAATTTTTTTAAGTTTTGGGTGGATTTTTCAATTTTTTGGGGGTGGTCACGAATTAAAGGCCTTTTCGCTCTAGGACGCATATTTAAGGAGATATGGGCAAAAGAAGTTTTTCATATAAAAATTTCAATTTTTTTAGGTTTTGGGCGGATTTTTAAATTTTTTGGGGGTGGTCACGAATTAAGGGCCTTTTCGCTCTAGGACGCATATTTAAGGAGATATGGGCAAAAGAAGTTTTTCATATAAAAATTTCAATTTTTTTTAGGTTTTGGGTGGATTTTTCAATTTTTTGGGGGTGGTCACGAATTAAAGTCCTTTTCGATCTAGGACGCATATTTAAGGAAATATAGGCAAAAGAAGTTTTTAATATAAAAATTTCAATTTTTTTAGGTTTTGGGTGGATTTTTCAATTTTTTGGGGGTGGTCACGAATTATAGTCCTTTCGCTCTAGGACGCATATTTAAGGAGATATGGGCAAAAGAAGTTTTTCATACAAAAATTTCAATTTTTGTAGGTTTTGGGTGGATTTTTAAATTTTTTGGGGGTGGTCACGAATTAAAGTCCTTTTCGCTCTAGGACGCATATTTAAGGAAATATAGGCAAAAGAAGTTTTTCATATAAAAATTTCAATTTTTTTAGGTTTTGGGTGGATTTTTCAATTTTTTGGGGGTGGTCACGAATTAAGGGCCTTTTCGGATTTTTCAATTTTTTGGGGATGGTCACGAATTAAAGTCCTTTTCGCTCTAGGACGCATATTTAAGGAGATAAGAATTTTTTTAGGTTTTGGGTGGATTTTTCAATTTTTTGGGGGTGGTCACGAATTAAAGTCCTTTTCGCTCTAGGATGCATATTTAAGGAGACTGGGCAAAAGAAATTTTTCATATAAAAATTTCATTTTTTTAGGTTTTGGGTGGATTTTTCAATTTTTTGGGGGTGGTCACAAATTAAAGTCCTTTTCGCTCTAGGACGCATATTTAAGGAGATATGGGCAAAAGAAGTTTTTCATATAAAAATTTCAATTTTTTTAGGTTTTGGGTGGATTTTTCAATTTTTTGGGGGTGGTCACGAATTAAAGGCCTTTTCGCTCTAGGACGCATATTTAATGAGATATGGGCAAAAGAAGTTTTTCATATAAAAATTTCAATTTTTTTAGGTTTTGGGTGGATTTTTTAATTTTTTGGGGGTGGTCACGAATTAAAGGCCTTTTCGCTCTAGGACGCATATTTAAGGAGATATGGGCAAAAGAAGTTTTTCATATAAAAATGTAAATTTTTTGAGGTTTTGGGTGGATTTTTCAATTTTTTGGGGGTGGTCACGAATTAAAGTCCTTTTCGCTCTAGGACGCATATTTAAGGAGATATGGGCAAAAGAAGTTTTTCATATAAAAATTTCAATTTTTTTAGGTTTTGGGTGGATTTTTCAATTTTTTGGGGGTGGTCACGAATTAAAGGCCTTTTCGCTCTAGGACGCATATTTAAGGAGATATGGGCAAAAGAAGTTTTTCATATAAAAATTTCAATTTTTTTAGGTTTTGGGTGGATTTTTCAATTTTTTGGGGGTGGTCACGAATTAAAGTCCTTTTCGCTCTAGGACGCATATTTAAGGAGATATGGGCAAAAGAAGTTTTTCATATAAAAATTTCAATTTTTTAGGTTTTGGGTGGATTTTTCAATTTTTGGGGGGTGGTCACGAATTAAAGTCCTTTTCGCTCTAGGACGCATATTTAAGGAGATATGGGCAAAAGAAGTTTTTCATATAAAAATTTAAATTTTTTTAGGTTTTGGGTGGATTTTTCAATTTTTTGGGGGTGGTCACGAATTAAAGGCCTTTTCGCTCTAGGACGCATATTTAAGGAGATATGGGCAAAAGAAGTTTTTCATATAAAAATTTAAATTTTTTTAGGTTTTGGGCGGATTTTTCAATTTTTTGGGGGTGGTCACGAATTAAAGTCCTTTTCGCTCTAGGACGCATATTTAAGGAGATATGGGCAAAAGAAGTTTTTCATATAAAAATTTCAATTTTTTTTAGGTTTTGGGTGGATTTTTCAATTTTTTGGGGGTGGTCACGAATTAAAGTCCTTTTCGATCTAGGACGCATATTTAAGGAAATATAGGCAAAAGAAGTTTTTCATATAAAAATTTCAATTTTTTTTAGGTTTTGGGTGGATTTTTCAATTTTTTGGGGGTGGTCACGAATTATAGTCCTTTCGCTCTAGGACGCATATTTAAGGAGATATGGGCAAAAGAAGTTTTTCATATAAAAATTTCAATTTTTTTAGGTTTTGGGTGGATTTTTCAATTTTTTGGGGGTGGTCACGAATTAAAGGCCTTTTCGCTCTAGGACGCATATTTAAGGAGATATGGGCAAAAGAAGTTTTTCATATAAAAATTTAAATTTTTTTAGGTTTTGGGTGGAGTTTTCAATTTTTTGGGGGTGGTCACGAATTAAAGGCCTTTTCGCTCTAGCACGCTTATTTTAGGAGATATGGGCAAAAGAAGTTTTTCATATAAAAATTTCAATTTTTTTAGGTTTTGGGTGGATTTTTCAATTTTTTGGTGGTGGTCACGAATTAAAGTCCTTTGCGCTCTAGGACGCATATTTAAGGAGATATGGGCAAAAGAAGTTTTTCATATAAAAATTAAAATTTTTTTAGGTTTTGGGTGGATTTTTCAATTTTTTGGGGATGGTCACGAATTAAAGTCCTTTTCGCTCTAGGACGCATATTTAAGGAGATATGGGCAAAAGAAGTTTTTCATATAAAAATTTCATTTTTTTAGGTTTTGGATAGATTTTTCAATTTTTTGGGGGTGGTCACGAATTAAAGTCCTTTTCGCTCTAGGACGCATATTTAAGGAGATATGGGCAAAAGGAGTTTTTCATATAAAAATTTAATTTTGTTAGGTTTTGGGTGGATTTTTCAATTTTTTGGGGGTGGTCACGAATTAATGGCCTTTGCGCTCTAGGACGCATATTTAAGGAGATATGGGCAAAAGAAGTTTTTCATATAAAAATTTCAATTTTTTTAGGTTTTGGGTGGATTTTTCAATTTTTTGGGGGTGGTCACGAATTAAAGTCCTTTTCGCTCTAGGACGCATATTTAAGGAGATATGGGCAAAAGAAGTTTTTCATATAAAAATTTAAATTTTTTTAGGTTTTGGGTGGATTTTTCAATTTTTTGGGGGTGGTCACGAATTAAAGGCCTTTTCGCTCTAGGACGCATATTTAAGGAGATATGGGCAAAAGAAGTTTTTCATATAAAAATTTGAATTTTTTTAGGTTTTGGGCGGATTTTTCAATTTTTTGGGGGTGGTCACGAATTAAAGGCCTTTTCGCTCTAGGACGCATATTTAAGGAGATATAGGCAAAAGAAGTTTTTCATATAAAAATTTCAATTTTTTTTAGGTTTTGGGTGGATTTTTCAATTTTTTGGGGGTGGTCACGAATTAAAGTCCTTATCGCTCTAGGACGCATATTTAAGGAGATATGGGCAAAAGAAGTTTTTCATATAAAAATTTAAATTTTTTTAGGTTTTGGGTGGCTTTTTCAATTTTTTGGGGGTGGTCACGAATTAAAGTCCTTTTCGATCTAGGACGCATATTTAAGGAAATATAGGCAAAATAAGTTTTTCATATAAAAATTTAAATTTTTTTAGGTTTTGGGTGGATTTTTCAATTTTTTGGGGGTGGTCACGAATTATAGTCCTTTCGCTCTAGGACGCATATTTAAGGAGATATGGGCAAAAGAAGTTTTTCATATAAAAATTTCAATTTTTTTAGGTTTTGGGTGGATTTTTAAATTTTTTGGGGGTGGTCACGAATTAAAGTCCTTTTCGCTCTAGGACGCATATTTAAGGAAATATAGGCAAAAGAAGTTTTTCATATAAAAATTTAAATTTTTTTAGGTTTTGGGTGGATTTTTCAATTTTTTGGGGGTGGTCACGAATTAAAGGCCTTTTCGGATTTTTCAATTTTTTGGGGATGGTCACGAATTAAAGTCCTTTTCGCTCTAGGACGCATATTTAAGGAGATATGGGCAAAAGAAGTTTCTCATATAAAAATTTCAATTTTTTTAGGTTTTGGGTGGATTTTTCAATTTTTTGGGGGTGGTCACGAATTACAGTCCTTTTCGCTCTAGGACGCATATTTAAGGAGATATGGGCAAAAGAAGTTTTTCATATAAAAATTTCAATTTTTTGAGGTTTTGGGTGGATTTTTCAATTTTTTGGGGGTGGTCACGAATTAAAGTCCTTTTCGCTCTAGGACGCATATTTAAGGAGATATGGGCAACAGAAGTTTTTCATATAAAAATTTCAATTTTTTTAGGTTTTGGGTGGATTTTTCAATTTTTTGGGGGTGGTCACGAATTAAAGTCCTTTTCGCTCTAGGACGCATATTTAAGGAGATATGGGCAAAAGAAGTTTTTCATATAAAAATTTCAATTTTTTTAGGTTTTGGGTGGATTTTTCAATTTTTTGGGGGTGGTCACGAATTAAAGGCCTTTTCGCTCTAGGACGCATATTTAAGGAGATATGGGCAAAAGAAGTTTTTCATATAAAAATTTAAATTTTTTAGGTTTTGGGTGGATTTTTAAATTTTTTGGGGATGGTCACGAATTAAAGTCCTTTTCGCTCTAGGACGCATATTTAAGGAGATATGGGCAAAAGAAGTTTTTCATATAAAAATTTCATTTTTTTTTAGGTTTTGGGTAGATTTTTCAATTTTTTGCGGGTGGTCACGAATTAAAGTCCTTTTCGCTCTAGGACGCATATTTAAGGAGATATGGGCAAAAGAAGTTTTTCATATAAAAATTTAAATTTCTTTAGGTTTTGGGTGGATTTTTCAATTTTTTGGGGGTGGTCACGAATTAATGGCCTTTTCGCTCTAGGACGCATATTTAAGGAGATATGGGCAAAAGAAGTTTTTCATATAAAAATTTCAATTTTTTTAGGTTTTGGGTGGATTTTTCAATTTTTTGGGGGTGGTCACGAATTAAAGGCCTTTTCGCTCTAGGACGCATAATTAAGGAGATATGGGCAAAATAAGTTTTTCATATAAAAATTTCAATTTTTTTAGGTTTTGGGTGGATTTTTCAATTTTTTGGGGGTGGTCACGAATTAAAGGCCTTTTCGCTCTAGGACGCATAATTAAGGAGATATGGGCAAAATAAGTTTTTCATATAAAAATTTCAATTTTTTTAGGTTTTGGGTGGATTTTTCAATTTTTTGGGGGTGGTCACGAATTAAAGTCCTTTTCGCTCTAGGACGCATATTTAAGGAGATATGGGCAAAAGAAGTTTTTCATACAAAAATTTAAATTTTTTTAGGTTTTGGGTGGATTTTTCAATTTTTTGGGGGTGGTCACGAATTAAAGTCCTTTTCGCTCTAGGACGCATATTTAAGGAGATATGGGTAAAAGAAGTTTTTCATATAAAAATTTAAATTTTTTTAGGTTTTGGGTGGATTTTTCAATTTTTTGGGGGTGGTCACGAATTATAGGGTGATCACGAATTATATATATATATATATTTTTATATGAAAATAAGTTTTTCATATAAAAATTTCAATTTTTTTAGGTTTTGGGTGGATTTTTCAATTTTTTGGGGGTGGTTACGAATTAAAGGCCTTTTCGCTCTAGGACGCATATTTAAGGAGATATGGGCAAAAGAAGTTTTTCATATAAAAATTTAAATTTTTTTAGGTTTTGGGTGGAGTTTTCAATTTTTGCAGGTGGTCACGAATTAAAGTCCTTTTCGCTCTAGGACGCATATTTAAGGAGATATGGGCAAAAGAAGTTTTTCATATAAAAATTTAATTTTTTTAGGTTTTGGGTGGATTTTTCAATTTTTTGGGGGTGGTCACGAATTAAAGTCCTTTTCGCTATAGGACGCATATTTAAGGAGATATGGGCAAAAGAAGTTTTTCATATAAAAATTTCAATTTTTTTAGGTTTTGGGTGGATTTTTCAATTTTTTGGGGGCGGTCATGAATTAAAGGCCTTTTCGCTCTAGGACGAATATTTAAGGAGATATGGGCAAAAGAAGTTTTTCATATAAAAATTTAAATTTTTTTAGGTTTTGGGTGGATTTTTCAATTTTTTGGGGGTGGTCACGAATTAAAGTCCTTTTCGCTCTAGGACGCATATTTAAGGAGATATGGGCAAAAGAAGTTTTTCATATAAAAATTTAAAATTTTTTAGGTTTTGGGTGGATTTTTCAATTTTTTGGGGTGGTCACGAATTATAATCCTTTTCGCTCTAGAACGCATATTTAAGGAGATATGGGCAAAAGAAGTTTTTCATATAAAAATTTCAATTTTTTTAGGTTTTGGGTTAATTTTTAAATTTTTTGGGGGTGGTCACGAATTAAAGGCCTTTTCGCTCTAGGACGCATATTTAAGGAGATATGGGCAAAAGAAGTTTTTCATATAAAAATTTAACTTTTTTTAGGTTTTGGGTGGATTTTTTCAATTTTTTGGGGGTGGTCACGAATTAAAGTCCTTTTCGCTCTAGGACGCATATTTAAGGAGATATGGGCAAAAGAAGTTTTTCATATAAAAATTTCATTTTTTTAGGTTTTGGGTGGATTTTTCAATTTTTTGGGGGTGGTCACAAATTAAAGTCCTTTTCGCTCTAGGACGCATATTTAAGGAGATATGGGCAAAAGAAGTTTTTCATATAAAAATTTCAATTTTTTTAGGTTTTGGGTGGATTTTTCAATTTTTTGGGGGTGGTCACGAATTAAAGGCCTTTTCGCTCTAGGACGCATAATTAAGGAGATATGGGCAAAATAAGTTTTTCATATAAAAATTTCATTTTTTTAGGTTTTGGGTGGATTTTTCAATTTTTTGGGGGTGGTCACAAATTAAAGTCCTTTTCGCTCTAGGACGCATATTTAAGGAGATATGGGCAAAAGAAGTTTTTCATATAAAAATTTCAATTTTTTTAGGTTTTGGGTGGATTTTTCAATTTTTTGGGGGTGGTCACGAATTAAAGGCCTTTTCGCTCTAGGACGCATATTTAATGAGATATGGGCAAAAGAAGTTTTTCATATAAAAATTTCAATTTTTTTAGGTTTTGGGTGGATTTTTTAATTTTTTGGGGGTGGTCACGAATTAAAGGCCTTTTCGCTCTAGGACGCATATTTAAGGAGATATGGGCAAAAGAAGTTTTTCATATAAAAATGTAAATTTTTTGAGGTTTTGGGTGGATTTTTCAATTTTTTGGGGGTGGTCACGAATTAAAGTCCTTTTCGCTCTAGGACGCATATTTAAGGAGATATGGGCAAAAGAAGTTTTTCATATAAAAATTTCAATTTTTTTAGGTTTTGGGTGGATTTTTCAATTTTTTGGGGGTGGTCACGAATTAAAGGCCTTTTCGCTCTAGGACGCATATTTAAGGAGATATGGGCAAAAGAAGTTTTTCATATAAAAATTTCAATTTTTTTAGGTTTTGGGTGGATTTTTCAATTTTTTGGGGGTGGTCACGAATTAAAGTCCTTTTCGCTCTAGGACGCATATTTAAGGAGATATGGGCAAAAGAAGTTTTTCATATAAAAATTTCAATTTTTTAGGTTTTGGGTGGATTTTTCAATTTTTGGGGGGTGGTCACGAATTAAAGTCCTTTTCGCTCTAGGACGCATATTTAAGGAGATATGGGCAAAAGAAGTTTTTCATATAAAAATTTAAATTTTTTTAGGTTTTGGGTGGATTTTTCAATTTTTTGGGGGTGGTCACGAATTAAAGGCCTTTTCGCTCTAGGACGCATATTTAAGGAGATATGGGCAAAAGAAGTTTTTCATATAAAAATTTAAATTTTTTTAGGTTTTGGGCGGATTTTTCAATTTTTTGGGGGTGGTCACGAATTAAAGTCCTTTTCGCTCTAGGACGCATATTTAAGGAGATATGGGCAAAAGAAGTTTTTCATATAAAAATTTCAATTTTTTTTAGGTTTTGGGTGGATTTTTCAATTTTTTGGGGGTGGTCACGAATTAAAGTCCTTTTCGATCTAGGACGCATATTTAAGGAAATATAGGCAAAAGAAGTTTTTCATATAAAAATTTCAATTTTTTTAGGTTTTGGGTGGATTTTTCAATTTTTTGGGGGTGGTCACGAATTATAGTCCTTTCGCTCTAGGACGCATATTTAAGGAGATATGGGCAAAAGAAGTTTTTCATATAAAAATTTCAATTTTTTTAGGTTTTGGGTGGATTTTTCAATTTTTTGGGGGTGGTCACGAATTAAAGGCCTTTTCGCTCTAGGACGCATATTTAAGGAGATATGGGCAAAAGAAGTTTTTCATATAAAAATTTAAATTTTTTTAGGTTTTGGGTGGAGTTTTCAATTTTTTGGGGGTGGTCACGAATTAAAGGCCTTTTCGCTCTAGCACGCTTATTTTAGGAGATATGGGCAAAAGAAGTTTTTCATATAAAAATTTCAATTTTTTTAGGTTTTGGGTGGATTTTTCAATTTTTTGGTGGTGGTCACGAATTAAAGTCCTTTTCGCTCTAGGACGCATATTTAAGGAGATATGGGCAAAAGAAGTTTTTCATATAAAAATTAAAATTTTTTTAGGTTTTGGGTGGATTTTTCAATTTTTTGGGGATGGTCACGAATTAAAGTCCTTTTCGCTCTAGGACGCATATTTAAGGAGATATGGGCAAAAGAAGTTTTTCATATAAAAATTTCATTTTTTTAGGTTTTGGGTAGATTTTTCAATTTTTTGGGGGTGGTCACGAATTAAAGTCCTTTTCGCTCTAGGACGCATATTTAAGGAGATATGGGCAAAAGGAGTTTTTCATATAAAAATTTAATTTTGTTAGGTTTTGGGTGGATTTTTCAATTTTTTGGGGGTGGTCACGAATTAATGGCCTTTGCGCTCTAGGACGCATATTTAAGGAGATATGGGCAAAAGAAGTTTTTCATATAAAAATTTCAATTTTTTTAGGTTTTGGGTGGATTTTTCAATTTTTTGGGGGTGGTCACGAATTAAAGTCCTTTTCGCTCTAGGACGCATATTTAAGGAGATATGGGCAAAAGAAGTTTTTCATATAAAAATTTAAATTTTTTTAGGTTTTGGGTGGATTTTTCAATTTTTTGGGGGTGGTCACGAATTAAAGGCCTTTTCGCTCTAGGACGCATATTTAAGGAGATATGGGCAAAAGAAGTTTTTCATATAAAAATTTGAATTTTTTTAGGTTTTGGGCGGATTTTTCAATTTTTTGGGGGTGGTCACGAATTAAAGGCCTTTTCGCTCTAGGACGCATATTTAAGGAGATATAGGCAAAAGAAGTTTTTCATATAAAAATTTCAATTTTTTTTAGGTTTTGGGTGGATTTTTCAATTTTTTGGGGGTGGTCACGAATTAAAGTCCTTATCGCTCTAGGACGCATATTTAAGGAGATATGGGCAAAAGAAGTTTTTCATATAAAAATTTCAATTTTTTGAGGTTTTGGGTGGATTTTTCAATTTTTTGGGGGTGGTCACGAATTAAAGTCCTTTTCGCTCTAGCACGCTTAGTTTAGGAGATATGGGCAAAAGAAGTTTTTCATATAAAAATTTAAATTTTTTTAGGTTTTGGGTGGATTTTTCAATTTTTTGGGGGTGGTCACGAATTAAAGTCCTTTTCGATCTAGGACGCATATTTAAGGAAATATAGGCAAAATAAGTTTTTCATATAAAAATTTCAATTTTTTTAGGTTTTGGGTGGATTTTTCAATTTTTTGGGGGTGGTCACGAATTATAGTCCTTTCGCTCTAGGACGCATATTTAAGGAGATATGGGCAAAAGAAGTTTTTCATATAAAAATTTCAATTTTTTTAGGTTTTGGGTGGATTTTTAAATTTTTTGGGGGTGGTCACGAATTAAAGTCCTTTTCGCTCTAGGACGCATATTTAAGGAAATATAGGCAAAAGAAGTTTTTCATATAAAAATTTAAATTTTTTTAGGTTTTGGGTGGATTTTTCAATTTTTTGGGGGTGGTCACGAATTAAAGGCCTTTTCGGATTTTTCAATTTTTTGGGGATGGTCACGAATTAAAGTCCTTTTCGCTCTAGGACGCATATTTAAGGAGATATGGGCAAAAGAAGTTTCTCATATAAAAATTTCAATTTTTTTAGGTTTTGGGTGGATTTTTCAATTTTTTGGGGGTGGTCACGAATTACAGTCCTTTTCGCTCTAGGACGCATATTTAAGGAGATATGGGCAAAAGAAGTTTTTCATATAAAAATTTCAATTTTTTGAGGTTTTGGGTGGATTTTTCAATTTTTTGGGGGTGGTCACGAATTAAAGTCCTTTTCGCTCTAGGACGCATATTTAAGGAGATATGGGCAACAGAAGTTTTTCATATAAAAATTTCAATTTTTTTAGGTTTTGGGTGGATTTTTCAATTTTTTGGGGGTGGTCACGAATTAAAGTCCTTTTCGCTCTAGGACGCATATTTAAGGAGATATGGGCAAAAGAAGTTTTTCATATAAAAATTTCAATTTTTTTAGGTTTTGGGTGATTTTTCAATTTTTTGGGGGTGGTCACGAATTAAAGTCCTTTTCGCTCTAGGACGCATATTTAAGGAGATATGGGCAAAAGAAGTTTTTCATATAAAAATTTAAATTTCTTTAGGTTTTGGGTGGATTTTTCAATTTTTTGGGGGTGGTCACGAATTAATGGCCTTTTCGCTCTAGGACGCATATTTAAGGAGATATGGGCAAAAGAAGTTTTTCATATAAAAATTTCAATTTTTTTAGGTTTTGGGTGGATTTTTCAATTTTTTGGGGGTGGTCACGAATTAAAGGCCTTTTCGCTCTAGGACGCATAATTAAGGAGATATGGGCAAAATAAGTTTTTCATATAAAAATTTCAATTTTTTTAGGTTTTGGGTGGATTTTTCAATTTTTTGGGGGTGGTCACGAATTAAAGGCCTTTTCGCTCTAGGACGCATAATTAAGGAGATATGGGCAAAATAAGTTTTTCATATAAAAATTTCAATTTTTTTAGGTTTTGGGTGGATTTTTCAATTTTTTGGGGGTGGTCACGAATTAAAGTCCTTTTCGCTCTAGGACGCATATTTAAGGAGATATGGGCAAAAGAAGTTTTTCATATAAAAATTTAAATTTTTTTAGGTTTTGGGTGGATTTTTCAATTTTTTGGGGGTGGTCACGAATTAAAGTCCTTTTCGCTCTAGGACGCATATTTAAGGAGATATGGGTAAAAGAAGTTTTTCATATAAAAATTTAAATTTTTTTAGGTTTTGGGTGGATTTTTCAATTTTTTGGGGGTGGTCACGAATTATAGGGTGATCACGAATTATATATATATATATATTTTTATATGAAAAGAAGTTTTTCATATAAAAATTTCAATTTTTTTAGGTTTTGGGTGGATTTTTCAATTTTTTGGGGGTGGTTACGAATTAAAGGCCTTTTCGCTCTAGGACGCATATTTAAGGAGATATGGGCAAAAGAAGTTTTTCATATAAAAATTTCATTTTTTTAGGTTTTGGGTGGATTTTTCAATTTTTTGGGGGTGGTCACGAATTAAAGTCCTTTTCGCTATAGGACGCATATTTAAGGAGATATGGGCAAAAGAAGTTTTTCATATAAAAATTTCAATTTTTTTAGGTTTTGGGTGGATTTTTCAATTTTTTGGGGGCGGTCATGAATTAAAGGCCTTTTCGCTCTAGGACGAATATTTAAGGAGATATGGGCAAAAGAAGTTTTTCATATAAAAATTTAAATTTTTTTAGGTTTTGGGTGGATTTTTCAATTTTTTGGGGGTGGTCACGAATTAAAGTCCTTTTCGCTCTAGGACGCATATTTAAGGAGATATGGGCAAAAGAAGTTTTTCATATAAAAATTTAAAATTTTTTAGGTTTTGGGTGGATTTTTCAATTTTTTGGGGTGGTCACGAACTATAATCCTTTTCGCTCTAGGACGCATATTTAAGGAGATATGGGCAAAAGAAGTTTTTCATATAAAAATTTCAATTTTTTTAGGTTTTGGGTTAATTTTTAAATTTTTTGGGGGTGGTCACGAATTAAAGGCCTTTTCGCTCTAGGACGCATATTTAAGGAGATATGGGCAAAAGAAGTTTTTCATATAAAAATTTTACTTTTTTTAGGTTTTGGGTGGATTTTTTCAATTTTTTGGGGGTGGTCACGAATTAAAGTCCTTTTCGCTCTAGGACGCATATTTAAGGAGATATGGGCAAAAGAAGTTTTTCATATAAAAATTTCAATTTTTTAGGTTTTGGGTGGATTTTTCAATTTTTTGGGGATGGTCACGAATTAAAGTCCTTTTCGCTCTAGGACGCATATTTAAGGAGATATGGGCAAAAGAAGTTTTTCATATAAAAATTTCAATTTTTTTAGGTTTTGGGTGGATTTTTCAATTTTTTGGGGGTGGTCACGAATTAAAGTCCTTTTCGTTCTAGGACGCATATTTAAGGAGATATGGGCAAAAGAAGTTTTTTATATAAAAATTAAATTTTTTTAGGTTTTGGGTGGATTTTTCAATTTTTTGGGGGTGGTCACGAATTAAAGTCCTTTTCGCTCTAGGACGCATATTTAAGGAGATATGGGCAAAAGAAGTTTTTCATATAAAAATTTCAATTTTTTTAGGTTTTGGGTGGATTTTTCAATTTTTTGGGGGTGGTCACGAATTAAAGGCCTTTTCGCTCTAGGACGCATATTTAAGGAGATATGGGCAAAAGAAGTTTTTCATATAAAAATTTCATTTTTTTAGGTTTTGGGTGGATTTTTCAATTTGTTGGGGGTGGTCACGAATTAAAGTCCTTTTTACTCTAGGACGCATATTTAAGGAGATATGGGCAAAAGAAGTTTTTCATATAAAAATTTCAATTTTTTTAGGTTTTGGGTGGATTTTTCAATTTTTTGGGGGTGGTCACGAATTAAAGGCCTTTTCGCTCTAGGACGCATATTTAAGGAGATATGGGCAAAAGAAGTCTTTCATATAAAAATTTAAATTTTTTTAGGTTTTGGGTGGATTTTTCAATTTTTTGGGGGTGGTCACGAATTAAAGTTCTTTTCGCTCTAGGACGCTTAGTTTAGGAGATATGGGCAAAAGAAGTTTTTCATATAAAAATTTCATTTTTTTAGGTTTTGGGTGGATTTTTCAACTTTTTGGGGGTGGTCACAAATTAAAGTCCTTTTCGCTCTAGGACGCATATTTAAGGAGATATGGGCAAAAGAAGTTTTTCATATAAAAATTTCAATTTTTTTAGGTTTTGGGTGGATTTTTAAATTTTTTGGGGGTGGTCACGAATTAAAGGCCTTTTCGCTCTAGGACGCATAATTAAGGAGATATGGGCAAAATAAGTTTTTCATATAAAAATTTCAATTTTTTTAGGTTTTGGGTGGATTTTTCAATTTTTTGGGGGTGGTCACGAATTAAAGGCCTTTTCGCTCTAGGACGCATAATTAAGGAGATATGGGCAAAATAAGTTTTTCATATAAAAATTTCAATTTTTTTAGGTTTTGGGTGGATTTTTCAATTTTTTGGGGGTGGTCACGAATTAAAGTCCTTTTCGCTCTAGGACGCATATTTAAGGATATATGGGCAAAAGAAGTTTTTCATATAAAAATTTCAATTTTTTTAGGTTTTGGGTGGATTTTTCAATTTTTTGGGGGTGGTCACGAATTAAAGTCCTTTTCGCTCTAGGACGCATATTTAAGGAGATATGGGTAAAAGAAGTTTTTCATATAAAAATTTAAATTTTTTTAGGTTTTGGGTGGATATTTCAATTTTTTGGGGGTGGTCACGAATTATAGTCCTTTTCGCTCTAGGACGCATATTTAAGAAGATATGGGCAAAATAAGTTTTTCATATAAAAATTTCAATTTTTTTAGGTTTGGGTGGATTTTTCAATTTTTTGGGGGTGGTTTCGAATTAAAGGCCTTTTCGCTCTAGGACGCATATTTAAGGAGATATGGGCAAAAGAAGTTTTTCATATAAAAATTTAAATTTTTTTAGGTTTTGGGTGGAGTTTTCAATTTTTGCAGGTGGTCACGAATTAAAGTCCTTTTCGCTTTAGGACGCATATTTAAGGAGATATGGGCAAAAGAAGTTTTTCATATAAAAATTTCATTTTTTTTAGGTTTTGGGTGGATTTTTCAATTTTTTGGGGGTGGGCACGAATTAAAGTCCTTTTCGCTATAGGACGCATATTTAAGGAGATATGGGCAAAAGAAGTTTTTCATATAAAAATTTCAATTTTTTTAGGTTTTGGGTGGATTTTTCAATTTTTTGGGGGTGGTCATGAATTAAAGGCCTTTTCGCTCTAGGACGAATATTTAAGGAGATATGGGCAAAAGAAGTTTTTCATATAAAAATTTAAATTTTTTTAAGGTTTTGGGTGAATTTTTCAATTTTTTGGGGGTGGTCACGAATTAAAGTTCTTTTCGCTCTAGGACGCTTAGTTTAGGAGATATGGGCAAAAGAAGTTTTTCATATAAAAATTTCATTTTTTTTAGGTTTTGGGTGGATTTTTCAATTTTTTGGGGGTGGTCACGAATTAAAGTCCTTTTCGCTCTAGGACGCATATTTAAGGAGATATGGGCAAAAGAAGTTTTTCATATAAAAATTTAAAATTTTTTAGGTTTTGGGTGGATTTTTCAATTTTTTGGGGTGGTCACGAATTATAGTCCTTTTCGCTCTAGGACGCATATTTAAGGAGATATGGGCAAAAGAAGTTTTTCATATAAAAATTTCAATTTTTTTAGGTTTTGGGTTAATTTTTAAATTTTTTGGGGGTGGTCACGAATTAAAGGCCTTTTCGCTCTAGGACGCATATTTAAGGAGATATGGGCAAAAGAAGTTTTTCATATAAAAATTTCAATTTTTTTAGGTTTTGTGTGGATATTTTCAATTTTTTGGGGGTGGCCACGAATTAAAGTCCTTTTCGCTCTAGGACGCATATTTAAGGAGATATGGGCAAAAGAAGTTTTTCATATAAAAATTTCAATTTTTTAGGTTTTGGGTGGATTTTTCAATTTTTTGGGGGTGGTCACGAATTAAAGTCCTTTTCGCTCTAGGACACATATTTAAGGAGATATGGGCAAAAGAAGTTTTTCATATAAAAATTTCAATTTTTTTAGGTTTTGGGGGTGGTCACGAATTAAAGTCCTTTTCGCTCTAGGACGCATATTTAAGGAGATATGGGCAAAAGAAGTTTTTCATATAAAAATTTCAATTTTTTTAGGTTTTGGGTGGATTTTTCAATTTTTTGGGGGTGGTCACGAATTAAAGGCCTTTTCGCTCTAGGACGTATATTTAAGGAGATATGGGCAAAAGAAGTTTTTCATATAAAAATTTCAATTTTTTTAGGTATTGGGTGGATTTTTCAATTTGTTGGGGGTGGTCACGAATTAAAGGCCTTTTCGCTCTAGGACGCATATTTAAGGAGATATGGGCAAAAGAAGTTTTTCATATAAAAATTTAACTTTTTTTAGGTTTTGGGTGGATTTTTCAATTTTTTGGGGGTGGTCACGAATTAAAGTCCTTTTCGCTCTAGGACGCATATTTAAGGAGATATGGGCAAAAGAAGTTTTTCATATAAAAATTTCAATTTTTTAGGTTTTGGGTGGATTTTTCAATTTTTTGGGGGTGGTCACGAATTAAAGTCCTTTTCGCTCTAGGACGCATATTTAAGGAGATATGGGCAAAAGAAGTTTTTCATATAAAAATTTCAATTTTTTTAGGTTTTGGGTGGATTTTTCAATTTTTTGGGGGTGGTCACGAATTAAAGTCCTTTTCGTTCTAGGACGCATATTTAAGGAGATATGGGCAAAAGAAGTTTTTTATATAAAAATTAAATTTTTTTAGGTTTTGGGTGGATTTTTCAATTTTTTGGGGGTGGTCACGAATTAAAGTCCTTTTCGCTCTAGGACGCATATTTAAGGAGATATGGGCAAAAGAAGTTTTTCATATAAAAATTTCAATTTTTTTAGGTTTTGGGTGGATTTTTCAATTTTTTGGGGGTGGTCACGAATTAAAGGCCTTTTCGCTCTAGGACGCATATTTAAGGAGATATGGGCAAAAGAAGTTTTTCATATAAAAATTTCATTTTTTTAGGTTTTGGGTGGATTTTTCAATTTTTTGGGGGTGGTCACGAGTTAAAGTCCTTTTTACTCTAGGACGCATATTTAAGGAGATATGGGCAAAAGAAGTTTTTCATATAAAAATTTCAATTTTTTTAGGTTTTGGGTGGATTTTTCAATTTTTTGGGGGTGGTCACGAATTAAAGGCCTTTTCGCTCTAGGACGCATATTTAAGGAGATATGGGCAAAAGAAGTCTTTCATATAAAAATTTAAATTTTTTTAGGTTTTGGGTGGATTTTTCAATTTTTTGGGGGTGGTCACGAATTAAAGTTCTTTTCGCTCTAGGACGCTTAGTTTAGGAGATATGGGCAAAAGAAGTTTTTCATATAAAAATTTCATTTTTTTAGGTTTTGGGTGGATTTTTCAATTTTTTGGGGGTGGTCACGAATTAAAGTCCTTTTCGCTCTAGGACGCATATTTAAGGAGATATGGGCAAAAGAAGTTTTTCATATAAAAATTTAAATTTTTTTAGGTTTTGGGTGGATTTTTCAATTTTTTGGGAGTGGTCACGAATTAAAGTCCTTTTCGCTCTAGGACGCTTAGTTTAGGAGATATTGGCAAAAGAAGTTTTTCATATAAAAATTTCAATTTTTAGGTTTTGGGTGGATTTTTCAATTTTTTGGGGGTGGTCACGAATTAAAGGCCTTTTCGCTCTAGGACGCATAATTAAGGAGATATGGGTAAAATAAGTTTTTCATATAAAAATTTAAATTTTTTTAGGTTTTGGGTGGATATTTCAGGAGATATGGGCAAAAGAAGTTTTTCATATAAAAATTTAAATTTTTTTAGGTTTTGGGTGGAGTTTTCAATTTTTTGGGGGTGGTCACGAATTAAAGTCCTTTTCGCTATAGGACGCATATTTAAGGAGATATGGGCAAAAGAAGTTTTTCATATAAAAATTTCAATTTTTTTAGGTTTTGGGTGGATTTTTCAATTTTTTGGGGGTGGTCATGAATTAAAGGCCTTTTCGCTCTAGGACGAATATTTAAGGAGATATGGGCAAAAGAAGTTTTTCATATAAAAATTTAAATTTTTTTAAGGTTTTGGGTGGATTTTTCAATTTTTTGGGGGTGGTCACGAATTAAAGGCCTTTTCGCTCTAGGACGAATATTTAAGGAGATATGGGCAAAAGAAGTTTTTCATATAAAAATTTAAATTTTTTTAAGGTTTTGGGTGGATTTTTCAATTTTTTGGGGGTGGTCACGAATTAAAGTTCTTTTCGCTCTAGGACGCTTAGTTTAGGAGATATGGGCAAAAGAAGTTTTTCATATAAAAATTTCATTTTTTTTAGGTTTTGGGTGGATTTTTCAATTTTTTGGGGGTGGTCACGAATTAAAGTCCTTTTCGCTCTAGGACGCATATTTAAGGAGATATGGGCAAAAGAAGTTTTTCATATAAAAATTTAAAATTTTTTAGGTTTTGGGTGGATTTTTCAATTTTTTGGGGTGGTCACGAATTATAGTCCTTTTCGCTCTAGGACGCATATTTAAGGAGATATGGGCAAAAGAAGTTTTTCATATAAAAATTTCAATTTTTTAGGTTTTGGGTGGATTTTTCAATTTTTTGGGGGTGGTCACGAATTAAAGTCCTTTTCGCTCTAGGACACATATTTAAGGAGATATGGGCAAAAGAAGTTTTTCATATAAAAATTTCAATTTTTTTAGGTTTTGGGGGTGGTCACGAATTAAAGTCCTTTTCGCTCTAGGACGCATATTTAAGGAGATATGGGCAAAAGAAGTTTTTCATATAAAAATTTCAATTTTTTTAGGTTTTGGGTGGATTTTTCAATTTTTTGGGGGTGGTCACGAATTAAAGGCCTTTTCGCTCTAGGACGTATATTTAAGGAGATATGGGCAAAAGAAGTTTTTCATATAAAAATTTCAATTTTTTTAGGTATTGGGTGGATTTTTCAATTTGTTGGGGGTGGTCACGAATTAAAGTCCTTTTTACTCTAGGACGCATATTTAAGGAGATATGGGCAAAAGAAGTTTTTCATATAAAAATTTCAATTTTTTTAGGTTTTGGGTGGATTTTTCAATTTTTTGGGGGTGGTCACGAATTAAAGTCCTTTTCGCTCTAGGACGCATATTTAAGGAGATATGGACAAAAGAAGTTTTTCATATAAAAATTTCAATTTTTTTAGGTTTTGGGTGCATTTTTCAATATTTTGGGGGTGGTCACGTATTAAAGTCGTTTTCGCTCTAGGACGCTTAGTTTAGGAGATATGGGCAAAAGAAGTTTTTCATATAAAAATTTAAATTTTTTTTTAGGATTTGGGAGGATTTTTTCAATTTTTTGGGGGTGGTCACGAATTAAAGGCCTTTTCGCTCTAGGACGCATATTTAAGGAGATATGGGCAAAAGAATTTTTTCATATAAAAATTTAAATTTTTTTAGGCTTTGGGTGGATTTTTTCAATTTTTTGGGGGTGGTCACGAATTAAAGTCCTTTTCGCTCTAGGACGCATATTTAACGAGATATGGGCAAAAGAAGTTTTCATACAAAAATTTCAATTGTTTAGGTTTTGGGTGGATTTTTAAATTTTTTGGGGGTGGTCACGAATTAAAGTCCTTTTCGCTCTAGGACGCATATTTAAGGAGATATGGGCAAAAGAAGTTTTTCATATAAAAATTTAAATTTTTTTAGGTTTTGGGTGGATTTTTCAATTTTTTGGGGGTGGTCACGAATTAAAGTCCTTTTCGCTCTAGGACGCATATTTAAGGAGATATGGGCAAAATAAGTTTTTCATATAAAAATTAAATTTTTTTAGGATTTGGGTGGATTTTTCAATTTTTTGGGGGTGGTCACGAATTAAAGGCCTTTTCGCTCTAGGACGCATATTTAAGGAGATATGGGCAAAAGAAGTTTTTCATATAAAAATTTAAATTTTTTTAGGTTTTGGGTGGATTTTTTCAATTTTTTGGGGGTGGTCACGAATTAAAGTCCTTTTCGCTCTAGGACGTATATTTAAGGAGATATGGGCAAAATAAGTTTTTCATATAAAAATTTCAATTTTTTAGGTTTTGGGTGGATTTTTAAATTTTTTGGGGGTGGTCACGAATTAAAGTCCTTTTCGCTCTAGGACGCATATTTAAGGAGATATGGGCAAAAGAAGTTTTTCATATAAAAATTTCAATTTTTTTAGGTTTTGGGTGGATTTTTCAATTTTTTGGGGGTGGTCACGAATTAAAGTCCTTTTCGCTCTAGGACGCATATTTAAGGAGATATGGGCAAAAGAAGTTTTTCATATAAAAATTTAAATTTTTTTAGGTTTTGGGTGGATTTTTTCAATTTTTTGGGGGTGGTCACGAATTAAAGGCCTTTTCGTTCTAGGACGCATATTTAAGGAGATATGGGCAAAAGAAGTTTTTCATATAAAAATTAATTTTTTTTAGGGTTTGGGTGGATTTTTCAATTTTTTGGGGGTGGTCACGAATTAAAGTCCTTTTCGCTATAGGACGCATATTTAAGGAGATATGGGCAAAAGAAGTTTTTCATATAAAAATTTCCATTTTTTAGGTTTTGGGTAGATTTTTAAATTTTTTGGGGGTGGTCACGAATTAAAGTCCTTTTCGCTCTAGGACGCATATTTAAGGAGATATGGGCAAAAGAAGTTTTTCATATAAAAATTTCAATTTTTTTAGGTTTTGGGTGGATTTTTCAATTTTTTGGTGGTGGTCACGAATTAAAGTCCTTTTCGCTCTAGGACGCATATTTAAGGAGATATGGGCAAAAGAAGTTTTTCATATAAAAATTTAAATTTCTTTAGGTTTTGGGTGGATTTTTCAATTTGTTGGGGGTGGTCACGAATTAAAGTCCTTTTCGCTCTAGGACGCATATTTAAGGAGATATGGGCAAAAGAAGTTTTTCATATAAAAATTTAAATTTTTTTAGGTTTTGGGTGGATTTTTCAATTTTTTAGGGGTGGTCACGAATTAAAGTCCTTTTCACTCTAGGACGCATATTTAAGGAGATATGGGCAAAAGAAGTTTTTCATATAAAAATTTCAATTTTTTTAGGTTTTGGGTGGATTTTTCAATTTTTTGGGGGTGGTCACGAATTAAAGGCCTTTTCGCTCTAGGACGCATATTTAAGGAGATATGGGCAAAAGAAGTTTTTCATATAAAAATTTCAAGTTTTTTAGGTTTTGGGTGGATTTTTCAATTTTTTGGGGGTGGTCACGAATTAAAGGCCTTTTCGCTCTAGGACGCATATTTAAGGAGATATGGGCAAAAGAAATTTTTCATATAAAAATTTCAATTTTTTAGGTTTTGGGTGGATTTTTAAATTTTTTGGGGGTGGTCACGAATTAAAACCCTTTTCGCTCTAGGACGCATATTTAAGGAGATATGGGCAAAAGAAGTTTTTCATATAAAAATTAATTTTTTTTTAGGTTTTGGGTGGATTTTTCAATTTTTTGGGGGTGGTCACGAATTAAAGTCCTTTTCGCTCTAGGACGCATATTTAAGGAGATATGGGCAAAAGAAGTTTTTCATATAAAAATTTCAATTTTTTTAGGTTTTGGGTGGAGTTTTCAATTTTTTGGGGGTGGTCACGAATTAAAGTCCTTTTCGCTCTAGGAAGCATATTTAAGGAGATATGAGAAAAAGAAGTTTTTCATATATAAATTTAAATTTTTTTAGGATTTGGGTGGATTTTTCAATTTTTTGGGGGTGGTCACGAATTAAAGGCCTTTTCGCTCTAGGACGCATATTTAAGGAGATATGGGCAAAAGAAGTTTTTCATATAAAAATTTAAATTTTTTTAGGTTTTGGGTGGATTTTTTCAATTTTTTGGGGGTGGTCAGAATTAAAGTCCTTTTCGCTCTAGGACGTATATTTAAGGAGATATGAGCAAAATAAGTTTTTCATATAAAAATTTAAATTTTTTAGGTTTTGGGTGGATTTTTAAATTTTTTGGGGGTGGTCACGAATTAAAGTCCTTTTCGCTCTAGGACGCATATTTAAGGAGATATGGGCAAAAGAAGTTTTTCATAT
The DNA here is from genome assembly GCF_050003625.1 of Haematobia irritans. Classification (NCBI taxonomy): domain Eukaryota; kingdom Metazoa; phylum Arthropoda; class Insecta; order Diptera; family Muscidae; genus Haematobia; species Haematobia irritans. Next base: position 2,002,007 of record NW_027445770.1, read on the forward strand.
AAAAATTTCAATTTTTTTAGGTTTTGGGTGGATTTTTCAATTTTTTGGGGGTGGTCACGAATTAAAGTCCTTTTCGCTCTAGGACGCATATTTAAGGAGATATGGGCAAAAGAAGTTTTTCATATAAAAATTTAAATTTTTTTAGGTTTTGGGTGGATTTTTTCAATTTTTTGGGGGTGGTCACGAATTAAAGGCCTTTTCGCTCTAGGACGCATATTTAAGGCGATATGGGCAAAATAAGTTTTTCATATAAAAATTAATTTTTTTAGGTTTTGGGTGGATTTTTCAATTTTTTGGGGGTGGTCACGAATTAAAGTCCTTTTCGCTATAGGACGCATATTTAAGGAGATATGGGCAAAAGAAGTTTTTCATATAAAAATTTCCATTTTTTAGGTTTTGGGTAGATTTTTAAATTTTTTGGGGGTGGTCACGAATTAAAGTCCTTTTCGCTCTAGGACGCATATTTAAGGAGATATGGGCAAAAGAAGTTTTTCATATAAAAATTTCAATTTTTTTAGGTTTTGGGTGGATTTTTCAATTTTTTGGGGGTGGTCACGAATTAAAGTCCTTTTCGCTCTAGGACGCATATTTAAGGAGATATGGGCAAAAGAAGTTTTTCATATAAAAATTTAAATTTCTTTAGGTTTTGGGTGGATTTTTCAATTTGTTGGGGGTGGTCACGAATTAAAGTCCTTTTCGCTCTAGGACGCATATTTAAGGAGATATGGGCAAAAGAAGTTTTTCATATAAAAATTTAAATTTCTTTAGGTTTTGGGTGGAGTTTTCAATTTTTTGGGGGTGGTCACGAATTAAAGGCCTTTTCGCTCTAGGACGCATATTTAAGGAGATGTGGGCAAAAGAAGTTTTTCATATAAAAATTTAAATTTTTTTAGGTTTTGGGTGGAGTTTTCAATTTTTTGGGGGTGGTCACGAATTAAAGTCCTTTTCGCTCTAGGACGCATATTTAAGGAGATATGGGCAAAAGAAGTTTTTCATATAAAAATTTCATTTTTTTTAGGTTTTGGGTGGATTTTTCAATTTTTTGGGGGTGGTCACGAATTAAAGTCCTTTTCGCTATAGGACGCATATTTAAGGAGATATGGGCAAAAGAAGTTTTTCATATAAAAATTTCAAGTTTTTGAGGTTTTGGGTGGATTTTTCAATTTTTTGGGGGTGGTCACGAATTAAAGTCCTTTTCGCTCTAGGACGCATATTTAAGGAGATATGGGCAAAAGAAGTTTTCCATATAAAAATTTCATTTTTTTTAGGTTTTGGGTGGAGTTTTCAATTTTTTGGGGGTGGTCACGAATTAAAGGCTCGCTCTAGGACGTATATTTAAGGAGATATGGGCAAAAGAAGTTTTTCATATAAAAATTTCAATTTTTTTAGGTTTTGGGTGGATTTTTCAATTTTTTGGGGGTGGTCACGAATTAAAGGCTTGCTCTGGGACGTATATTTAAGGAGATATGGGCAAAAGAAGTTTTTCATATAAAAATTTCAATTTTTTTAGGTTTTGGGTGGATTTTTCAATTTTTCAGGGGTGGTCACGAATTAAAGTCCTTTTCACTCTAGGACGCATATTTAAGGAGATATGGGCAAAAGAAGTTTTTCATATAAAAATTTCAATTTTTTTAGGTTTTGGGTGGATTTTTCAATTTTTTGGGGGTGGTCACGAATTAAAGGCCTTTTCGCTCTAGGACGCATATTTAAGGAGATATGGGCAAAAGAAGTTTTTCATATAAAAATTTCAATTTTTTAGGTTTTGGGTGGATTTTTAAATTTTTTGGGGGTGGTCACGAATTAAAGCCCTTTTCGCTCTAGGACGCATATTTAAGGAGATATGGGCAAAAGAAGTTTTTCATATAAAAATTAATTTTTTTTTAGGTTTTGGGTGGATTTTTCAATTTTTTGGGGGTGGTCACGAATTAAAGTCCTTTTCGCTCTAGGACGCTTAGTTTAGGAGATATGGGCAAAAGAAGTTTTTCATATAAAAATTTCAATTTTTTTAGGTTTTGGGTGGAGTTTTCAATTTTTTGGGGGTGGTCACGAATTAAAGTCCTTTTCGCTCTAGGAAGCATATTTAAGGAGATATGAGCAAAAGAAGTTTTTCATATATAAATTTAAATATTTTTAGGATTTGGGTGGATTTTTCAATTTTTTGGGGGTGGTCACGAATTAAAGGCCTTTTCGCTCTAGGACGCATATTTAAGGAGATATGGGCAAAAGAAGTTTTTCATATAAAAATTTAAATTTTTTTAGGTTTTGGGTGGATTTTTTCAATTTTTTGGGGGTGGTCACGAATTAAAGTCCTTTTCGCTCTAGGACGCATATTTAAGGAGATATGGGCAAAAGAAGTTTTTCATATAAAAATTTCAATTTTTTTATATTTTGGGTGGATTTTTCAATTTTTTGGGGGTGGTCACGAATTAAAGTCCTTTTCGCTCTAGGACGCATATTTAAGGAGATATGGGCAAAAGAAGTTTTTCATATAAAAATTTAAATTTTTTTAGGTTTTGGGTGGATTTTTCAATTTTTTGGGGGTGGTCACGAATTATAGTCCTTTTCGCTCTAGGACGCATATTCAAGGAGATATGGGCAAAAGAAGTTTTTCATATAAAAATTTCAATTTTTTTAGGTTTTGGGTGAATTTTTAAATTTTTTGGGGGTGGTCACGAATTAAAGGCCTTTTCGCTCTAGGACGCATATTTAAGGAGATATGGGCAAAAGAAGTTTTTCATATAAAAATTTAAATTTTTTTAGGTTTTGGGTGGATTTTTTCAATTTTTTGGGGGTGGTCACGAATTAAAGTCCTTTTCGCTCTAGAACGCATATTTAAGGAGATATGGGCAAAAGAAGTTTTTCATATAAAAATTTAATTTTTTTTTTTAGGTTTTGGGTGGATTTTTCAATTTTTTGGGGGTGGTCACGAATTAAAGTCCTTTTCGCTCTAGGACGCATATTTAAGGAGATATGGGCAAAAGAAGTTTTTCATATAAAAATTTCAATTTTTTTAGGTTTTGGGTGGATTTTTCAATTTTTTGGGGGTGGTCACGAATTAAAGTCCTTTTCGCTCTAGGACGCTTAGTTTAGGAGATATGGGCAAAAGAAGTTTTTCATATAAAAATTTAAATTTTTTTAGGTTTTGGGTGGATTTTTCAATATTTTGGGGGTGGTCACGAATTAAAGTCCTTTTTTGGGGGTGGTCACGAATTAAAGTCCTTTTCGCTCTAGAACGCATATTTAAGGAGATATGGGCAAAAGAAGTTTTTCATATAAAAATTTAATTTTTTTTTTTAGGTTTTGGGTGGATTTTTCAATTTTTTGGGGGTGGTCACGAATTAAAGTCCTTTTCGCTCTAGGACGCATATTTAAGGAGATATGGGCAAAAGAAGTTTTTCATATAAAAATTTCAATTTTTTTAGGTTTTGGGTGGATTTTTCAATTTTTTGGGGGTGGTCACGAATTAAAGTCCTTTTCGCTCTAGGACGCTTAGTTTAGGAGATATGGGCAAAAGAAGTTTTTCATATAAAAATTTAAATTTTTTTAGGTTTTGGGTGGATTTTTCAATATTTTGGGGGTGGTCACGAATTAAAGTCCTTTTCGCTCTAGGACGCTTAGTTTAGGAGATATGGGCAAAAGAAGTTTTTCATATAAAAATTTAAATTTTTTTAGGATTTGGGTGGATTTTTTCAATTTTTTGGGGGTGGTCACGAATTAAAGTCCTTTTCGCTCTAGGACGCATATTTAAGGAGATATGGGCAAAATAAGTTTTTCATATACAAATTTAAATTTTTTTAGGTTTTGGGTGGATTTTTTCAATTTTTTGGTGGTGGTCACGAATTAAAGTCCTTTTCGCTCTAGGACGCATATTTAAGGAGATATGGGCAAAAGAAGTTTTTCATATAAAAATTTCCATTTTTTAGGTTTTGGATAGATTTTTGAATTTTTTGGGGGTGGTCACGAATTAAAGTCCTTTTCGCTCTAGGACGCATATTTAAGGAGATATGGGCAAAAGAAGTTTTTCATATAAAAATTTCAATTTTTTTAGGTTTTGGGTGGATTTTTCAATTTTTTGGGGGTGGTCACGAATTAAAGTCCTTTTCGCTCTAGGACGCATATTTAAGGAGATATGGGCAAAAGAAGTTTTTCATATAAAAATTTAAATTTTTTTAGGTTTTGGGTGGATTTTTTCAATTTTTTGGGGGTGGTCACGAATTAAAGGCCTTTTCGCTCTAGGACGCATATTTAAGGCGATATGGGCAAAATAAGTTTTTCATATAAAAATTAATTTTTTTAGGTTTTGGGTGGATTTTTCAATTTTTTGGGGGTGGTCACGAATTAAAGTCCTTTTCGCTATAGGACGCATATTTAAGGAGATATGGGCAAAAGAAGTTTTTCATATAAAAATTTCCATTTTTTAGGTTTTGGGTAGATTTTTAAATTTTTTGGGGGTGGTCACGAATTAAAGTCCTTTTCGCTCTAGGACGCATATTTAAGGAGATATGGGCAAAAGAAGTTTTTCATATAAAAATTTCAATTTTTTTAGGTTTTGGGTGGATTTTTCAATTTTTTGGGGGTGGTCACGAATTAAAGTCCTTTTCGCTCTAGGACGCATATTTAAGGAGATATGGGCAAAAGAAGTTTTTCATATAAAAATTTAAATTTCTTTAGGTTTTGGGTGGATTTTTCAATTTGTTGGGGGTGGTCACGAATTAAAGTCCTTTTCGCTCTAGGACGCATATTTAAGGAGATATGGGCAAAAGAAGTTTTTCATATAAAAATTTCAATTTTTTTAAGGTTGTGGGTGGATTTTTCAATTTTTTAGGGGTGGTCACGAATTATAGTCCTTTTCGCTCTAGGACGCATATTTAAGGAGATATGGGCAAAAGAAGTTTTTCATATAAAAATTTTAATTTTTTTAGGTTTTGGGTGGAGTTTTCAATTTTTTGGGGGTGGTCACGAATTAAAGGCCTTTTCGCTCTAGGACGCATATTTAAGGAGATGTGGGCAAAAGAAGTTTTTCATATAAAAATTTAAATTTTTTTAGGTTTTGGGTGGAGTTTTCTATTTTTTGGGGGTGGTCACGAATTAAAGTCCTTTTCGCTCTAGGACGCATATTTAAGGAGATATGGGCAAAAGAAGTTTTTCATATAAAAATTTCATTTTTTTTAGGTTTTGGGTGGATTTTTCAATTTTTTGGGGGTGGTCACGAATTAAAGTCCTTTTCGCTATAGGACGCATATTTAAGGAGATATGGGCAAAAGAAGTTTTTCATATAAAAATTTCAAGTTTTTGAGGTTTTGGGTGGATTTTTCAATTTTTTGGGGGTGGTCACGAATTAAAGTCCTTTTCGCTCTAGGACGCATATTTAAGGAGATATGGGCAAAAGAAGTTTTCCATATAAAAATTTCATTTTTTTTAGGTTTTGGGTGGAGTTTTCAATTTTTTGGGGGTGGTCACGAATTAAAGGCTCGCTCTAGGACGTATATTTAAGGAGATATGGGCAAAAGAAGTTTTTCATATAAAAATTCCAATTTTTTTAGGTTTTGGGTGGATTTTTCAATTTTTTGGGGGTGGTCACGAATTAAAGGCTTGCTCTGGGACGTATATTTAAGGAGATATGGGCAAAAGAAGTTTTTCATATAAAAATTTCAATTTTTTTAGGTTTTGGGTGGATTTTTCAATTTTTCAGGGGTGGTCACGAATTAAAGTCCTTTTCACTCTAGGACGCATATTTAAGGAGATATGGGCAAAAGAAGTTTTTCATATAAAAATTTCAATTTTTTTAGGTTTTGGGTGGATTTTTCAATTTTTTGGGGGTGGTCACGAATTAAAGGCCTTTTCGCTCTAGGACGCATATTTAAGGAGATATGGGCAAAAGAAGTTTTTCATATAAAAATTTCAATTTTTTAGGTTTTGGGTGGATTTTTAAATTTTTTGGGGGTGGTCACGAATTAAAGCCCTTTTCGCTCTAGGACGCATATTTAAGGAGATATGGGCAAAAGAAGTTTTTCATATAAAAATTAATTTTTTTTTAGGTTTTGGGTGGATTTTTCAATTTTTTGGGGGTGGTCACGAATTAAAGTCCTTTTCGCTCTAGGACGCTTAGTTTAGGAGATATGGGCAAAAGAAGTTTTTCATATAAAAATTTCAATTTTTTTAGGTTTTGGGTGGAGTTTTCAATTTTTTGGGGGTGGTCACGAATTAAAGTCCTTTTCGCTCTAGGAAGCATATTTAAGGAGATATGAGCAAAAGAAGTTTTTCATATATAAATTTAAATATTTTTAGGATTTGGGTGGATTTTTCAATTTTTTGGGGGTGGTCACGAATTAAAGGCCTTTTCGCTCTAGGACGCATATTTAAGGAGATATGGGCAAAAGAAGTTTTTCATATAAAAATTTTAATTTTTTTAGGTTTTGGGTGGATTTTTTCAATTTTTTGGGGGTGGTCACGAATTAAAGTCCTTTTCGCTCTAGGACGCATATTTAAGGAGATATGGGCAAAAGAAGTTTTTCATATAAAAATTTCAATTTTTTTAGGTTTTGGGTGGATTTTTCAATTTTTTGGGGGTGGTCACGAATTAAAGTCCTTTTCGCTCTAGGACGCATATTTAAGGAGATATGGGCAAAAGAAGTTTTTCATATAAAAATTTAAATTTTTTTAGGTTTTGGGTGGATTTTTCAATTTTTTGGGGGTGGTCACGAATTATAGTCCTTTTCGCTCTAGGACGCATATTCAAGGAGATATGGGCAAAAGAAGTTTTTCATATAAAAATTTCAATTTTTTTAGGTTTTGGGTGAATTTTTAAATTTTTTGGGGGTGGTCACGAATTAAAGGCCTTTTCGCTCTAGGACGCATATTTAAGGAGATATGGGCAAAAGAAGTTTTTCATATAAAAATTTAAATTTTTTTAGGTTTTGGGTGGATTTTTTCAATTTTTTGGGGGTGGTCACGAATTAAAGTCCTTTTCGCTCTAGAACGCATATTTAAGGAGATATGGGCAAAAGAAGTTTTTCATATAAAAATTTAATTTTTTTTTTAGGTTTTGGGTGGATTTTTCAATTTTTTGGGGGTGGTCACGAATTAAAGTCCTTTTCGCTCTAGGACGCATATTTAAGGAGATATGGGCAAAAGAAGTTTTTCATATAAAAATTTCAATTTTTTTAGGTTTTGGGTGGATTTTTCAATTTTTTGGGGGTGGTCACGAATTAAAGTCCTTTTCGCTCTAGGACGCTTAGTTTAGGAGATATGGGCAAAAGAAGTTTTTCATATAAAAATTTAAATTTTTTTAGGTTTTGGGTGGATTTTTCAATATTTTGGGGGTGGTCACGAATTAAAGTCCTTTTCGCTCTAGGACGCTTAGTTTAGGAGATATGGGCAAAAGAAGTTTTTCATATAAAAATTTAAATTTTTTTAGGATTTGGGTGGATTTTTTCAATTTTTTGGGGGTGGTCACGAATTAAAGTCCTTTTCGCTCTAGGACGCATATTTAAGGAGATATGGGCAAAATAAGTTTTTCATATACAAATTTAAATTTTTTTAGGTTTTGGGTGGATTTTTTCAATTTTTTGGTGGTGGTCACGAATTAAAGTCCTTTTCGCTCTAGGACGCATATTTAAGGAGATATGGGCAAAAGAAGTTTTTCATATAAAAATTTCCATTTTTTAGGTTTTGGATAGATTTTTGAATTTTTTGGGGGTGGTCACGAATTAAAGTCCTTTTCGCTCTAGGACGCATATTTAAGGAGATATGGGCAAAAGAAGTTTTTCATATAAAAATTTAAATTTTTTTAGGTTTTGGGTGGATTTTTCAATTTTTTGGGGGTGGTCACGAATTAAAGTCCTTTTCGCTCTAGGACGCATATTTAAGGAGATATGGGCAAAAGAAGTTTTTCATATAAAAATTTCAATTTTTTTTAGGTTTTGGGTGGATTTTTCAATTTTTTGGGGGTGGTCACGAATTAAAGGCCTTTTCGCTCTAGGACGCATATTTAAGGAGATATGGGCAAAAGAAGTTTTTCATATAAAAATTTAATTTTTTTTTAGGTTTTGGGTGGATTTTTAAATTTTTTGGGGGTGGTCACGAATTAAAGTCCTTTTCGCTCTAGGACGCATATTTAAGGAGATATGGGCAAAAGAAGTTTTTCATATAAAAATTTCAATTTTTTTAGGTTTTGGGTGGAGTTTTCAATTTTTTGGGGGTGGTCACGAATTAAAGTCCTTTTCGCTCTAGGACGCATATTTAAGGAGATATGGGCAAAAGAAGTTTTTCATATGAAAATTTCATTTTTTTAGGTTTTGGGTGGATTTTTCAATTTTTTGGGGGTGGTCACGAATTAAAGTCCTTTTCGCTATAGGACGCATATTTAAGGAGATATGGGCAAAAGAAGTTTTTCATATAAAAATTTAATTTTTTTTAGGTTTTGGGTGGATTTTTGCAATTTTTTGGGGGTGGTCACGAATTAAAGACCTTTTCGCTCTAGGACGCATATTTAAGGAGATATGGGCAAAAGAAGTTTTTCATATAAAAATTTCAATTTTTTAGGTTTTGGGTGGATTTTTAAATTGTTTGGGGGTGGTCACGAATTAAAGTCCTTTTCGCTCTAGGACGCATATTTAAAGAGATATGGGCAAAAGAAGTTTTTCATATAAAAATTTAAATTTTTTTAGGTTTTGGGTGGATTTTTCAATTTTTTGGGGGTGGTCACGAATTAAAGTCCTTTTCGCTCTAGGACGCATATTTAAGGAGATATGGGCAAAAGAAGTTTTTCATATAAAAATTAAATTTTTTTAGGTTTTGGGTGGATTTTTCAATTTTTTGGGGGTGCTCACGAATTAAAGTCCTTTTCGCTCTAGGACGCATATTTAAGGAGATATGGGCAAAGGAAGTTTTTCATATAAAAATTTCAATTTTTTTAGGTTTTGGGTGGATTTTTCAATTTTTTGGGGGTGGTCACGAATTAAAGGCCTTTTTGCTCTAGGACGCATATTTAAGGAGATATGGGCAAAAGAAGTTTTTCATATAAAAATTTAATTTTTTTTAGGTTTTGGGTGGATTTTTCAATTTTTTGGGGGTGGTCACGAATTAAAGTCCTTTTCGCTCTAGGACGCATATTTAAGGAGATATGGGCAAAAGAAGTTTTTCATATAAAAATTTCAATTTTTTTAGGTTTTGGGTGGAGTTTTCAATTTTTTGGGGGTGGTCACGAATTAAAGTCCTTTTCGCTCTAGGACGCATACTTAAGGAGATATGGGCAAAAGAAGTTTTTCATATAAAAATTTCATTTTTTTAGGTTTTGGGTGGATTTTTCAATTTTTTTGGGGGTGGTCACGAATTAAAGTCCTTTTCGCTATAGGACGCATATTTAAGGAGATATGGGCAAAAGAAGTTTTTCATATAAAAATTTCAATTTTTTGAGGTTTTGGGTGGATTTTTCAATTTTTTGGGGGTGGTCACGAATTAAAGTCCTTTTCGCTCTAGGAAGCATATTTAAGGAGATATGGGCAAAAGAAGTTTTTCATAAAAAATTTCAATTTTTTTAGGTTTTGGGTGGATTTTTCAATTTTTCGCTCTAGGACGCATATTTAAGGAGATATGGGCAAAAAAAGTTTTTCATATACACGGACGGATCAAAGGATGAATTTAGTACCGCATTCAGCGTGACTAAAATTGACAGTACCATTACCACATCATTATTACCTTATTATAGCTCTGTATTTACTGCAGAGATTATAGCAATTTTTAAAGCCATACAATACATTAAAGACATAGATGAGAAACACATAATTTGCACGGATTCTTTATCAGCCATTGATGCAATCAAGAATATCAACAATCGTGATTACTATCCATCTCATATTAGAGGAGAATTGATTGACCATTATCCAAATATAAAAATTATGTGGATTCCCGGTCATGTGGGAATAATCGGAAATGAATATGCGGATTCTATGGCACGTAGTGCCAAATCATCGCCAGTATCAATGATACCAAACTTTAATACAAGAGATATCAACCGGTTATTAAATTCCAAACTTAGAGAGAAAGTTCACTTTGGACTGAATAATACCACAGAATGGTACAAAAAGGTAACGTTAAGAAAAATACAATTAAGAAACTTGCCCATGCTAATATTGACAGATACGAAATGACCAAAATCGTACGACTAAGACTCGGACATACGTTGATCACACATCAAAAATACATGGATAGAAATAACCCGACCGATTGCCCTCTTTGTCAGGTGGAAGATGTTGATGTTGAGCATATATTGAATATATGCCCAAATCTCCACAAAATTAGAACTGAAATATTTAACTCTCAGAAACCTTCATTGGTTTTAAATTATGAAGACAATGATAACACACAGAAACTTCTTGAATTCCTTAGACAAACAAATTTGATGCATTCTATTTAGTTAAGTTTAAATGACTTTTTATGTTCCATAGTGCTTAAGGCCGCCGTTGCCATAGCCCTAATTAATTTAGTTTGTAATTTTAATTATAATCTAAATATGTAAATAAATAAATAATAATAATAAGTTTTTCATATAAAAATTTCAATTTTTTTAGGTTTTGGGTGGATTTTTCAAATTTTTGGGGGTGGTCACGAATTAAAGTCCTTTTCGCTCTAGGACGCTTAGTTTAGGAGATATGGGCAAAAGAAGTTTTTCATATAAAAATTTAAATTTTTTTAGGTTTTGGGTGGATTTTTCAATATTTTGGGGGTGGTCACGAATTAAAGTCCTTTTCGCTCTAGGACGCTTAGTTTAGGAGATATGGGCAAAAGAAGTTTTTCATTAAAAATTTAAATTTTTTTAGGATTTGGGTGGATTTTTTCAATTTTTTGGGGGTGGTCACGAATTAAAGGCCTTTTCGCTCTAGGACGCATATTTAAGGAGATATGGGCAAAAGAAGTTTTTCATATAAAAATTTAATTTTTTTTAGGTTTTGGGTGGATTTTTTCAATTTTTTGGGGGTGGTCACGAATTAAAGTCCTTTTCGCTCTAGGACGCATATTTAAGGAGATATGGGCAAAAGAAGTTTTTCATATAAAAATTTAAATTTTTTTAGGTTTTGGGTGGATTTTTCAATTTGTTGGGGGTGGTCACGAATTAAAGTCCTTTTCGCTCTAGGACGCATATTTAAGGAGTTATGGGCAAAAGAAGTTTTTCATATAAAAATTAAATTTTTTTAGGTTTTGGGTGGATTTTTCAATTTTTTGGGGGTGGTCACGAATTAAAGTCCTTTTCGCTCTAGGACGCATATTTAAGGAGATATGGGCAAAAGAAGTTTTTCATATAAAAATTTCAATTTTTTTTGGTTTTGGGTGGATTTTTCAATTTTTTGGGGGTGGTCACGAATTAAAGGCCTTTTCGCTCTAGGACGCATATTTAAGGAGATATGGGCAAAAGAAGTTTTTCATATAAAAATTTAATTTTTTTTTAGGTTTTGGGTGGATTTTTCAATTTTTTGGGGGTGGTCACGAATTAAAGTCCTTTTCGCTCTAGGAGGCATATTTAAGGAGATATGGGCAAAAGAAGTTTTTCATATAAAAATTTCAATTTTTTTAGGTTTTGGGTGGAGTTTTCAATTTTTTGGGGGTGGTCACGAATTAAAGTCCTTTTCGCTCTAGGACGCATATTTAAGGAGATATGGGCAAAAGAAGTTTTTCATATAAAAATTTCATTTTTTTAGGTTTTGGGTGGATTTTTCAATTTTTTTGGGGGTGGTCACCAATTAAAGTCCTTTTCGCTATAGGACGCATATTTAAGGAGATATGGGCAAAAGAAATTTTTCATATAAAAATTTCAATTTTTTGAGGTTTTGGGTGGATTTTTCAATTTTTTGGGGGTGGTCACGAATTAAAGGCCTTTTCGCTCTAGGACGTATATTTAAGGAGATATGGGCAAAAGAAGTTTTTCATATAAAAATTTAAATTTTTTTAGGTTTTGGGTGGATTTTTCAATTTGTTGGGGGTGGTCACGAATTAAAGTCCTTTTTACTCTAGGACGCATATTTAGGGAGATATGGGCAAAAGAAGTTTTTCATATAAAAATTTCACTTTTTTTAGGATTTGGGTGGATTTTTCAATTTTTTGGGGGTGGTCACGAATTAAAGGCCTTTTCGCTCTAGGACGCATATTTAAGGAGATATGGGCAAAAGAAGTTTTTCATATAAAAATTTCATTTTTTTTTTAGGTTTTGGGTGGATTTTTCAATTTTTTGGGGGTGGTCACGAATTAAAGTCCTTTTCGCTATAGGGCGCATATTTAAGGAGAAAGTCCTTTTCGCTCTAGGACGCTTAGTTTAGGAGATATGGGCAAAAGAAGTTTTTCATATAAAAATTTAAATTTTTTTAGGATTTGGGTGGATTTTTCAATTTTTTGGGGGTGGTCACGAATTAAAGTCCTTTTCGCTCTAGGACGCATATTTAAGGAGATATGGGCAAAAGAAGTTTTTCATATAAAAATTTAAATTTTTTTAGGTTTTGGGTGGATTTTTCAATTTTTTGGGGGTGGTCACGAATTAAAGTCCTTTTCGCTCTAGGACGCATATTTAAGGAGATATGGGCAAAAGAAGTTTTTCATATAAAAATTTCAATTTTTTAGGTTTTGGGTGGATTTTTCAATTTTTTGGGGGTGGTCACGAATTAAAGGCCTTTTCGCTCTAGGACGCATATTTAAGGAGATATGGGCAAAAGAAGTTTTCCATATAAAAATTTCAATTTTTTTAGGTTTTGGGTGGATTTTTCAATTTTTTGGGGGTGGTCACGAATTAAAGTCCTTTTCGCTCTAGGACGCATATTTAAGGAGATATGGGCAAAAGAAGTTTTTCATATAAAAATTTCAATTTTTTTAGGTTTTGGTGGATTTTTCAATTTTTTGGGGGTGGTCACGAATTAAAGGCCTTTTCGCTCTAGGACGCATATTTAAGGAGATATGGGCAAAAGAAGTTTTTCATATAAAAATTTCAATTTTTTTAGGTTTTGGGTGGAGTTTTAAATTTTTTGGGGGTGGTCACGAATTAAAGTCCTTTTCGCTCTATGACGCATATTTAAGGAGATATGGGCAAAAGAAGTTTTTCATATAAAAATTTCATTTTTTTTAGGTTTTGGGTGGATTTTTCAATTTTTTGGGGGTGGTCACGAATTAAAGTCCTTTTCGCTCTAGGACGCTTAGTTTAGGAGATATGGGCAATAGAAGTTTTTCATATAAAAATTTAAATTTTTTTTAGGTTTTGGGTGGGTTTTTCAATTTTTTGGGGGTGGTCACGAATTAAAGTCCTTTTCGCTCTAGGACGCATATTTAAGGAGATATGGGCAAAAGAAGTTTTTCATATAAAAATTTAAATTTTTTGAGGTTTTGGGTGGATTTTTCAATTTTTTGGGGGTGGTCACGAATTAAAGTCCTTTTCGCTATAGGACGCATATTTAAGGAGAAAGTCCTTTTCGCTCTAGGACGCTTAGTTTAGGAGATATGGGCAAAAGAAGTTTTTCATATAAAAATTTAAATTTTTTTAGGATTTGGGTGGATTTTTCAATTTTTTGGGGGTGGTCACGAATTAAAGTCCTTTTCGCTCTAGGACGCATATTTAAGGAGATATGGGCAAAAGAAGTTTTTCATATAAAAATTTCAATTTTTTTAGGTTTTGGGTGGATTTTTCAATTTTTTGGGGGTGGTCACGAATTAAAGTCCTTTTCGCTCTAGGACGCTTAGTTTAGGAGATATTGGCAAAAGAAGTTTTTCATATAAAAATTTCAATTTTTAGGTTTTGGGTGGATTTTTCAATTTTTTGGGGGTGGTCACGAATTAAAAGCCTTTTCGCTCTAGGACGCATATTTAAGGAGATATGGGCAAAAGAAGATTTCCATATAAAAATTTCAATTTTTTTAGGTTTTGGGTGGATTTTTCAATTTTTTGGGGGTGGTCAAGAATTAAAGTCCTTTTCGCTCTAGGACGCATATTTAAGGAGATATGGGCAAAAGAAGTTTTTCATATAAAAATTTCAATTTTTTTAGGTTTTGGTGGATTTTTCAATTTTTTGGGGGTGGTCACGAATTAAAGGCCTTTTCGCTCTAGGACGCATATTTAAGGAGATATGGGCAAAAGAAGTTTTTCATATAAAAATTTCAATTTTTTTAGGTTTTGGGTGGAGTTTTAAATTTTTTGGGGGTGGTCACGAATTAAAGTCCTTTTCGCTCTATGACGCATATTTAAGGAGATATGGGCAAAAGAAGTTTTTCATATAAAAATTTCATTTTTTTTAGGTTTTGGGTGGATTTTTCAATTTTTTGGGGGTGGTCACGAATTAAAGTCCTTTTCGCTATAGGACGCATATTTAAGGAGATGTGGGCAAAAGAAGTTTTTCATATAAAAATTTCAATTTTTTGAGGTTTTGGGTGGATTTTTCAATTTTTTGGGGGTGGTCACGAATTAAAGTCCTTTTCGCTCTAGGAAATATCTTTAAGGAGATATGGGCAAAAGAAGTTTTTCATATAAAAACTTCAATTTTTTTAGGTTTTGGGTGAATTTTTCAATTTTTTGGGGGTGGTCACGAATTAAAGGCCTTTTCGCTCTAGGACGTATATTTAAGGAGATATGGGCAAAAGAAGTTTTTCATATAAAAATTTCAATTTTTTGAGGTTTTGGGTGGATTTTTCAATTTTTTGGGGGTGGTCACGAATTAAAGTCCTTTTCGCTCTAGGACGCTTAGTTTAGGAGATATGGGCAAAAGAAGTTTTTCATATAAAAATTTCAATTTTTTTAGGTTTTGGGTGGATTTTTCAATTTTTTGGGGGTGGTCACGAATTAAAGGCCTTTTCGCTCTAGGACGCATATTTAAGGAGATATGGGCAAAAGAAGTTTTTATGTAAAAATTTCATTTTTTTTAGGTTTTGGGTGGATTTTTCAATTTTTTGGGGGTGGTCACGAATTAAAGTCCTTTTCGCTCTAGGACGCATATTTAAGGAAATATGGGCAAACAAAGTTTTTCATATAAAAATTTCAATTTTTTAGGTTTTGGGTGGATTTTTAAATTTTTTGTGGGTGGCCACGAATTAAAGTCCTTTTCGCTCTAGGACGCATATTTAAGGAGATATGGGCAAAAGAAGTTTTTCATATAAAAATTTCAATTTTTTTTGCTTTTGGGTGGATTTTTCAATTTTTTTGGGGGTGGTCACGAATTAAAGTCCTTTTCGCTCTAGGACGCATATTTAAGGAGATATGGGCAAAAGAAGTTTTTCATATAAAAATTTCAATTTTTTTAGGTTTTGGGTGGATTTTTCAATTTTTTGGGGGTGGTCACGAATTAAAGGCCTTTTCGCTCTAGGACGCATATTTAAGGAGATATGGGCAAAAGAAGTTTTTCATATAAAAATTTCATTTTTTTTAGGTTTTGGGTGGATTTTTCAATTTTTTGGGGGTGGTCACGAATTAAAGTCCTTTTCGCTCTAGGACGCATATTTAAGGAGATATGGGCAAAAGAAGTTTTTCATATAAAAATTTAATTTTTTTTAGGTTTTGGGTGGATTTTTAAATTTTTTGGGGATGGTCACGAATTAAAGTCCTTTTCGCTCTAGGACGCATATTTAAGGAGATATGGGCAAAAGAAGTTTTTCATATAAAAATTAAATTTTTTTTAGGTTTTGGGTGGATTTTTCAATTTTTTGGGGGTGGTCACGAATTAAAGTCCTTTTCGCTCTAGGACGCATATTTAAGGAGATATGGGCAAAAGAAGTTGTTCATATAAAAATTTCAATTTTTTTAGGTTTTGGGTGGATTTTTCAATTTTTTGGGGGTGGTCACGAATTAAAGGCCTTTTCGCTCTAGGACGCATATTTAAGGAGATATGGGCAAAAGAAGTTTTTCATATAAAAATTTCATTTTTTTTGGATTTGGGTGGATTTTTCAATTTTTTGGGGTGGTCACGAATTAAAGTCCTATTCGCTCTAGGACGCTTAGTTTAGGAAATATGGGCAAAAGAAGTTTTTCATATAAAAATTTCAATTTTTTTAGGTTTTGGGTGGATTTTTCAATTTTGTGGGGGTGGTCACGAATTAAAGTCCTTTTCGCTGTAGGACGCATATTTAAGGAGATATGGGCAAAATAAGTTTTTCATATAAAAATTTAAATTTTTTTAGGTTTTGGGTGGATTTTTCAATTTTGTGGGGGTGGTCACGAATTAAAGGCCTTTTCGCTCTAGGACGCATATTTAAGGAGATATGGGCAAAAGAAGTTTTTCATATAAAAATTTCAATTTTTTTAGGTTTTGGGTGGATTTTTCAATTTTTTGGGGGTGGTCACGAATTAAAGGTCTTTTCGCTCTAGGACGCATATTTAAGGAGATATGGGCAAAAGAAGTTTTTCATATAAAAATTTCATTTTTTTTAGGTTTTGGGTGGATTTTTCAATTTTTTGGGGGTGGTCACGAATTAAAGTCCTTTTCGCTCTAGGACGCATATTTAAGGAGATATGGGCAAAAGAAGTTTTTCATATAAAAATTAAATTTTTTTTAGGTTTTGGGTGGATTTTTCAATTTTTTGGGGGTGGTCACGAATTAAAGTCCTTTTCGCTCTAGGACGCATATTTAAGGAGATATGGGCAAAAGAAGTTTTTCATATAAAAATTTCAATTTTTTTAGGTTTTGGGTGGATTTTTCAATTTTTTGGGGGTGGTCACGAATTAAAGTCCTTTTCGCTCTAGGACGCTTAGTTTAGGAGATATGGGCAAAAGATGTTTTTCATATAAAAATTTCAATTTTTTAGGTTTTGGGTGGATTTTTCAATTTTTTGGGGGTGGTCACGAATTAAAGGCCTTTTCGCTCTAGGACGCATATTTAAGGATATATGGGCAAAAGAAGTTTTCCATATAAAAATTTCAATTTTTTTAGGTTTTGGGTGGATTTTTCAATTTTTTGGGGGTGGTCACGAATTAAAGTCCTTTTCGCTCTAGGACGCATATTTAAGGAGATATGGGCAAAAGAAGTTTTTCATATAAAAATTTCAATTTTTTTAGGTTTTGGTGGATTTTTAAATTTTTTGGGGGTGGTCA
This sequence comes from Haematobia irritans, assembly GCF_050003625.1. Lineage (NCBI taxonomy): Eukaryota > Metazoa > Arthropoda > Insecta > Diptera > Muscidae > Haematobia > Haematobia irritans. The sequence continues at coordinate 2,019,056 of NW_027445770.1, forward strand.
CGAATTAAAGGCCTTTTCGCTCTAGGACGCATATTTAAGGAGATATGGGCAAAAGAAGTTTTTCATATAAAAATTTCATTTTTTTTAGGTTTTGGGTGGATTTTTCAATTTTTTGGGGGTGGTCACGAATTAAAGTCCTTTTCGCTATAGGACGCATATTTAAGGAGATGTGGGCAAAAGAAGTTTTTCATATAAAAATTTAAATTTTTTGAGGTTTTGGGTGGATTTTTCAATTTTTTGGGGGTGGTCACGAATTAAAGTCCTTTTCGCTCTAGGAAGCATCTTTAAGGAGATATGGGCAAAAGAAGTTTTTCATATAAAAACTTCAATTTTTTTAGGTTTTGGGTGAATTTTTCAATTTTTTGGGGGTGGTCACGAATTAAAGGCCTTTTCGCTCTAGGACGTATATTTAAGGAGATATGGGCAAAAGAAGTTTTTCATATAAAAATTTCAATTTTTTTAGGTTTTGGGTGGATTTTTCAATTTTTTGGGGGTGGTCACGAATTAAAGTCCTTTTCGCTCTAGGACGCTTAGTTTAGGAGATATGGGCAAAAGAAGTTTTTCATATAAAAATTTCAATTTTTTTAGGTTTTGGGTGGATTTTTCAATTTTTTGGGGGTGGTCACGAATTAAAGGCCTTTTCGCTCTAGGACGCATATTTAAGGAGATATGGGCAAAAGAAGTTTTTCATGTAAAAATTTCATTTTTGTTAGGTTTTGGGTGGATTTTTCAATTTTTTGGGGGTGGTCACGAATTAAAGTCCTTTTCGCTCTAGGACGCATATTTAAGGAAATATGGGCAAACAAAGTTTTTCATATAAAAATTTCAATTTTTTAGGTTTTGGGTGGATTTTTAAATTTTTTGGGGGTGGCCACGAATTAAAGTCCTTTTCGCTCTAGGACGCATATTTAAGGAGATATGGCAAAAGAAGTTTTTCATATAAAAATTTCAATTTTTTTTGCTTTTGGGTGGATTTTTCAATTTTTTGGGGGTGGTCACGAATTAAAGGCCTTTTCGCTCTAGGACGCATATTTAAGGAGATATGGGCAAAAGAAGTTTTTCATATAAAAATTTCAATTTTTTTAGGTTTTGGGTGGATTTTTCAATTTTTTGGGGGTGGTCACGAATTAAAGGCCTTTTCGCTTTAGGACGCATATTTAAGGATATATGGGCAAAAGAAGTTTTCCATATAAAAATTTCATTTTTTTTAGGTTTTGGGTGGATTTTTCAATTTTTTGGGGGTGGTCACGAATTAAAGTCCTTTTCGCTCTAGGACGCATATTTAAGGAGATATGGGCGAAAGAAGTTTTTCATATAAAAATTTAAATTTTTTTAGGTTTTGGGTGGATTTTTTCAATTTTTTGGGGGTGGTCACGAATTAAAGTCCTTTTCGCTCTAGGACGCATATTTAAGGAGATATGGGCAAAAGAAGTTTTTCATATAAAAATTTCAATTTTTTAGGTTTTGGGTGGATTTTTAAATTTTTTGGGGGTGGTCACGAATTAAAGTCCTTTTCGCTCTAGGACGCATATTTAAGGAGATATGGGCATAATAAGTTTTTCATATAAAAATTTAAATTTTTTTAGGTTTTGGGTGGATTTTTCAATTTTTTGGGGGTGGTCACGAATTAAAGTCCTTTTCGCTCTAGGACGCTTAGTTTAGGAGATATGGGCAAAAGAAGTTTTTCATATAAAAATTAATTTTTTTTAGGTTTTGGGTGGATTTTTCAATTTTTTGGGGGTGGTCACGAATTAAAGGCCTTTTCGCTCTAGGACGCATATTTAAGGAGATATGGGCAAAAGAAGTTTTTCATATAAAAATTTCATTTTTTTAGGTTTTGGGTGGATTTTTCAATTTGTTGGGGGTGGTCACGAATTAAAGTCCTTTTTACTCTAGGACGCATATTTAAGGAGATATGGGCAAAAGAAGTTTTTCATATAAAAATTTCAATTTTTTTAGGTTTTGGGTGGATTTTTCAATTTTTTGGGGGTGGTCACGAATTAAAGGCCTTTTCGCTCTAGGACGCATATTTAAGGAGATATGGGCAAAAGAAGTTTTTCATATAAAAATTTCAATTTTTTTAGGTTTTGGGTGGATTTTTCAATTTTTTGGGGGTGGTCACGAATTAAAGTCCTTTTCGTTCTAGGACGCATATTTAAGGAGATATGGGCAAAAGAAGTTTTTTATATAAAAATTAAATTTTTTTAGGTTTTGGGTGGATTTTTCAATTTTTTGGGGGTGGTCACGAATTAAAGTCCTTTTCGCTCTAGGACGCATATTTAAGGAGATATGGGCAAAAGAAGTTTTTCATATAAAAATTTCAATTTTTTTAGGTTTTGGGTGGATTTTTCAATTTTTTGGGGGTGGTCACGAATTAAAGGCCTTTTCGCTCTAGGACGCATATTTAAGGAGATATGGGCAAAAGAAGTTTTTCATATAAAAATTTCATTTTTTTAGGTTTTGGGTGGATTTTTCAATTTGTTGGGGGTGGTCACGAATTAAAGTCCTTTTTACTCTAGGACGCATATTTAAGGAGATATGGGCAAAAGAAGTTTTTCATATAAAAATTTCAATTTTTTTAGGTTTTGGGTGGATTTTTCAATTTTTTGGGGGTGGTCACGAATTAAAGGCCTTTTCGCTCTAGGACGCATATTTAAGGAGATATGGGCAAAAGAAGTCTTTCATATAAAAATTTAAATTTTTTTAGGTTTTGGGTGGATTTTTCAATTTTTTGGGGGTGGTCACGAATTAAAGTTCTTTTCGCTCTAGGACGCTTAGTTTAGGAGATATGGGCAAAAGAAGTTTTTCATATAAAAATTTCATTTTTTTAGGTTTTGGGTGGATTTTTCAATTTTTTGGGGGTGGTCACAAATTAAAGTCCTTTTCGCTCTAGGACGCATATTTAAGGAGATATGGGCAAAAGAAGTTTTTCATATAAAAATTTCAATTTTTTTAGGTTTTGGGTGGATTTTTCAATTTTTTGGGGGTGGTCACGAATTAAAGTCCTTTTCGCTCTAGGACGCTTAGTTTAGGAGATATGGGCAAAAGAAGTTTTTCATATAAAAATTTAAATTTTTTTAGGATTTGGGTGGATTTTTCAATTTTTTGGGGGTGGTCACGAATTAAAGTCCTTTTCGCTCTAGGACGCATATTTAAGGAGATATGGGCAAAAGAAGTTTTTCATATAAAAATTTAAATTTTTTTAGGTTTTGGGTGGATTTTTCAATTTTTTGGGGGTGGTCACGAATTAAAGTCCTTTTCGCTCTAGGACGCATATTTAAGGAGATATGGGCAAAAGAAGTTTTTCATATAAAAATTTCAATTTTTTAGGTTTTGAGTGGATTTTTCAATTTTTTGGGGGTGGTCACGAATTAAAGGCCTTTTCGCTCTAGGACGCATATTTAAGGATATATGGGCAAAAGAAGTTTTTCATATAAAAATTTCAATTTTTTTAGGTTTTGGGTGGATTTTTCAATTTTTTGGGGGTGGTCACGAATTAAAGTCCTTTTCGCTCTAGGACGCATATTTAAGGAGATATGGGCAAAAGAAGTTTTTCATATAAAAATTTCAATTTTTTTAGGTTTTGGTGGATTTTTCAATTTTTTGGGGGTGGTCACGAATTAAAGGCCTTTTCGCTCTAGGACGCATATTTAAGGAGATATGGGCAAAAGAAGTTTTTCATATAAAAATTTCAATTTTTTTAGGTTTTGGGTGGATTTTTCAATTTGTTGGGGGTGGTCACGAATTAAAGTCCTTTTCACTCTAGGACGCATATTTAAGGAGATATGGGCAAAAGAAGTTTTTCATATAAAAATTTCAATTTTTTTAGGTTTTGGGTGGATTTTTCAATTTTTTGGGGGTGGTCACGAATTAAAGGCCTTTTCGCTCTAGGACGCATATTTAAGGAGATATGGGCAAAAGAAGTTTTTCATGTAAAAATTTCATTTTTTTTAGGTTTTGGGTGGATTTTTCAATTTTTTGGGGGTGGTCACGAATTAAAGTCCTTTTCGCTCTAGGACGCATATTTAAGGAAATATGGGCAAACAAAGTTTTTCATATAAATATTTCAATTTTTTAGGTTTTGGGTGGATTTTTTAATTTTTTGGGGGTGGCCACGAATTAAAGTCCTTTTCGCTCTAGGACGCATATTTAAGGAGATATGGGCAAAAGAAGTTTTTCATATAAAAATTTCAATTTTTTTTGCTTTTGGGTGGATTTTTCAATTTTTTGGGGGTGGTCACGAATTAAAGGCCTTTTCGCTCTAGGACGCATATTTAAGGAGATATGGGCAAAAGAAGTTTTTCATATAAAAATTTCAATTTTTTTAGGTTTTGGGTGGATTTTTCAATTTTTTGGGGGTGGTCACGAATTAAAGGCCTTTTCGCTCTAGGACGCATATTTAAGGAGATATGGGCAAAAGAAGTTTTTCATATAAAAATTTCATTTTTTTTAGGTTTTGGGTGGATTTTTCAATTTTTTGGGGGTGGTCACGAATTAAAGTCCTTTTCGCTCTAGGACGCATATTTAAGGAGATATGGGCAAAAGAAGTTTTTCATATAAAAATTTAATTTTTTTTAGGTTTTGGGTGGATTTTTAAATTTTTTGGGGATGGTCACGAATTAAAGTCCTTTTCGCTCTAGGACGCATATTTAAGGAGATATGGGCAAAAGAAGTTTTTCATATAAAAATTAAATTTTTTTTAGGTTTTGGGTGGATTTTTCAATTTTTTGGGGGTGGTCACGAATTAAAGTCCTTTTCGCTCTAGGACGCATATTTAAGGAGATATGGGCAAAAGAAGTTGTTCATATAAAAATTTCAATTTTTTTAGGTTTTGGGTGGATTTTTCAATTTTTTGGGGGTGGTCACGAATTAAAGGCCTTTTCGCTCTAGGACGCATATTTAAGGAGATATGGGCAAAAGAAGTTTTTCATATAAAAATTTCATTTTTTTTGGATTTGGGTGGATTTTTCAATTTTTTGGGGTGGTCACGAATTAAAGTCCTATTCGCTCTAGGACGCTTAGTTTAGGAAATATGGGCAAAAGAAGTTTTTCATATAAAAATTTCAATTTTTTTAGGTTTTGGGTGGATTTTTCAATTTTGTGGGGGTGGTCACGAATTAAAGTCCTTTTCGCTCTAGGACGCATATTTAAGGAGATATGGGCAAAAGAAGTTTTTCATATAAAAGTTTCAATTTTTTTAGGTTTTGGGTGGATTTTTAAATTTTTTGGGGGTGGTCACGAATTAAAGTCCTTTTCGCTCTAGGACGCTTAGTTTAGGAGATATGGGCAAAAGAAGTTTTTCATATAAAAATTTAAATTTTTTTAGGATTTGGGTGGATTTTTCAATTTTTTGGGGGTGGTCACGAATTAAAGGCCTTTTCGCTCTAGGACGCATATTTAAGGAGATATGGGCAAAAGAAGTTTTTCGTATAAAAATTTAAATTTTTTTAGGTTTTGGGTGGATTTTTTCAATTTTTTTGGGGTGGTCACGAATTAAAGTCCTTTTCGCTCTAGGACGCATATTTAAGGAGATATGGGCAAAAGAAGTTTTTCATATAAAAATTTCATTTTTTTAGGTTTTGGGTGGATTTTTCAATTTTTTGGGGGTGGTCACGAATTAAAGTCCTTTTCGCTCTAGGACGCATATTTAAGGAGATATGGGCAAAAGAAGTTTTTCATATAAAAATTTAAATTTTTTTAGGTTTTGGGTGGATTTTTCAATTTTTTGGGGGTGGTCACGAATTAAAGTCCTTTTCGCTCTAGGACGCATATTTAAGGAGATATGGGCAAAATAAGTTTTTCATATAAAAATTTAAATTTTTTTAGGTTTTGGGTGGATTTTTCAATTTTTTGGGGGTGGTCACGAATTATAGTCCTTTTCGCTCTAGGACGCATATTCAAGGAGATATGGGCAAAAGAAGTTTTTCATATAAAAATTTCAATTTTTTTAGGTTTTGGGTGAATTTTTAAATTTTTTGGGGGTGGTCACGAATTAAAGGCCTTTTCGCTCTAGGACGCATATTTAAGGAGATATGGGCAAAAGAAGTTTTTCATATAAAAATTTCATTTTTTTTAGGTTTTGGGTGGATTTTTTCAATTTTTTGGGGGTGGTCACGAATTAAAGTCCTTTTTGCTCTAGGACGCATATTTAAGGAGATATGGGCAAAAGAAGTTTTTCATATAAAAATTTCAATTTTTTTAGGTTTTGGGTGGATTTTTCAATTTTTTGGGGGTGGTCACGAATTAAAGGCCTTTTCGCTCTAGGACGTATATTTAAGGAGATATGGGCAAAAGAAGTTTTTCATATAAAAATTTCAATTTTTTTAGGTTTTGGGTGGATTTTTCAATTTGTTGGGGGTGGTCACGAATTAAAGACCTTTTCACTCTAGGACGCATATTTAAGGAGATATGGGCAAAAGAAGTTTTTCATATAAAAATTTCAATTTTTTAGGTTTTGGGTGGATTTTTCAATTTGTTGGGGGTGGTCACGAATTAAAGACCTTTTCACTCTAGGACGCATATTTAAGGAGATATGGGCAAAAGAAGTTTTTCATATAAAAGTTTCAATTTTTTTAGGTTTTGGGTGGATTTTTAAATTTTTTGGGGGTGGTCACGAATTAAAGTCCTTTTCGCTCTAGGACGCTTAGTTTAGGAGATATGGGCAAAAGAAGTTTTTCATATAAAAATTTAAATTTTTTTAGGATTTGGGTGGATTTCTCAATTTTTTGGGGGTGGTCACGAATTAAAGGCCTTTTCGCTCTAGGACGCATATTTAAGGAGATATGGGCAAAAGAAGTTTTTCGTATAAAAATTTAAATTTTTTAGGTTTTGGGTGGATTTTTTCAATTTTTTTGGGGTGGTCACGAATTAAAGTCCTTTTCGCTCTAGGACGCATATTTAAGGAGATATGGGCAAAAGAAGTTTTTCATATAAAAATTTAATTTTTTTAGGTTTTGGGTGGATTTTTCAATTTTTTGGGGGTGGTCACGAATTAAAGTCCTTTTCGCTCTAGGACGCATATTTAAGGAGATATGGGCAAAAGAAGTTTTTCATATAAAAATTTAAATTTTTTTAGGTTTTGGGTGGATTTTTCAATTTTTTGGGGGTGGTCACGAATTAAAGTCCTTTTCGCTCTAGGACGCATATTTAAGGAGATATGGGCAAAAGAAGTTTTTCATATAAAAATTTCAATTTTTTTAGGTTTTGGGTGGATTTTTCAATTTTTTGGGGGTGGTCACGAATTAAAGGTCTTTTCGCTCTAGGACGCATATTTAAGGAGATATGGGCAAAAGAAGTTTTTCATATAAAAATTTCATTTTTTTTAGGTTTTGGGTGGATTTTTCAATTTTTTGGGGGTGGTCACGAATTAAAGTCCTTTTCGCTCTAGGACGCATATTTAAGGAGATATGGGCGAAAGAAGTTTTTCATATAAAAATTTAATTTTTTTTAGGTTTTGGGTGGATTTTTAAATTTTTTGGGGATGGTCACGAATTAAAGTCCTTTTCGCTCTAGGACGCATATTTAAGGAGATATGGGCAAAAGAAGTTTTTCATATAAAAATTAAATTTTTTTTAGGTTTTGGGTGGATTTTTCAATTTTTTGGGGGTGGTCACGAATTAAAGTCCTTTTCGCTCTAGGACGCATATTTAAGGAGATATGGGCAAAAGAAGTTTTTCATATAAAAATTTCAATTTTTTTAGGTTTTGGGTGGATTTTTCAATTTTTTGGGGGTGGTCACGAATTAAAGTCCTTTTCGCTCTAGGACGCTTAGTTTAGGAGATATGGGCAAAAGAAGTTTTTCATATAAAAATTTAAATTTTTTTAGGATTTGGGTGGATTTTTCAATTTTTTGGGGGTGGTCACGAATTAAAGTCCTTTTCGCTCTAGGACGCATATTTAAGGAGATATGGGCAAAAGAAGTTTTTCATATAAAAATTTAAATTTTTTAGGTTTTGGGTGGATTTTTCAATTTTTTGGGGGTGGTCACGAATTAAAGTCCTTTTCGCTCTAGGACGCATATTTAAGGAGATATGGGCAAAAGAAGTTTTTCATATAAAAATTTCAATTTTTTAGGTTTTGGGTGGATTTTTCAATTTTTTGGGGGTGGTCACGAATTAAAGGCCTTTTCGCTCTAGGACGCATATTTAAGGATATATGGGCAAAAGAAGTTTTCCATATAAAAATTTCAATTTTTTTAGGTTTTGGGTGGATTTTTCAATTTTTTGGGGGTGGTCACGAATTAAAGTCCTTTTTACTCTAGGACGCATATTTAAGGAGATATGGGCAAAAGAAGTTTTTCATATAAAAATTTCAATTTTTTTAGGTTTTGGTGGATTTTTCAATTTTTTGGGGGTGGTCACGAATTAAAGGCCTTTTCGCTCTAGGACGCATATTTAAGGAGATATGGGCAAAAGAAGTTTTTCATATAAAAATTTCATTTTTTTAAGGTTTTGGGTGGATTTTTCAATTTTTTGGGGGTGGTCACGAATTAAAGTCCTTTTCGCTATAGGACGCATATTTAAGGAGATGTGGGCAAAAGAAGTTTTTCATATAAAAATTTAAATTTTTTGAGGTTTTGGGTGGATTTTTCAATTTTTTGGGGGTGGTCACGAATTAAAGTCCTTTTCGCTCTAGGAAGCATCTTTAAGGAGATATGGGCAAAAGAAGTTTTTCATATAAAAACTTCAATTTTTTTAGGTTTTGGGTGAATTTTTCAATTTTTTGGGGGTGGTCACGAATTAAAGGCCTTTTCGCTCTAGGACGTATATTTAAGGAGATATGGGCAAAAGAAGTTTTTCATATAAAAATTTCAATTTTTTTAGGTTTTGGGTGGATTTTTCAATTTTTTGGGGGTGGTCACGAATTAAAGTCCTTTTCGCTCTAGGACGCTTAGTTTAGGAGATATGGGCAAAAGAAGTTTTTCATATAAAAATTTCAATTTTTTTAGGTTTTGGGTGGATTTTTCAATTTTTTGGGGGTGGTCACGAATTAAAGGCCTTTTCGCTCTAGGACGCATATTTAAGGAGATATGGGCAAAAGAAGTTTTTCATGTAAAAATTTCATTTTTGTTAGGTTTTGGGTGGATTTTTCAATTTTTTGGGGGTGGTCACGAATTAAAGTCCTTTTCGCTCTAGGACGCATATTTAAGGAAATATGGGCAAACAAAGTTTTTCATATAAAAATTTCAATTTTTTAGGTTTTGGGTGGATTTTAAAATTTTTTGGGGGTGGCCACGAATTAAAGTCCTTTTCGCTCTAGGACGCATATTTAAGGAGATATGGGCAAAAGAAGTTTTTCATATAAAAATTTCAATTTTTTTTGCTTTTGGGTGGATTTTTCAATTTTTTGGGGATGGTCACGAATTAAAGGCCTTTTCGCTCTAGGACGCATATTTAAGGAGATATGGGCAAAAGAAGTTTTTCATATAAAAATTTCAATTTTTTTAGGTTTTGGGTGGATTTTTCAATTTTTTGGGGGTGGTCACGAATTAAAGGCCTTTTCGCTTTAGGACGCATATTTAAGGAGATATGGACAAAAGAAGTTTTTCATATAAAAATTTCATTTTTTTTAGGTTTTGGGTGGATTTTTCAATTTTTTGGGGGTGGTCACGAATTAAAGTCCTTTTCGCTCTAGGACGCATATTTAAGGAGATATGGGCGAAAGAAGTTTTTCATATAAAAATTTAAATTTTTTTAGGTTTTGGGTGGATTTTTTCAATTTTTTGGGGGTGGTCACGAATTAAAGTCCTTTTCGCTCTAGGACGCATATTTAAGGAGATATGGGCAAAAGAAGTTTTTCATATAAAAATTTCAATTTTTTAGGTTTTGGGTGGATTTTTAAATTTTTTGGGGGTGGTCACGAATTAAAGTCCTTTTCGCTCTAGGACGCATATTTAAGGAGATATGGGCATAATAAGTTTTTCATATAAAAATTTAAATTTTTTTAGGTTTTGGGTGGATTTTTCAATTTTTTGGGGGTGGTCACGAATTAAAGTCCTTTTCGCTCTAGGACGCTTAGTTTAGGAGATATGGGCAAAAGAAGTTTTTCATATAAAAATTAATTTTTTTTAGGTTTTGGGTGGATTTTTCAATTTTTTGGGGGTGGTCACGAATTAAAGGCCTTTTCGCTCTAGGACGCATATTTACGGAGATATGGGCAAAAGAAGTTTTTCATATAAAAATTTCATTTTTTTAGGTTTTGGGTGGATTTTTCAATTTGTTGGGGGTGGTCACGAATTAAAGTCCTTTTTACTCTAGGACGCATATTTAAGGAGATATGGGCAAAAGAAGTTTTTCATATAAAAATTTCAATTTTTTTAGGTTTTGGGTGGATTTTTCAATTTTTTGGGGGTGGTCACGAATTAAAGGCCTTTTCGCTCTAGGACGCATATTTAAGGAGATATGGGCAAAAGAAGTTTTTCATATAAAAATTTCAATTTTTTTAGGTTTTGGGTGGATTTTTCAATTTTTTGGGGGTGGTCACGAATTAAAGTCCTTTTCGTTCTAGGACGCATATTTAAGGAGATATGGGCAAAAGAAGTTTTTTATATAAAAATTAAATTTTTTTAGGTTTTGGGTGGATTTTTCAATTTTTTGGGGGTGGTCACGAATTAAAGTCCTTTTCGCTCTAGGACGCATATTTAAGGAGATATGGGCAAAAGAAGTTTTTCATATAAAAATTTCAATTTTTTTAGGTTTTGGGTGGATTTTTCAATTTTTTGGGGGTGGTCACGAATTAAAGGCCTTTTCGCTCTAGGACGCATATTTAAGGAGATATGGGCAAAAGAAGTTTTTCATATAAAAATTTCATTTTTTTAGGTTTTGGGTGGATTTTTCAATTTGTTGGGGGTGGTCACGAATTAAAGTCCTTTTTACTCTAGGACGCATATTTAAGGAGATATGGGCAAAAGAAGTTTTTCATATAAAAATTTCAATTTTTTTAGGTTTTGGGTGGATTTTTCAATTTTTTGGGGGTGTTCACGAATTAAAGGCCTTTTCGCTCTAGGACGCATATTTAAGGAGATATGGGCAAAAGAAGTCTTTCATATAAAAATTTAAATTTTTTTAGGTTTTGGGTGGATTTTTCAATTTTTTGGGGGTGGTCACGAATAAAAGTTCTTTTCGCTCTAGGACGCTTAGTTTAGGAGATATGGGCAAAAGAAGTTTTTCATATAAAAATTTCATTTTTTTAGGTTTTGGGTGGATTTTTCAATTTTTTGGGGGTGGTCACAAATTAAAGTCCTTTTCGCTCTAGGACGCATATTTAAGGAGATATGGGCAAAAGAAGTTTTTCATATAAAAATTTCAATTTTTTTAGGTTTTGGGTGGATTTTTCAATTTTTTGAGGGTGGTCACGAATTAAAGTCCTTTTCGCTCTAGGACGCTTAGTTTAGGAGATATGGGCAAAAGAAGTTTTTCATATAAAAATTTAAATTTTTTTAGGATTTGGGTGGATTTTTCAATTTTTTGGGGGTGGTCACGAATTAAAGTCCTTTTCGCTCTAGGACGCATATTTAAGGAGATATGGGCAAAAGAAGTTTTTCATATAAAAATTTAAATTTTTTTAGGTTTTGGGTGGATTTTTCAATTTTTTGGGGGTGGTCACGAATTAAAGTCCTTTTCGCTCTAGGACGCATATTTAAGGAGATATGGGCAAAAGAAGTTTTTCATATAAAAATTTCAATTTTTTAGGTTTTGAGTGGATTTTTCAATTTTTTGGGGGTGGTCACGAATTAAAGGCCTTTTCGCTCTAGGACGCATATTTAAGGATATATGGGCAAAAGAAGTTTTTCATATAAAAATTTCAATTTTTTTAGGTTTTGGGTGGATTTTTCAATTTTTTGGGGGTGGTCACGAATTAAAGTCCTTTTCGCTCTAGGACGCATATTTAAGGAGATATGGGCAAAAGAAGTTTTTCATATAAAAATTTCAATTTTTTTAGGTTTTGGTGGATTTTTCAATTTTTTGGGGGTGGTCACGAATTAAAGGCCTTTTCGCTCTAGGACGCATATTTAAGGAGATATGGGCAAAAGAAGTTTTTCATATAAAAATTTCAATTTTTTTAGGTTTTGGGTGGATTTTTCAATTTGTTGGGGGTGGTCACGAATTAAAGTCCTTTTCACTCTAGGACGCATATTTAAGGAGATATGGGCAAAAGAAGTTTTTCATATAAAAATTTCAATTTTTTTAGGTTTTGGGTGGATTTTTCAATTTTTTGGGGGTGGTCACGAATTAAAGGCCTTTTCGCTCTAGGACGCATATTTAAGGAGATATGGGCAAAAGAAGTTTTTCATGTAAAAATTTCATTTTTTTTAGGTTTTGGGTGGATTTTTCAATTTTTTGGGGGTGGTCACGAATTAAAGTCCTTTTCGCTCTAGGACGCATATTTAAGGAAATATGGGCAAACAAAGTTTTTCATATAAATATTTCAATTTTTTAGGTTTTGGGTGGATTTTTTAATTTTTTGGGGGTGGCCACGAATTAAAGTCCTTTTCGCTCTAGGACGCATATTTAAGGAGATATGGGCAAAAGAAGTTTTTCATATAAAAATTTCAATTTTTTTTGCTTTTGGGTGGATTTTTCAATTTTTTGGGGGTGGTCACGAATTAAAGGCCTTTTCGCTCTAGGACGCATATTTAAGGAGATATGGGCAAAAGAAGTTTTTCATATAAAAATTTCAATTTTTTTAGGTTTTGGGTGGATTTTTCAATTTTTTGGGGGTGGTCACGAATTAAAGGCCTTTTCGCTCTAGGACGCATATTTAAGGAGATATGGGCAAAAGAAGTTTTTCATATAAAAATTTCATTTTTTTTAGGTTTTGGGTGGATTTTTCAATTTTTTGGGGGTGGTCACGAATTAAAGTCCTTTTCGCTCTAGGACGCATATTTAAGGAGATATGGGCAAAAGAAGTTTTTCATATAAAAATTTAATTTTTTTTAGGTTTTGGGTGGATTTTTAAATTTTTTGGGGATGGTCACGAATTAAAGTCCTTTTCGCTCTAGGACGCATATTTAAGGAGATATGGGCAAAAGAAGTTTTTCATATAAAAATTAAATTTTTTTTAGGTTTTGGGTGGATTTTTCAATTTTTTGGGGGTGGTCACGAATTAAAGTCCTTTTCGCTCTAGGACGCATATTTAAGGAGATATGGGCAAAAGAAGTTGTTCATATAAAAATTTCAATTTTTTTAGGTTTTGGGTGGATTTTTCAATTTTTTGGGGGTGGTCACGAATTAAAGGCCTTTTCGCTCTAGGACGCATATTTAAGGAGATATGGGCAAAAGAAGTTTTTCATATAAAAATTTCATTTTTTTTGGATTTGGGTGGATTTTTCAATTTTTTGGGGTGGTCACGAATTAAAGTCCTATTCGCTCTAGGACGCTTAGTTTAGGAAATATGGGCAAAAGAAGTTTTTCATATAAAAATTTCAATTTTTTTAGGTTTTGGGTGGATTTTTCAATTTTGTGGGGGTGGTCACGAATTAAAGTCCTTTTCGCTCTAGGACGCATATTTAAGGAGATATGGGCAAAAGAAGTTTTTCATATAAAAGTTTCAATTTTTTTAGGTTTTGGGTGGATTTTTAAATTTTTTGGGGGTGGTCACGAATTAAAGTCCTTTTCGCTCTAGGACGCTTAGTTTAGGAGATATGGGCAAAAGAAGTTTTTCATATAAAAATTTAAATTTTTTTAGGATTTGGGTGGATTTTTCAATTTTTTGGGGGTGGTCACGAATTAAAGGCCTTTTCGCTCTAGGACGCATATTTAAGGAGATATGGGCAAAAGAAGTTTTTCGTATAAAAATTTAAATTTTTTTAGGTTTTGGGTGGATTTTTTCAATTTTTTTGGGGTGGTCACGAATTAAAGTCCTTTTCGCTCTAGGACGCATATTTAAGGAGATATGGGCAAAAGAAGTTTTTCATATAAAAATTTCATTTTTTTAGGTTTTGGGTGGATTTTTCAATTTTTTGGGGGTGGTCACGAATTAAAGTCCTTTTCGCTCTAGGACGCATATTTAAGGAGATATGGGCAAAAGAAGTTTTTCATATAAAAATTTAAATTTTTTTAGGTTTTGGGTGGATTTTTCAATTTTTTGGGGGTGGTCACTAATTAAAGTCCTTTTCGCTCTAGGACGCATATTTAAGGAGATATGGGCAAAATAAGTTTTTCATATAAAAATTTAAATTTTTTTAGGTTTTGGGTGGATTTTTCAATTTTTTGGGGGTGGTCACGAATTATAGTCCTTTTCGCTCTAGGACGCATATTCAAGGAGATATGGGCAAAAGAAGTTTTTCATATAAAAATTTCAATTTTTTTAGGTTTTGGGTGAATTTTTAAATTTTTTGGGGGTGGTCACGAATTAAAGGCCTTTTCGCTCTAGGACGCATATTTAAGGAGATATGGGCAAAAGAAGTTTTTCATATAAAAATTTCATTTTTTTTAGGTTTTGGGTGGATTTTTTCAATTTTTTGGGGGTGGTCACGAATTAAAGTCCTTTTTGCTCTAGGACGCATATTTAAGGAGATATGGGCAAAAGAAGTTTTTCATATAAAAATTTCAATTTTTTTAGGTTTTGGGTGGATTTTTCAATTTTTTGGGGGTGGTCACGAATTAAAGGCCTTTTCGCTCTAGGACGTATATTTAAGGAGATATGGGCAAAAGAAGTTTTTCATATAAAAATTTCAATTTTTTTAGGTTTTGGGTGGATTTTTCAATTTGTTGGGGGTGGTCACGAATTAAAGACCTTTTCACTCTAGGACGCATATTTAAGGAGATATGGGCAAAAGAAGTTTTTCATATAAAAATTTCAATTTTTTAGGTTTTGGGTGGATTTTTCAATTTGTTGGGGGTGGTCACGAATTAAAGACCTTTTCACTCTAGGACGCATATTTAAGGAGATATGGGCAAAAGAAGTTTTTCATATAAAAGTTTCAATTTTTTTAGGTTTTGGGTGGATTTTTAAATTTTTTGGGGGTGGTCACGAATTAAAGTCCTTTTCGCTCTAGGACGCTTAGTTTAGGAGATATGGGCAAAAGAAGTTTTTCATATAAAAATTTAAATTTTTTTAGGATTTGGGTGGATTTTTCAATTTTTTGGGGGTGGTCACGAATTAAAGGCCTTTTCGCTCTAGGACGCATATTTAAGGAGATATGGGCAAAAGAAGTTTTTCGTATAAAAATTTAAATTTTTTAGGTTTTGGGTGGATTTTTTCAATTTTTTGGGGGTGGTCACGAATTAAAGTCCTTTTCGCTCTAGGACGCATATTTAAGGAGATATGGGCAAAAGAAGTTTTTCATATAAAAATTTCATTTTTTTAGGTTTTGGGTGGATTTTTCAATTTTTTGGGGGTGGTCACGAATTAAAGTCCTTTTCGCTCTAGGACGCATATTTAAGGAGATATGGGCAAAAGAAGTTTTTCATATAAAAATTTAAATTTTTTTAGGTTTTGGGTGGATTTTTCAATTTTTTGGGGGTGGTCACGAATTAAAGTCCTTTTCGCTCTAGGACGCATATTTAAGGAGATATGGGCAAAATAAGTTTTTCATATAAAAATTTAAATTTTTTTAGGTTTTGGGTGGATTTTTCAATTTTTTGGGGGTGGTCACGAATTATAGTCCTTTTCGCTCTAGGACGCATATTCAAGGAGATATGGGCAAAAGAAGTTTTTCATATAAAAATTTCAATTTTTTTAGGATTTGGGTGAATTTTTAAATTTTTTGGGGGTGGTCACGAATTAAAGGCCTTTTCGCTCTAGGACGCATATTTAAGGAGATATGGGCAAAAGAAGTTTTTCATATAAAAATTTCATTTTTTTTAGGTTTTGGGTGGATTTTTTCAATTTTTTGGGGGTGGTCACGAATTAAAGTCCTTTTTGCTCTAGGACGCATATTTAAGGAGATATGGGCAAAAGAAGTTTTTCATATAAAAATTTCAATTTTTTTAGGTTTTGGGTGGATTTTTCAATTTTTTGGGGGTGGTCACGAATTAAAGGCCTTTTCGCTCTAGGACGTATATTTAAGGAGATATGGGCAAAAGAAGTTTTTCATATAAAAATTTCAATTTTTTTAGGTTTTGGGTGGATTTTTCAATTTGTTGGGGGTGGTCACGAATTAAAGACCTTTTCACTCTAGGACGCATATTTAAGGAGATATGGGCAAAAGAAGTTTTTCATATAAAAATTTCAATTTTTTAGGTTTTGGGTGGATTTTTCAATTTTTTGGGGGTGGTCACGAATTAAAGGCCTTTTCGCTCTAGGACGCATATTTAAGGAGATATGGGCAAAAGAAGTTTTTCATATAAAAATTTCATTTTTTTTTAGGTTTTGGGTGGATTTTTCAATTTTTTGGGGGTGGTCACGAATTAAAGTCCTTTTCGCTCTAGGACGCATATTTAAGGAGATATGGGCAAAAGAAGTTTTTCATATAAAAATTTCAATTTTTTAGGTTTTGGGTGGATTTTTCAATTTTTTGGGGGTGGTCACGAATTAAAGACCTTTTCACTCTAGGACGCATATTTAAGGAGATATGGGCAAAAGAAGTTTTTCATATAAAAATTTCAATTTTTTAGGTTTTGGGTGGATTTTTCAATTTTTTGGGGGTGGTCACGAATTAAAGGCCTTTTCGCTCTAGGACGCATATTTAAGGAGATATGGGCAAAAGAAGTTTTTCATATAAAAATTTCATTTTTTTTTTAGGTTTTGGGTGGATTTTTCAATTTTTTGGGGGTGGTCACGAATTAAAGTCCTTTTCGCTCTAGGACGCATATTTAAGGAGATATGGGCAAAAGAAGTTTTTCATATAAAAATTTCAATTTTTTAGGTTTTGGGTGGATTTTTCAATTTTTTGGGGGTGGTCACGAATTAAAGTCCTTTTCGCTCTAGGACGCATATTTAAGGAGATATGGGCAAAAGAAGTTTTTCATATAAAAATTTCAATTTTTTTAGGTTTTGGGTGGATTTTTCAATTTTTTGGGGGCGGTCACGAATTAAAGGCCTTTTCGCTCTAGGACGCATATTTAAGGAGATATGGGCAAAAGAAGTTTTTCATATAAAAATTTCATTTTTTTTTAGGTTTTGGGTGGATTTTTCAATTTTTTGGGGGTGGTCACGAATTAAAGGCCTTTTCGCTCTAGGACGCATATTTAAGGAGATATGGGCAAAAGAAGTTTTTCATATAAAAATTTCATTTTTTTTTTGGTTTTGGGTGGATTTTTCAATTTTTTGGGGGTGGTCACGAATTAAAGTCCTTTTCGCTCTAGGACGCATATTTAAGGAGATATGGGCAAAAGAAGTTTTTCATATAAAAATTTCAATTTTTTTAGGTTTTGGGTGGATTTTTCAATTTGTTGGGGGTGGTCACGAATTAAAGTCCTTTTTACTCTAGGACGCATATTTAAGGAGATATGGGCAAAAGAAGTTTTTCATAAAAATTTTCAATTTTTTTAGGTTTTGGGTGGATTTTTCAATTTTTCGCTCTAGGACGCACATTTAAGGAGATATGGGCAAAAGAAATTTTTCATATAAAAACTTCAATTTTTTTAGGTTTTGGGTGGATTTTTCAATTTTTTGGGGGTGGTCACGAAGTAAAGTCCTTTTCGCTCTAGGACGCTTAGTTTAGGAGATATGGGCAAAAGAAGTTTTTCATATAAAAATTTCAATTTTTTAGGTTTTGGGTGGATTTTTCAATTTTTTGGGGGTGGTCACGAATTAAAGTCCTTTTCGCTCTAGGACGCATATTTAAGGAGATATGGGCAAAAGAAGTTTTTCATATAAAAATTTCAATTTTTAAGGTTTTGGGTGGATTTTTCAATTTTTTGGGGGTGGTCACGAATTAAAGGCCTTTTCGCTCTAGGACGCATATTTAAAGGTATATGGGCAAAAGAAGTGTTTCATATAAAAATTTCAATTTTTTGAGGTTTTGGGTGGATTTTTCAATTTTTTGGGGGTGGTCACGAATTAAAGTCCTTTTTGCTCTAGGACGCATATTTAAGGAGATATGGGCAAAAGAAGTTTTTCATATAAAAATTTAAATTTTTTTAGGTTTTGGTGGATTTTTAAATTTTTTGGGGGTGGTCACGAATTAAAAGCCTTTTCGCTCTAGGACGCATATTTAAGGAGATATGGGCAAAAGAAGTTTTTCATATAAAAATTTCAATTTTTTTAGGTTTTGGGTGGAGTTTTAAATTTTTTGGGGGTGGTCACGAATTAAAGTCCTTTTCGCTCTATGACGCATATTTAAGGAGATATGGGCAAAAGAAGTTTTTCATATAAAAATTTCATTTTTTTTAGGTTTTGGGTGGATTTTTCAATTTTTTGGGGGTGGTCACGAATTAAAGTCCTTTTCGCTATAGGACGCATATTTAAGGAGATATGGGCAAAAGAAGTTTTTCATATAAAAATTTAAGTTTTTTTAGGTTTTGGGTGGATTTTTCAATTTTTTGGGGGTGGTCACGAATTAAAGTCCTTTTCGCTCTAGGACGCATATTTAAGGAGATATGGGCATAAGAAGTTTTTCATATAAAAATTTAAATTTTTTTAGGTTTTGGGTGGATTTTTCAATTTTTTGGGGGTGGTCACGAATTAAAGTCCTTTTCGCTCTAGGACGCATATTTAAGGAGATATGGGCAAAAGAAGTTTTTCATATAAAAATTAAATTTTTTTAGGTTTTGGGTGGATTTTTCAATTTTTTGGGGGTGGTCACGAATTAAAGTCTTTTTCGCTCTAGGACGCATATTTAAGGAGATATGGGCAAAAGAAGTTTTTCATATAAAAATTTAAATTTTTTTAGGTTTTGGGTGGATTTTTCAATTTTTTGGGGGTGGTCACGAATTAAAGGCCTTTTCGCTCTGGGACGCATATTTAAGGAGATATGGGCAAAAGAAGTTTTTCATATAAAAATTTAATTTTTTTTTAGGTTTTGGGTGGATTTTTCAATTTTTTGGGGGTGGTCACGAATTAAAGTCCTTTTCGCTCTAGGACGCATATTTAAGGAGATATGGGCAAAAGAAGTTTTTCATATAAAAATTTCAATTTTTTTAGGTTTTGGGTGGAGTTTTCAATTTTTTGGGGGTGGTCACGAATTAAAGTCCTTTTCGTTCTAGGACGCATATTTAAGGAGATATGGGCAAAAGAAGTTTTTCATATAAAAATTTCATTTTTTTTGGTTTTGGGTGGATTTTTCAATTTTTTTGGGGGTGGTCACGACTTAAAGTCCTTTTCGCTATAGGACGCATATTTAAGGAGATATGGGCAAATGAAGTTTTTCATATAAAAATTTCAATTTTTTGAGGTTTTGGGTGGAATTAAAGTCCTTTTCGCTCTAGGAAGCATATTTAAGGAGATATGGGCAAAAGAAGTTTTTCATATAAAAACTTCAATTTTTTTAGGTTTTGGGTGGATTTTTCAATTTTTTGGGGGTGGTCACGAATTAAAGGCCTTTTCGCTCTAGGACGTATATTTAAGGAGATATGGGCAAAAGAAGTTTTTCATATAAAAATTTCAATTTTTTTAGGTTTTGGGTGGATTTTTCAATTTGTTGGGGGTGGTCACGAATTAAAGTCCTTTTTACTCTAGGACGCATATTTAAGGAGATATGGGCAAAAGAAGTTTTTCATATAAAAATTTCAATTTTTTTAGGTTTTGGGTGGATTTTTCAATTTTTTGGGGGTGGTCACGAATTAAAGGCCTTTTCGCTCTAGGACGCATATTTAAGGAGATATGGGCAAAAGAAGTTTTTCATATAAAAATTTCATTTTTTTTTTAGGTTTTGGGTGGATTTTTCAATTTTTTGGGGGTGGTCACGAATTAAAGTCCTTTTCGCTATAGGACGCATATTTAAGGAGATATGGGCAAAAGAAGTTTTTCATATAAAAATTTCAATTTTTTTAGGTTTTGGGTGGATTTTTCAATATTTTGGGGGTGGTCACGAATTAAAGTCCTTTTCGCTATAGGACGCTTAGTTTAGGAGATATGGGCAAAAGAAGTTTTTCATATAAAAATTTCAATTTTTTAAGTTTTGGGTGGATTTTTAAATTTTTTGGGGGTGGTCACGAATTAAAGTCCTTTTCGCTCTAGGACGCATATTTAAGGAGATATGGGCAAAAGAAGTTTTTCATATAAAAATTTAAATTTTTTTAGGTTTTGGGTGGATTTTTCAATTTTTTGGGGGTGGTCACGAATTAAAGTCCTTTTCGCTATAGGACGCATATTTAAGGAGATATGGGCAAAAGAAGTTTTTCATATAAAAATTTAAGTTTTTTTAGGTTTTGGGTGGATTTTTCAATTTTTTGGGGGTGGTCACGAATTAAAGTCCTTTTCGCTCTAGGACGCATATTTAAGGAGATATGGGCATAAGAAGTTTTTCATATAAAAATTTAAATTTTTTTAGGTTTTGGGTGGATTTTTCAATTTTTTGGGGGTGGTCACGAATTAAAGTCCTTTTCGCTCTAGGACGCATATTTAAGGAGATATGGGCAAAAGAAGTTTTTCATATAAAAATTAAATTTTTTTAGGTTTTGGGTGGATTTTTCAATTTTTTGGGGGTGGTCACGAATTAAAGTCTTTTTCGCTCTAGGACGCATATTTAAGGAGATATGGGCAAAAGAAGTTTTTCATATAAAAATTTAAATTTTTTTAGGTTTTGGGTGGATTTTTCAATTTTTTGGGGGTGGTCACGAATTAAAGGCCTTTTCGCTCTAGGACGCATATTTAAGGAGATATGGGCAAAAGAAGTTTTTCATATAAAAATTTAATTTTTTTTTAGGTTTTGGGTGGATTTTTCAATTTTTTGGGGGTGGTCACGAATTAAAGTCCTTTTCGCTCTAGGACGCATATTTAAGGAGATATGGGCAAAAGAAGTTTTTCATATAAAAATTTCAATTTTTTTAGGTTTTGGGTGGAGTTTTCAATTTTTTGGGGGTGGTCACGAATTAAAGTCCTTTTCGTTCTAGGACGCATATTTAAGGAGATATGGGCAAAAGAAGTTTTTCATATAAAAATTTCATTTTTTTAGGTTTTGGGTGGATTTTTCAATTTTTTTGGGGGTGGTCACGACTTAAAGTCCTTTTCGCTATAGGACGCATATTTAAGGAGATATGGGCAAATGAAGTTGTTCATATAAAAATTTCAATTTTTTGAGGTTTTGGGTGGAATTAAAGTCCTTTTCGCTCTAGGAAGCATATTTAAGGAGATATGGGCAAAAGAAGTTTTTCATATAAAAACTTCAATTTTTTTAGGTTTTGGGTGGATTTTTCAATTTTTTGGGGGTGGTCACGAATTAAAGGCCTTTTCGCTCTAGGACGTATATTTAAGGAGATATGGGCAAAAGAAGTTTTTCATATAAAAATTTAAATTTTTTTAGGTTTTGGGTGGATTTTTCAATTTGTTGGGGGTGGTCACGAATTAAAGTCCTTTTTACTCTAGGACGCATATTTAAGGAGATATGGGCAAAAGAAGTTTTTCATATAAAAATTTCAATTTTTTTAGGTTTTGGGTGGATTTTTCAATTTTTTGGGGGTGGTCACGAATTAAAGGCCTTTTCGCTCTAGGACGCATATTTAAGGAGATATGGGCAAAAGAAGTTTTTCATATAAAAATTTCATTTTTTTTTAGGTTTTGGGTGGATTTTTCAATTTTTTGGGGGTGGTCACGAATTAAAGTCCTTTTCGCTATAGGACGCATATTTAAGGAGATATGGGCAAAAGAAGTTTTTCATACAAAAATTTCAATTTTTTTAGGTTTTGGGTGGATTTTTCAATATTTTGGGGGTGGTCACGAATTAAAGTCCTTTTCGCTATAGGACGCTTAGTTTAGGAGATATGGGCAAAAGAAGTTTTTCATATAAAAATTTCAATTTTTTAAGTTTTGGGTGGATTTTTAAATTTTTTGGGGGTGGTCACGAATTAAAGTCCTTTTCGCTCTAGGACGCATATTTAAGGAGATATGGGCAAAAGAAGTTTTTCATATAAAAATTTAAATTTTTTTAGGTTTTGGGTGGATTTTTCAATTTTTTGGGGGTGGTCACGAATTAAAGTCCTTTTCACTCTAGGACGCTTAGTTTAGGAGATATGGGCAAAAGAAGTTTTTCATATAAAAATTAATTTTTTTTAGGTTTTGGGTGGATTTTTCAATTTTTTGGGGGTGGTCACGAATTAAAGTCCTTTTCGCTCTAGGACGCATATTTAAGGAGATATGGGCAAAAGAAGTTTTTCATATAAAAATTTCAATTTTTTTAGGTTTTGGGTGGATTTTTCAATTTTTTGGGGGTGGTCACGAATTAAAGTCCTTTTCGCTCTAGGACGCATATTTAAGGAGATATGGGCAAAATAAGTTTTTCATATAAAAATTTAAATTTTTTTAGGTTTTGGGTGGATTTTTCAATTTTTTGGGGGTGGTCACGAATTAAAGTCCTTTTCGCTCTAGGACGCATATTTAAGGAGATATGGGCAAAAGAAGTTTTTCATATAAAAATTTAAATTTTTTTTAGGATTTGGGTGGATTTTTCAATTTTTTGGGGGTGGTCACGAATTAAAGTCCTTTTCGCTCTAGGACGCATATTTAAGGAGATATGGGCAAAAGAAGTTTTTCATATAAAAATTTCAATTTTTTTAGGTTTTGGGTGGATTTTTCAATTTTTTGGGGGTGGTCACGAATTAAAGTCCTTTTCGCTCTAGGACGCTTAGTTTAGGAGATATGGGCAAAAGAAGTTTTTCATATAAAAATTATTTTTTTTTAGGTTTTGGGTGGATTTTTCAATTTTTTGGGGGTGGTCACGAATTAAAGTCCTTTTCGCTCTAGGACGCATATTTAAGGAGATATGGGCAAAAGAAGTTTTTCATATAAAAATTTCATTTTTTTTGGATTTGGGTGGATTTTTCAATTTTTTGGGGTGGTCACGAATTAAAGTCCTATTCGCTCTAGGACGCTTAGTTTAGGAAATATGGGCAAAAGAAGTTTTTCATATAAAAATTTCAATTTTTTTAGGTTTTGGGTGGATTTTTCAATTTTGTGGGGGTGGTCACGAATTAAAGTCCTTTTCGCTCTAGGACGCATATTTAAGGAGATATGGGCAAAAGAAGTTTTTCATATAAAAGTTTCAATTTTTTTAGGTTTTGGGTGGATTTTTAAATTTTTTGGGGGTGGACACGAATTAAAGTCCTTTTCGCTCTAGGACGCATATTTAAGGAGATATGGGCAAAAGAAGTTTTTCGTATAAAAATTTAAATTTTTTTAGGTTTTGGGTGGATTTTTTCAATTTTTTTGGGGTGGTCACGAATTAAAGTCCTTTTCGCTCTAGGACGCATATTTAAGGAGATATGGGCAAAAGAAGTTTTTCATATAAAAATTTCATTTTTTTAGGTTTTGGGTGGATTTTTCAATTTTTTGGGGGTGGTCACGAATTAAAGTCCTTTTCGCTCTAGGACGCATATTTAAGGAGATATGGGCAAAAGAAGTTTTTCATATAAAAATTTAAATTTTTTTAGGTTTTGGGTGGATTTTTCAATTTTTTGGGGGTGGTCACGAATTAAAGTCCTTTTCGCTCTAGGACGCATATTTAAGGAGATATGGGCAAAAGAAGTTTTTCATATAAAAATTTAAATTTTTTTAGGTTTTGGGTGGATTTTTCAATTTTTTGGGGGTGGTCACGAATTAAAGTCCTTTTCGCTCTAGGACGCATATTTAAGGAGATATGGGCAAAAGAAGTTTTTCATATAAAAATTTCAATTTTTTTAGGTTTTGGGTGGATTTTTAAATTTTTTGGGGGTGGTCACGAATTAAAGTCCTTTTCGCTCTAGGACGCTTAGTTTAGGAGATATGGGCAAAAGAAGTTTTTCATATAAAAATTTCAATTTTTTAGGTTTTGGGTGGATTTTTCAATTTTTTGGGGGTGGTCACGAATTAAAGACCTTTTCACTCTAGGACGCATATTTAAGGAGATATGGGCAAAAGAAGTTTTTCATATAAAAATTTCAATTTTTTAGGTTTTGGGTGGATTTTTCAATTTTTTGGGGGTGGTCACGAATTAAAGGCCTTTTCGCTCTAGGACGCATATTTAAGGAGATATGGGCAAAAGAAGTTTTTCATATAAAAATTTCATTTTTTTTTTAGGTTTTGGGTGGATTTTTCAATTTTTTGGGGGTGGTCACGAATTAAAGTCCTTTTCGCTCTAGGACGCATATTTAAGGAGATATGGGCAAAAGAAGTTTTTCATATAAAAATTTAAATTTTTTAGGTTTTGGGTGGATTTTTCAATTTTTTGGGGGTGGTCACGAATTAAAGTCCTTTTCGCTCTAGGACGCATATTTAAGGAGATATGGGCAAAAGAAGTTTTTCATATAAAAATTTCAATTTTTTTAGGTTTTGGGTGGATTTTTCAATTTTTTGGGGGTGGTCACGAATTAAAGGCCTTTTCGCTCTAGGACGCATATTTAAGGAGATATGGGCAAAAGAAGTTTTTCATATAAAAATTTCATTTTTTTTTAGGTTTTGGGTGGATTTTTCAATTTTTTGGGGGTGGTCACGAATTAAAGGCCTTTTCGCTCTAGGACGCATATTTAAGGAGATATGGGCAAAAGAAGTTTTTCATATAAAAATTTCATTTTTTTTTAGGTTTTGGGTGGATTTTTCAATTTTTTGGGGGTGGTCACGAATTAAAGTCCTTTTCGCTCTAGGACGCATATTTAAGGAGATATGGGCAAAAGCAGTTTTTCATATAAAAATTTCAATTTTTTTAGGTTTTGGGTGGATTTTTCAATTTGTTGGGGGTGGTCACGAATTAAAGTCCTTTTTACTCTAGGACGCATATTTAAGGAGATATGGGCAAAAGAAGTTTTTCATAAAAATTTTCAATTTTTTTAGGTTTTGGGTGGATTTTTCAATTTTTCGCTCTAGGACGCACATTTAAGGAGATATGGGCAAAAGAAATTTTTCATATAAAAATTTCAATTTTTTTAGGTTTTGGGTGGATTTTTCAATTTTTTGGGGGTGGTCACGAAGTAAAGTCCTTTTCGCTCTAGGACGCTTAGTTTAGGAGATATGGGCAAAAGAAGTTTTTCATATAAAAATTTCAATTTTTTAGGTTTTGGGTGGATTTTTCAATTTTTTGGGGGTGGTCACGAATTAAAGTCCTTTTCGCTCTAGGACGCATATTTAAGGAGATATGGGCAAAAGAAGTTTTTCATATAAAAATTTCAATTTTTAAGGTTTTGGGTGGATTTTTCAATTTTTTGGGGGTGGTCACGAATTAAAGGCCTTTTCGCTCTAGGACGCATATTTAAAGGTATATGGGCAAAAGAAGTGTTTCATATAAAAATTTCAATTTTTTTAGGTTTTGGGTGGATTTTTCAATTTTTTGGGGGTGGTCACGAATTAAAGTCCTTTTTGCTCTAGGACGCATATTTAAGGAGATATGGGCAAAAGAAGTTTTTCATATAAAAATTTAAATTTTTTTAGGTTTTGGTGGATTTTTCAATTTTTTGGGGGTGGTCACGAATTAAAAGCCTTTTCGCTCTAGGACGCATATTTAAGGAGATATGGGCAAAAGAAGTTTTTCATATAAAAATTTCAATTTTTTTAGGTTTTGGGTGGAGTTTTAAATTTTTTGGGGGTGGTCACGAATTAAAGTCCTTTTCGCTCTATGACGCATATTTAAGGAGATATGGGCAAAAGAAGTTTTTCATATAAAAATTTCATTTTTTTTAGGTTTTGGGTGGATTTTTCAATTTTTTGGGGGTGGTCACGAATTAAAGTCCTTTTCGCTATAGGACGCATATTTAAGGAGATATGGGCAAAAGAAGTTTTTCATATAAAAATTTAAGTTTTGGGTGGATTTTTCAATTTTTTGGGGGTGGTCACGAATTAAAGTCCTTTTCGCTCTAGGACGCATATTTAAGGAGATATGGGCATAAGAAGTTTTTCATATAAAAATTTAAATTTTTTTAGGTTTTGGGTGGATTTTTCAATTTTTTGGGGGTGGTCACGAATTAAAGTCCTTTTCGCTCTAGGACGCATATTTAAGGAGATATGGGCAAAAGAAGTTTTTCATATAAAAATTAAATTTTTTTAGGTTTTGGGTGGATTTTTCAATTTTTTGGGGGTGGTCACGAATTAAAGTCTTTTTCGCTCTAGGACGCATATTTAAGGAGATATGGGCAAAAGAAGTTTTTCATATAAAAATTTAAATTTTTTTAGGTTTTGGGTGGATTTTTCAATTTTTTGGGGGTGGTCACGAATTAAAGGCCTTTTCGCTCTAGGACGCATATTTAAGGAGATATGGGCAAAAGAAGTTTTTCATATAAAAATTTAATTTTTTTTTAGGTTTTGGGTGGATTTTTCAATTTTTTGGGGGTGGTCACGAATTAAAGTCCTTTTCGCTCTAGAACGCATATTTAAGGAGATATGGGCAAAAGAAGTTTTTCATATAAAAATTTCAATTTTTTTAGGTTTTGGGTGGAGTTTTCAATTTTTTGGGGGTGGTCACGAATTAAAGTCCTTTTCGTTCTAGGACGCATATTTAAGGAGATATGGGCAAAAGAAGTTTTTCATATAAAAATTTCATTTTTTTAGGTTTTGGGTGGATTTTTAAATTTTTTTGGGGGTGGTCACGACTTAAAGTCCTTTTCGCTATAGGACGCATATTTAAGGAGATATGGGCAAATGAAGTTTTTCATATAAAAATTTCAATTTTTTGAGGTTTTGGGTGGAATTAAAGTCCTTTTCGCTCTAGGAAGCATATTTAAGGAGATATGGGCAAAAGAAGTTTTTCATATAAAAACTTCAATTTTTTTAGGTTTTGGGTGGATTTTTCAATTTTTTGGGGGTGGTCACGAATTAAAGGCCTTTTCGCTCTAGGACGTATATTTAAGGAGATATGGGCAAAAGAAGTTTTTCATATAAAAATTTCAATTTTTTTAGGTTTTGGGTGGATTTTTCAATTTGTTGGGGGTGGTCACGAATTAAAGTCCTTTTTACTCTAGGACGCATATTTAAGGAGATATGGGCAAAAGAAGTTTTTCATATAAAAATTTCAATTTTTTTAGGTTTTGGGTGGATTTTTCAATTTTTTGGGGGTGGTCACGAATTAAAGGCCTTTTCGCTCTAGGACGCATATTTAAGGAGATATGGGCAAAAGAAGTTTTTCATATAAAAATTTCATTTTTTTTTTAGGTTTTGGGTGGATTTTTCAATTTTTTGGGGGTGGTCACGAATTAAAGTCCTTTTCGCTATAGGACGCATATTTAAGGAGATATGGGCAAAAGAAGTTTTTCATATAAAAATTTCAATTTTTTTAGGTTTTGGGTGGATTTTTCAATATTTTGGGGGTGGTCACGAATTAAAGTCCTTTTCGCTCTAGGACGCTTAGTTTAGGAGATATGGGCAAAAGAAGTTTTTCATATAAAAATTTAAATTTTTTTAGAATTTGGGTGGATTTTTGCAATTTTTTGGCGGTGGTCACGAATTAAAGGCCTTTTCGCTCTAGGACGCATATTTAAGGAGATATGGGCGAAAGAAGTTTTTCATATAAAAATTTAAATTTTTTTAGGTTTTGGGTGGATTTTTTCAATTTTTTGGGGGTGGTCACGAATTAAAGTCCTTTTCGCTCTAGGACGCATATTTAAGGAGATATGGGCAAAAGAAGTTTTTCATATAAAAATTTCAATTTTTTAAGTTTTGGGTGGATTTTTAAATTTTTTGGGGGTGGTCACGAATTAAAGTCCTTTTCGCTCTAGGACGCATATTTAAGGAGATATGGGCAAAAGAAGTTTTTCATATAAAAATTTAAATTTTTTTAGGTTTTGGGTGGATTTTTCAATTTTTTGGGGGTGGTCACGAATTAAAGTCCTTTTCACTCTAGGACGCTTAGTTTAGGAGATATGGGCAAAAGAAGTTTTTCATATAAAAATTAATTTTTTTTAGGTTTTGGGTGGATTTTTAAATTTTTTGGGGGTGGTCACGAATTAAAGTCCTTTTCGCTCTAGGACGCATATTTAAGGAGATATGGGCAAAAGAAGTTTTTCATATAAAAATTTCAATTTTTTTAGGTTTTGGGTGGATTTTTCAATTTTTTGGGGGTGGTCACGAATTAAAGTCCTTTTCGCTCTAGGACGCATATTTAAGGAGATATGGGCAAAATAAGTTTTTCATATAAAAATTTAAATTTTTTTAGGTTTTGGGTGGATTTTTCAATTTTTTGGGGGTGGTCACGAATTAAAGTCCTTTTCGCTCTAGGACGCATATTTAAGGAGATATGGGCAAAAGAAGTTTTTCATATAAAAATTTAAATTTTTTTTAGGATTTGGGTGGATTTTTCAATTTTTTGGGGGTGGTCACGAATTAAAGTCCTTTTCGCTCTAGGACGCATATTTAAGGAGATATGGGCAAAAGAAGTTTTTCATATAAAAATTTAAATTTTTTTAGGTTTTGGGTGGATTTTTCAATTTTTTGGGGGTGGTCACGAATTAAAGTCCTTTTCGCTCTAGGACGCTTAGTTTAGGAGATATGGGCAAAAGAAGTTTTTCATATAAAAATTTAAATTTTTTTTAGGATTTGGGTGGATTTTTCAATTTTTTGGGGGTGGTCACGAATTAAAGTCCTTTTCGCTCTAGGACGCATATTTAAGGAGATATGGGCAAAAGAAGTTTTTCATATAAAAATTTAAATTTTTTTAGGTTTTGGGTGGATTTTTCAATTTTTTGGGGGTGGTCACGAATTAAAGTCCTTTTCGCTCTAGGACGCTTAGTTTAGGAGATATGGGCAAAAGAAGTTTTTCATAAAAATTTTCAATTTTTTTAGGTTTTGGGTGGATTTTTCAATTTTTCGCTCTAGGACGCACATTTAAGGAGATATGGGCAAAAGAAATTTTTCATATAAAAATTTCATTTTTTTAGGTTTTGGGTGGATTTTTCAATTTTTTTGGGGGTGGTCACGACTTAAAGTCCTTTTCGCTATAGGACGCATATTTAAGGAGATATGGGCAAATGAAGTTTTTCATATAAAAATTTCAATTTTTTGAGGTTTTGGGTGGAATTAAAGTCCTTTTCGCTCTAGGAAGCATATTTAAGGAGATATGGGCAAAAGAAGTTTTTCATATAAAAACTTCAATTTTTTTAGGTTTTGGGTGGATTTTTCAATTTTTTGGGGGTGGTCACGAATTAAAGGCCTTTTCGCTCTAGGACGTATATTTAAGGAGATATGGGCAAAAGAAGTTTTTCATATAAAAATTTCAATTTTTTTAGGTTTTGGGTGGATTTTTCAATTTGTTGGGGGTGGTCACGAATTAAAGTCCTTTTTACTCTAGGACGCATATTTAAGGAGATATGGGCAAAAGAAGTTTTTCATATAAAAATTAAATTTTTTTAGGTTTTGGGTGGATTTTTCAATTTTTTGGGGGTGGTCACGAATTAAAGTCTTTTTCGCTCTAGGACGCATATTTAAGGAGATATGGGCAAAAGAAGTTTTTCATATAAAAATTTAAATTTTTTTAGGTTTTGGGTGGATTTTTCAATTTTTTGGGGGTGGTCACGAATTAAAGGCCTTTTCGCTCTAGGACGCATATTTAAGGAGATATGGGCAAAAGAAGTTTTTCATATAAAAATTTAATTTTTTTTTAGGTTTTGGGTGGATTTTTCAATTTTTTGGGGGTGGTCACGAATTAAAGTCCTTTTCGCTCTAGAACGCATATTTAAGGAGATATGGGCAAAAGAAGTTTTTCATATAAAAATTTCAATTTTTTTAGGTTTTGGGTGGAGTTTTCAATTTTTTGGGGGTGGTCACGAATTAAAGTCCTTTTCGTTCTAGGACGCATATTTAAGGAGATATGGGCAAAAGAAGTTTTTCATATAAAAATTTCATTTTTTTAGGTTTTGGGTGGATTTTTCAATTTTTTTGGGGGTGGTCACGACTTAAAGTCCTTTTCGCTATAGGACGCATATTTAAGGAGATATGGGCAAATGAAGTTTTTCATATAAAAATTTCAATTTTTTGAGGTTTTGGGTGGAATTAAAGTCCTTTTCGCTCTAGGAAGCATATTTAAGGAGATATGGGCAAAAGAAGTTTTTCATATAAAAGTTTCAATTTTTTTAGGTTTTGGGTGGATTTTTCAATTTTGTGGGGGTGGTCACGAATTAAAGTCCTTTTCGCTCTAGGACGCATATTTAAGGAGATATGGGCAAAAGAAGTTTTTCATATAAAAGTTTCAATTTTTTTAGGTTTTGGGTGGATTTTTAAATTTTTTGGGGGTGGACACGAATTAAAGTCCTTTTCGCTCTAGGACGCATATTTAAGGAGATATGGGCAAAAGAAGTTTTTCGTATAAAAATTTAAATTTTTTTAGGTTTTGGGTGGATTTTTTCAATTTTTTTGGGGTGGTCACGAATTAAAGTCCTTTTCGCTCTAGGACGCATATTTAAGGAGATATGGGCAAAAGAAGTTTTTCATATAAAAATTTCATTTTTTTAGGTTTTGGGTGGATTTTTCAATTTTTTGGGGGTGGTCACGAATTAAAGTCCTTTTCGCTCTAGGACGCATATTTAAGGAGATATGGGCAAAAGAAGTTTTTCATATAAAAATTTAAATTTTTTTAGGTTTTGGGTGGATTTTTCAATTTTTTGGGGGTGGTCACGAATTAAAGTCCTTTTCGCTCTAGGACGCATATTTAAGGAGATATGGGCAAAAGAAGTTTTTCATATAAAAATTTAAATTTTTTTAGGTTTTGGGTGGATTTTTCAATTTTTTGGGGGTGGTCACGAATTAAAGTCCTTTTCGCTCTAGGACGCATATTTAAGGAGATATGGGCAAAAGAAGTTTTTCATATAAAAATTTCAATTTTTTTAGGTTTTGGGTGGATTTTTAAATTTTTTGGGGGTGGTCACGAATTAAAGTCCTTTTCGCTCTAGGACGCTTAGTTTAGGAGATATGGGCAAAAGAAGTTTTTCATATAAAAATTTCAATTTTTTAGGTTTTGGGTGGATTTTTCAATTTTTTGGGGGTGGTCACGAATTAAAGACCTTTTCACTCTAGGACGCATATTTAAGGAGATATGGGCAAAAGAAGTTTTTCATATAAAAATTTCAATTTTTTAGGTTTTGGGTGGATTTTTCAATTTTTTGGGGGTGGTCACGAATTAAAGGCCTTTTCGCTCTAGGACGCATATTTAAGGAGATATGGGCAAAAGAAGTTTTTCATATAAAAATTTCATTTTTTTTTTAGGTTTTGGGTGGATTTTTCAATTTTTTGGGGGTGGTCACGAATTAAAGTCCTTTTCGCTCTAGGACGCATATTTAAGGAGATATGGGCAAAAGAAGTTTTTCATATAAAAATTTAAATTTTTTAGGTTTTGGGTGGATTTTTCAATTTTTTGGGGGTGGTCACGAATTAAAGTCCTTTTCGCTCTAGGACGCATATTTAAGGAGATATGGGCAAAAGAAGTTTTTCATATAAAAATTTCAATTTTTTTAGGTTTTGGGTGGATTTTTCAATTTTTTGGGGGTGGTCACGAATTAAAGGCCTTTTCGCTCTAGGACGCATATTTAAGGAGATATGGGCAAAAGAAGTTTTTCATATAAAAATTTCATTTTTTTTTAGGTTTTGGGTGGATTTTTCAATTTTTTGGGGGTGGTCACGAATTAAAGGCCTTTTCGCTCTAGGACGCATATTTAAGGAGATATGGGCAAAAGAAGTTTTTCATATAAAAATTTCATTTTTTTTTAGGTTTTGGGTGGATTTTTCAATTTTTTGGGGGTGGTCACGAATTAAAGTCCTTTTCGCTCTAGGACGCATATTTAAGGAGATATGGGCAAAAGAAGTTTTTCATATAAAAATTTCAATTTTTTTAGGTTTTGGGTGGATTTTTCAATTTGTTGGGGGTGGTCACGAATTAAAGTCCTTTTTACTCTAGGACGCATATTTAAGGAGATATGGGCAAAAGAAGTTTTTCATAAAAATTTTCAATTTTTTTAGGTTTTGGGTGGATTTTTCAATTTTTCGCTCTAGGACGCACATTTAAGGAGATATGGGCAAAAGAAATTTTTCATATAAAAATTTCAATTTTTTTAGGTTTTGGGTGGATTTTTCAATTTTTTGGGGGTGGTCACGAAGTAAAGTCCTTTTCGCTCTAGGACGCTTAGTTTAGGAGATATGGGCAAAAGAAGTTTTTCATATAAAAATTTCAATTTTTTAGGTTTTGGGTGGATTTTTCAATTTTTTGGGGGTGGTCACGAATTAAAGTCCTTTTCGCTCTAGGACGCATATTTAAGGAGATATGGGCAAAAGAAGTTTTTCATATAAAAATTTCAATTTTTAAGGTTTTGGGTGGATTTTTCAATTTTTTGGGGGTGGTCACGAATTAAAGGCCTTTTCGCTCTAGGACGCATATTTAAGGAGATATGGGCAAAAGAAGTTTTTCATATAAAAATTTAAATTTTTTTAGGTTTTGGGTGGATTTTTCAATTTTTTGGGGGTGGTCACGAATTAAAGTCCTTTTTGCTCTAGGACGCATATTTAAGGAGATATGGGCAAAAGAAGTTTTTCATATAAAAATTTAAATTTTTTTAGGTTTTGGTGGATTTTTCAATTTTTTGGGGGTGGTCACGAATTAAAAGCCTTTTCGCTCTAGGACGCATATTTAAGGAGATATGGGCAAAAGAAGTTTTTCATATAAAAATTTCAATTTTTTTAGGTTTTGGGTGGAGTTTTAAATTTTTTGGGGGTGGTCACGAATTAAAGTCCTTTTCGCTCTATGACGCATATTTAAGGAGATATGGGCAAAAGAAGTTTTTCATATAAAAATTTCATTTTTTTTAGGTTTTGGGTGGATTTTTCAATTTTTTGGGGGTGGTCACGAATTAAAGTCCTTTTCGCTATAGGACGCATATTTAAGGAGATATGGGCAAAAGAAGTTTTTCATATAAAAATTTAAGTTTTGGGTGGATTTTTCAATTTTTTGGGGGTGGTCACGAATTAAAGTCCTTTTCGCTCTAGGACGCATATTTAAGGAGATATGGGCATAAGAAGTTTTTCATATAAAAATTTAAATTTTTTTAGGTTTTGGGTGGATTTTTCAATTTTTTGGGGGTGGTCACGAATTAAAGTCCTTTTCGCTCTAGGACGCATATTTAAGGAGATATGGGCAAAAGAAGTTTTTCATATAAAAATTAAATTTTTTTAGGTTTTGGGTGGATTTTTCAATTTTTTGGGGGTGGTCACGAATTAAAGTCTTTTTCGCTCTAGGACGCATATTTAAGGAGATATGGGCAAAAGAAGTTTTTCATATAAAAATTTAAATTTTTTTAGGTTTTGGGTGGATTTTTCAATTTTTTGGGGGTGGTCACGAATTAAAGGCCTTTTCGCTCTAGGACGCATATTTAAGGAGATATGGGCAAAAGAAGTTTTTCATATAAAAATTTAATTTTTTTTTAGGTTTTGGGTGGATTTTTCAATTTTTTGGGGGTGGTCACGAATTAAAGTCCTTTTCGCTCTAGAACGCATATTTAAGGAGATATGGGCAAAAGAAGTTTTTCATATAAAAATTTCAATTTTTTTAGGTTTTGGGTGGAGTTTTCAATTTTTTGGGGGTGGTCACGAATTAAAGTCCTTTTCGTTCTAGGACGCATATTTAAGGAGATATGGGCAAAAGAAGTTTTTCATATAAAAATTTCATTTTTTTAGGTTTTGGGTGGATTTTTCAATTTTTTTGGGGGTGGTCACGACTTAAAGTCCTTTTCGCTATAGGACGCATATTTAAGGAGATATGGGCAAATGAAGTTTTTCATATAAAAATTTCAATTTTTTGAGGTTTTGGGTGGAATTAAAGTCCTTTTCGCTCTAGGAAGCATATTTAAGGAGATATGGGCAAAAGAAGTTTTTCATATAAAAACTTCAATTTTTTTAGGTTTTGGGTGGATTTTTCAATTTTTTGGGGGTGGTCACGAATTAAAGGCCTTTTCGCTCTAGGACGTATATTTAAGGAGATATGGGCAAAAGAAGTTTTTCATATAAAAATTTCAATTTTTTTAGGTTTTGGGTGGATTTTTCAATTTGTTGGGGGTGGTCACGAATTAAAGTCCTTTTTACTCTAGGACGCATATTTAAGGAGATATGGGCAAAAGAAGTTTTTCATATAAAAATTTCAATTTTTTTAGGTTTTGGGTGGATTTTTCAATTTTTTGGGGGTGGTCACGAATTAAAGGCCTTTTCGCTCTAGGACGCATATTTAAGGAGATATGGGCAAAAGAAGTTTTTCATATAAAAATTTCATTTTTTTTTTAGGTTTTGGGTGGATTTTTCAATTTTTTGGGGGTGGTCACGAATTAAAGTCCTTTTCGCTATAGGACGCATATTTAAGGAGATATGGGCAAAAGAAGTTTTTCATATAAAAATTTCAATTTTTTTAGGTTTTGGGTGGATTTTTCAATATTTTGGGGGTGGTCACGAATTAAAGTCCTTTTCGCTCTAGGACGCTTAGTTTAGGAGATATGGGCAAAAGAAGTTTTTCATATAAAAATTTAAATTTTTTTAGAATTTGGGTGGATTTTTGCAATTTTTTGGCGGTGGTCACGAATTAAAGGCCTTTTCGCTCTAGGACGCATATTTAAGGAGATATGGGCGAAAGAAGTTTTTCATATAAAAATTTAAATTTTTTTAGGTTTTGGGTGGATTTTTTCAATTTTTTGGGGGTGGTCACGAATTAAAGTCCTTTTCGCTCTAGGACGCATATTTAAGGAGATATGGGCAAAAGAAGTTTTTCATATAAAAATTTCAATTTTTTAAGTTTTGGGTGGATTTTTAAATTTTTTGGGGGTGGTCACGAATTAAAGTCCTTTTCGCTCTAGGACGCATATTTAAGGAGATATGGGCAAAAGAAGTTTTTCATATAAAAATTTAAATTTTTTTAGGTTTTGGGTGGATTTTTCAATTTTTTGGGGGTGGTCACGAATTAAAGTCCTTTTCACTCTAGGACGCTTAGTTTAGGAGATATGGGCAAAAGAAGTTTTTCATATAAAAATTAATTTTTTTTAGGTTTTGGGTGGATTTTTAAATTTTTTGGGGGTGGTCACGAATTAAAGTCCTTTTCGCTCTAGGACGCATATTTAAGGAGATATGGGCAAAAGAAGTTTTTCATATAAAAATTTCAATTTTTTTAGGTTTTGGGTGGATTTTTCAATTTTTTTGGGGTGGTCACGAATTAAAGTCCTTTTCGCTCTAGGACGCATATTTAAGGAGATATGGGCAAAATAAGTTTTTCATATAAAAATTTAAATTTTTTTAGGTTTTGGGTGGATTTTTCAATTTTTTGGGGGTGGTCACGAATTAAAGTCCTTTTCGCTCTAGGACGCATATTTAAGGAGATATGGGCAAAAGAAGTTTTTCATATAAAAATTTAAATTTTTTTTAGGATTTGGGTGGATTTTTCAATTTTTTGGGGGTGGTCACGAATTAAAGTCCTTTTCGCTCTAGGACGCATATTTAAGGAGATATGGGCAAAAGAAGTTTTTCATATAAAAATTTAAATTTTTTTAGGTTTTGGGTGGATTTTTCAATTTTTTGGGGGTGGTCACGAATTAAAGTCCTTTTCGCTCTAGGACGCTTAGTTTAGGAGATATGGGCAAAAGAAGTTTTTCATATAAAAATTATTTTTTTTTAGGTTTTGGGTGGATTTTTCAATTTTTTGGGGGTGGTCACGAATTAAAGTCCTTTTCGCTCTAGGACGCATATTTAAGGAGATATGGGCAAAAGAAGTTTTTCATATAAAAATTTCATTTTTTTTGGATTTGGGTGGATTTTTCAATTTTTTGGGGTGGTCACGAATTAAAGTCCTATTCGCTCTAGGACGCTTAGTTTAGGAAATATGGGCAAAAGAAGTTTTTCATATAAAAATTTCAATTTTTTTAGGTTTTGGGTGGATTTTTCAATTTTTTGGGGGTGGTCACGAATTAAAGTCCTTTTCGCTCTAGGACGCATATTTAAGGAGATATGGGCAAAAGAAGTTTTTCATATAAAAGTTTCAATTTTTTTAGGTTTTGGGTGGATTTTTAAATTTTTTGGGGGTGGACACGAATTAAAGTCCTTTTCGCTCTAGGACGCTTAGTTTAGGAGATATGGGCAAAAGAAGTTTTTCATATAAAAATTTAAATTTTTTTAGGATTTGGGTGGATTTTTCAATTTTTTGGGGGTGGTCACGAATTAAAGGCCTTTTCGCTCTAGGACGCATATTTAAGGAGATATGGGCAAAAGAAGTTTTTCGTATAAAAATTTAAATTTTTTTAGGTTTTGGGTGGATTTTTTCAATTTTTTTGGGGTGGTCACGAATTAAAGTCCTTTTCGCTCTAGGACGCATATTTAAGGAGATATGGGCAAAAGAAGTTTTTCATATAAAAATTTCATTTTTTTAGGTTTTGGGTGGATTTTTCAATTTTTTGGGGGTGGTCACGAATTAAAGTCCTTTTCGCTCTAGGACGCATATTTAAGGAGATATGGGCAAAAGAAGTTTTTCATATAAAAATTTAAATTTTTTTAGGTTTTGGGTGGATTTTTCAATTTTTTGGGGGTGGTCACGAATTAAAGTCCTTTTCGCTCTAGGACGCATATTTAAGGAGATATGGGCAAAAGAAGTTTTTCATATAAAAATTTAAATTTTTTTAGGTTTTGGGTGGATTTTTCAATTTTTTGGGGGTGGTCACGAATTAAAGTCCTTTTCGCTCTAGGACGCATATTTAAGGAGATATGGGCAAAAGAAGTTTTTCATATAAAAATTTCAATTTTTTTAGGTTTTGGGTGGATTTTTAAATTTTTTGGGGGTGGTCACGAATTAAAGTCCTTTTCGCTCTAGGACGCTTAGTTTAGGAGATATGGGCAAAAGAAGTTTTTCATATAAACATTTAAATTTTTTTAGGATTTGGGTGGATTTTTAAATTTTTTGGGGATGGTCACGAATTAAAGTCCTTTTCGCTCTAGGACGCATATTTAAGGAGATATGGGCAAAAGAAGTTTTTCATATAAAAATTTCAATTTTTTGAGGTTTTGGGTGGATTTTTCAATTTTTTGGGGGTGGTCACGAATTAAAGTCCTTTTCGCTCTAGGACGCATATTTAAGGAGATATGGGCAAAAGAAGTTTTTCATATAAAAATTAATTTTTTTTAGGTTTTGGGTGGATTTTTCAATTTTTTGGGGGTGGTCACGAATTAAAGTCCTTTTCGCTCTAGGACGCATATTTAAGGAGATATGGGCAAAAGAAGTTTTTCATATAAAAATTTCAATTTTTTTAGGTTTTGGGTGGATTTTTCAATTTTTTGGGGGTGGTCACGAATTAAAGTCCTTTTCGCTCTAGGACGCTTAGTTTAGGAGATATGGGCAAAAGAAGTTTTTCATATAAAAATTTAAATTTTTTTAGGTTTTGGGTGGATTTTTCAATTTTTTGGGGGTGGTCACGAATTAAAGTCCTTTTCGCTCTAGGACGCATATTTAAGGAGATATGGGCAAAAGAAGTTTTTCATATAAAAATTTAAATTTTTTTTAGGTTTTGGGTGGATTTTTCAATTTTTTGGGGGTGGTCACGAATTAAAGTCCTTTTCGCTATAGGACGCATATTTAAGGAGATGTGGGCAAAAGAAGTTTTTCATATAAAAATTTCAATTTTTTAGGTTTTGGGTGGATTTTTCAATTTTTTGGGGGTGGTCACGAATTAAAGGCCTTTTCGCTCTAGGACGCATATTTAAGGGTATATGGGCAAAAGAAGTTTTTCATATAAAAATTTCAATTTTTTTAGGTTTTGGGTGGATTTTTCAATTTTTTGGGGGTGGTCACGAATTAAAGTCCTTTTCGCTCTAGGACGCATATTTAAGGAGATATGGGCAAAAGAAGTTTTTCATATAAAAATTTAAATTTTTTAGGTTTTGGTGGATTTTTCAATTTTTTGGGGGTGGTCACGAATTAAAAGCCTTTTCGCTCTAGGACGCATATTTAAGGAGATATGGGCAAAATAAGTTTTTCATATAAAAATTTCAATTTTTTTAGGTTTTGGGTGGAGTTTTAAATTTTTTGGGGGTGGTCACGAATTAAAGTCCTTTTCGCTCTATGACGCATATTTAGGGAGATATGGGCAAAAGAAGTTTTTCATATAAAAATTTCATTTTTTTTTTTAGGTTTTGGGTGGATTTTTCAATTTTTTGGGGGTGGTCACGAATTAAAGTCCTTTTCGCTATAGGACGCATATTTAAGAAGATATGGGCAAAAGAAGTTTTTCATATAAAAATTTCAATTTTTTGAGGTTTTGGGTGGATTTTTGAATTTTTTGGGGGTGGTCACGAATTAAAGTCCTTTTCGCTCTAGGACGCATATTTAAGGAGATATGGGCAAAAGAAGTTTTTCATATAAAAATTTCAATTTTTTAGGTTTTGGGTGGATTTTTAAATTGTTTGGGGGTGGCCACGAATTAAAGTCCTTTTCGCTCTAGGACGCATATTTAAGGAGATATGGGCAAAAGAAGTTTTTCATATAAAAATTTCAATTTTTTTAGGTTTTGGGTGGATTTTTCAATTTTTTGGGGATGGTCACGAATTAAAGTCCTTTTCGCTCTAGGACGCATATTTAAGGAGATATGGGCAAAAGAAGTTTTTCATATAAAAATTAAATTTTTTTTAGGTTTTGGGTGGATTTTTAAATTTTTTGGGGGTGGTCATGAATTAAAGTCCTTTTCGCTCTAGGACGCATATTTAAGGAGATATGGGCAAAAGAAGTTTTTCATATAAAAATTTCAATTTTTTAGGTTTTGGGTGGATTTTTAAATTTCTTGGGGATGGTCACGAATTAAAGTCCTTTTCGCTCTAGGACGCATATTTAAGGAGATATGGGCAAAAGAAGTTTTTCATATAAAAATTAAATTTTTTTTAGGTTTTGGGTGGATTTTTCAATTTTTTGGGGGTGGTCACGAATTAAAGTCCTTTTCGCTCTAGGGCGCATAGTTAAGGAGATATGGGCAAAAGAAGTTGTTCATATAAAAATTTCAATTTTTTTAGGTTTTGGGTGGATTTTTCAATTTTTTGGGGGTGGTCACGAATTAAAGGCCTTTCCGCTCTAGGACGCATATTTAAGGAGATATGGGCAAAAGAAGTTTTTCATATAAAAATTTCATTTTTTTTAGGTTTTGGGTGGATTTTTCAATTTTTTGGGGTGGTCACGAATTAAAGTCCTATT
Source organism: Haematobia irritans (assembly GCF_050003625.1). Classification (NCBI taxonomy): domain Eukaryota; kingdom Metazoa; phylum Arthropoda; class Insecta; order Diptera; family Muscidae; genus Haematobia; species Haematobia irritans. The sequence goes on from NW_027445770.1 coordinate 2,058,231, forward strand.
CGCTCTAGGACGCTTAGTTTAGGAAATATGGGCAAAAGAAGTTTTTCATATAAAAATTTAAATTTTTTTAGGTTTTGGGTGGATTTTTCAATTTTTTGGGGGTGGTCACGAATTAAAGTCCTTTTCGCTCTAGGACGCATATTTAAGGAGATATGGGCAAAAGAAGTTTTTCATATAAAAATTTAAATTTTTTTAGGATTTGGGTGGATTTTTCAATTTTTTGGGGGTGGTCACGAATTAAAGTCCTTTTCGCTCTAGGACGCATATTTAAGGAGATATGGGCAAAAGAAGTTTTTCATATAAAAATTTAATTTTTTTTAGGTTTTGGGTGGATTTTTCAATTTTTTGGGGGTGGTCACGAATTAAAGTCCTTTTCGCTATAGGACGCATATTTAAGGAGATATGGGCAAAAGAAGTTTTTCATATAAAAATTAATTTTTTTTAGGTTTTGGGTGGATTTTTCAATTTTTTGGGGGTGGTCACGAATTAAAGTCCTTTTCGCTCTAGGACGCATATTTAAGGAGATATGGGCAAAAGAAGTTTTTCATATAAAAATTTCAATTTTTTTAGGTTTTGGGTGGATTTTTTAATTTTTTGGGGGTGGTCACGAATTAAAGTCCTTTTCGCTCTAGGACGCTTAGTTTAGGAGATATGGGCAAAAGAAGTTTTTCATATAAAAAATTAAATTTTTTTAGGATTTGGGTGGATTTTTCAATTTTTTGGGGGTGGTCACGAATTAAAGTCCTGTTCGCTCTAGGACGCATATTTAAGGAGATATGGGCAAAAGAAGTTTTTCATATAAAAATTTAAATTTTTTTAGGTTTTGGGTGGATTTTTAAATTTTTTGGGGGTGGTCACGAATTAAAGTCCTTTTCGCTCTAGGACGCATATTTAAGGAGATATGGGCAAAAGAAGTTTTTCATATAAAAATTTCAATTTTTTAGGTTTTGGGTGGATTTTTCAATTTTTTGGGGGTGGTCACGAATTAAAGTCCTTTTCGCTCTAGGACGCATATTTAAGGAGATATGGGCAAAAGAAGTTTTTCATATAAAAATTTCAATTTTTTTAGGTTTTGGTGGATTTTTCAATTTTTTGGGGGTGGTCACGAATTAAAGGCCTTTTCGCTCTAGGACGCATATTTAAGGAGATATGGGCAAAAGAAGTTTTTCATATAAAAATTTCAATTTTTTTAGGTTTTGGGTGGATTTTTTAATTTTTTGGGGGTGGTCACGAATTAAAGTCCTTTTCGCTCTAGGACGCTTAGTTTAGGAGATATGGGCAAAAGAAGTTTTTCATATAAAAATTTCATTTTTTTTAGGTTTTGGGTGGATTTTTCAATTTTTTGGGGGTGGTCACGAATTAAAGTCCTTTTCGCTCTAGGACGCATATTTAAGGAGATATGGGCAAAAGAAGTTTTTCATATAAAAATTTCAATTTTTTGAGGTTTTGGGTGGATTTTTCAATTTTTTGGGGGTGGTCACGAATTAAAGTCCTTTTCGCTCTAGGACGCATATTTAAGGAGATATGGGCAAAAGAAGTTTTTCATATAAAAATTTCAATTTTTTAGGTTTTGGGTGGATTTTTCAATTTTTTGAGGGTGGTCACGAATTAAAGGCCTTTTCGCTCTAGGACGCATATTTAAGGATATATGGGCAAAAGAAGTTTTTCATATAAAAATTTCAATTTTTTTAGGTTTTGGGTGGATTTTTCAATTTTTTGGGGGTGGTCACGAATTAAAGTCCTTTTCGCTCTAGGACGCATATTTAAGGAGATATGGGCAAAAGAAGTTTTTCATATAAAAATTTCAATTTTTTTAGGTTTTGGTGGATTTTTCAATTTTTTGGGGGTGGTCACGAATTAAAGGCCTTTTCGCTCTAGGACGCATATTTAAGGAGATATGGGCAAAAGAAGTATTTCATATAAAAATTTCAATTTTTTTAGGTTTTGGGTGGAGTTTTCAATTTTTTGGGGGTGGTCACGAATTAAAGTCCTTTTCGCTCTATGACGCATATTTAAGGAGATATGGGCAAAAGAAGTTTTTCATATAAAAATTTCATTTTTTTTAGGTTTTGGGTGGATTTTTCAATTTTTTGGGGGTGGTCACGAATTAAAGTCCTTTTCGCTATAGGACGCATATTTAAGGAGATATGGGCAAAAGAAGTTTTTCATATAAAAATTTCAATTTTTTGAGGTTTTGGGTGGATTTTTCAATTTTTTGGGGGTGGTCACGAATTAAAGTCCTTTTCGCTCTAGGAAGCATCTTTAAGGAGATATGGGCAAAAGAAGTTTTTCATATAAAAATTTAAATTTTTTTAGGTTTTGGGTGGATTTTTCAATTTGTTGGGGATGGTCACGAATTAAAGTCCTTTTCGCTCTAGGACGCATATTTAAGGATATATGGGCAAAAGAAGTTTTTCATATAAAAATTAAATTTTTTTTAGGTTTTGGGTGGATTTTTAAATTTTTTGGGGGTGGTCACGAATTAAAGTCCTTTTCGCTCTAGGACGCATATTTAAGGAGATATGGGCAAAAGAAGTTTTTCATATAAAAATTTCAATTTTTTAGGTTTTGGGTGGATTTTTAAATTTTTTGGGGGTGGCCACGAATTAAAGTCCTTTTCGCTCTAGGACGCATATTTAAGGAGATATGGGCAAAAGAAGTTTTTCATATAAAAATTTAAATTTTTTTAGGTTTTGGGTGGATTTTTCAATTTTTTGGGGATGGTCACGAATTAAAGTCCTTTTCGCTCTAGGACGCATATTTAAGGAGATATGGGCAAAAGAAGTTTTTCATATAAAAATTTCAATTTTTTTAGGTTTTGGGTGGATTTTTCAATTTTTTGGGGGTGGTCACGAATTAAAGGCCTTTTCGCTCTAGGACGCATATTTAAGGAGATATGGGCAAAAGAAGTTTTTCATATAAAAATTTAATTTTTTTTAGGTTTTGGGTGGATTTTTCAATTTTTTGGGGGTGGTCACGAATTAAAGTCCTTTTCGCTCTAGGACGCATATTTAAGGAGATATGGGCAAAAGAAGTTTTTCATATAAAAATTTCAATTTTTTAGGTTTTGGGTGGATTTTTCAATTTTTTGGGGGTGGTCACGAATTAAAGTCCTTTTCGCTCTAGGACGCATATTTAAGGAGATATGGGCAAAATAAGTTTTTCATATAAAAATTTCAATTTTTTTAGGTTTTGGGTGGATTTTTCAATTTTTTGTGGGTGGTCACGAATTATAGTCCTTTTCGCTCTAGGACGCATATTTAAGGAGATATGGGCAAAAGAAGTTTTTCATATAAAAATTTCAATTTTTTTAGGTTTTGGTGGATTTTGCAATTTTTTGGGGGTGGTCACGAATTAAAGGCCTTTTCGCTCTAGGACGCTTATTTAAGGAGATATGGGCAAAAGAAGTTTTTCATATAAAAATTTCAATTTTTTTAGGTTTTGGGTGGAGTTTTCAATTTTTTGGGGGTGGTCACGAATTAAAGTCCTTTTCGCTCTAGGACGCATATTTAAGGAGATATGGGCAAAATAAGTTTTTCATATAAAAATTTCAATTTTTTTAGGTTTTGGGTGGATTTTTCAATTTTTTGGGGGTGGTCACGAATTAAAGGCCTTTTCGCTCTAGGACGCATATTTAAGGAGATATGGGCAAAAGAAGTTTTTCATATAAAAATTTCATTTTTTTTAGGTTTTGGGTGGATTTTTCAATTTTTTGGGGGTGGTCACGAATTAAAGTCCTTTTCGCTCTAGGACGCATATTTAAGGAGATATGGGCAAAAGAAGTTTTTCATATAAAAATTTCAATTTTTTTAGGTTTTGGTGGATTTTTCAATTTTTTGGGGGTGGTCACGAATTAAAGGCCTTTTCGCTCTAGGACGCATATTTAAGGAGATATGGGCAAAAGAAGTTTTTCATATAAAAATTTCAATTTTTTTAGGTTTTGGGTGGAGTTTTCAATTTTTTGGGGGTGGTCACGAATTAAAGTCCTTTTCGCTCTATGACGCATATTTAAGGAGATATGGGCAAAAGAAGTTTTTCATATAAAAATTTCATTTTTTTTTAGGTTTTGGGTGGATTTTTAAATTTTTTGGGGGTGGTCACGAATTAAAGTCCTTTTCGCTATAGGACGCATATTTAAGGAGATATGGGCAAAAGAAGTTTTTCATATAAAAATTTAAATTTTTTTAGGTTTTGGGTGGATTTTTCAATTTTTTGGGGATGGTCACGAATTAAAGTCCTTTTCGCTCTAGGACGCATATTTAAGGAGATATGGGCAAAAGAAGTTTTTCATATAAAAATTTCAATTTTTTTAGGTTTTGGGTGGATTTTTCAATTTTTTGGGGGTGGTCACGAATTAAAGGCCTTTTCGCTCTAGGACGCATATTTAAGGAGATATGGGCAAAAGAAGTTTTTCATATAAAAATTTAATTTTTTTTAGGTTTTGGGTGGATTTTTCAATTTTTTGGGGGTGGTCACGAATTAAAGTCCTTTTCGCTCTAGGACGCATATTTAAGGAGATATGGGCAAAAGAAGTTTTTCATATAAAAATTTCATTTTTTTAGGTTTTGGGTGGATTTTTCAATTTTTTGGGGGTGGTCACGAATTAAAGTCCTTTTCGCTCTAGGACGCATATTTAAGGAGATATGGGCAAAATAAGTTTTTCATATAAAAATTTCAATTTTTTTAGGTTTTGGGTGGATTTTTCAATTTTTTGTGGGTGGTCACGAATTATAGTCCTTTTCGCTCTAGGACGCATATTTAAGGAGATATGGGCAAAAGAAGTTTTTCATATAAAAATTTCAATTTTTTTAGGTTTTGGTGGATTTTGCAATTTTTTGGGGGTGGTCACGAATTAAAGGCCTTTTCGCTCTAGGACGCATATTTAAGGAGATATGGGCAAAAGAAGTTTTTCATATAAAAATTTCAATTTTTTTAGGTTTTGGGTGGAGTTTTCAATTTTTTGGGGGTGGTCACGAATTAAAGTCCTTTTCGCTCTAGGACGCATATTTAAGGAGATATGGGCAAAATAAGTTTTTCATATAAAAATTTCAATTTTTTTAGGTTTTGGGTGGATTTTTCAATTTTTTGGGGGTGGTCACGAATTAAAGGCCTTTTCGCTCTAGGACGCATATTTAAGGAGATATGGGCAAAAGAAGTTTTTCATATAAAAATTTCATTTTTTTTAGGTTTTGGGTGGATTTTTCAATTTTTTGGGGGTGGTCACGAATTAAAGTCCTTTTCGCTCTAGGACGCATATTTAAGGATATATGGGCAAAAGAAGTTTTTCATATAAAAATTTCAATTTTTTTAGGTTTTGGGTGGAGTTTTCAATTTTTTGGGGGTGGTCACGAATTAAAGTCCTTTTCGCTCTAGGACGCATATTTAAGGAGATATGGGCAAAAGAAGTTTTTCATATAAAAATTTCAATTTTTTTTGGTTTTGGGTGGATTTTTCAATTTTTTGGGGGTGGTCACGAATTATAGTCCTTTTCGCTCTAGGACGCATATTTAAGGAGATATGGGCAAAAGAAGTTTTTCATATAAAAATTTAAATTTTTTTAGGTTTTGGGTGGATTTTTCAATTTTTTGGGGGTGGTCACGAATTAAAGGCCTTTTCGCTCTAGGACGCATATTTAAGGATATATGGGCAAAAGAAGTTTTTCATATAAAAATTTCAATTTTTTTAGGTTTTGGGTGGATTTTTCAATTTTTTGGGGGTGGTCACGAATTAAAGTCCTTTTCGCTCTAGGACGCATATTTAAGGAGATATGGGCAAAAGAAGTTTTTCATATAAAAGTTTCAATTTTTTAGGTTTTGGGTGGATTTTTCAATTTTTTGGGGGTGGTCACGAATTAAAGTCCTTTTCGCTCTAGGACGCATATTTAAGGAGATATGGGCAAAAGAAGTTTTTCATATAAAAATTTCAATTTTTTTAGGTTTTGGGTGGATTTTTCAATTTTTTGGGGGTGGTCACGAATTAAAGGCCTTTTCGCTCTAGGACGCATATTTAAGGAGATATGGGCAAAAGAAGTTTTTCATATAAAAATTTCATTTTTTTTAGGTTTTGGGTGGATTTTTCAATTTTTTGGGGGTGGTCACGAATTAAAGTCCTTTTCGCTCTAGGACGCATATTTAAGGATATATGGGCAAAAGAAGTTTTTCATATAAAAATTTCAATTTTTTTAGGTTTTGGGTGGAGTTTTCAATTTTTTGGGGGTGGTCACGAATTAAAGTCCTTTTCGCTCTAGGACGCATATTTAAGGAGATATGGACAAAAGAAGTTTTTCATATAAAAATTTCAATTTTTTTAGGTTTTGGGTGGATTTTTCAATTTTTTGGGGGTGGTCACGAATTAAAGTCCTTTTGCTCTAGGACGCTTAGTTTAGGAGATATGGGCAAAAGAAGTTTTTCATATAAAAATTTAAATTTTTTTAGGATTTGGGTGGATTTTTCAATTTTTTGGTGGTGGTCACGAATTAAAGGCCTTTTCGCTCTAGGACGCATATTTAAGGAGATATGGGCAAAAGAAGTTTTTCATATAAAAATTTAAATTTTTTTAGGTTTTGGGTGGATTTTTCAATTTTTTGGGGGTGGTCACGAATTAAAGGCCTTTTCGCTCTAGGACGCATATTTAAGGATATATGGGCAAAAGAAGTTTTTCATATAAAAATTTCAATTTTTTTAGGTTTTGGGTGGATTTTTCAATTTTCTGGGGGTGGTCACGAATTAAAGTCCTTTTCGCTCTAGGACGCATATTTAAGGAGATATGGGCAAAAGAAGTTTTTCATATAAAAATTTCAATTTTTTAGGTTTTGGGTGGATTTTTCAATTTTTTGTGGGTGGTCACGAATTAAAGGCCTTTTCGCTCTAGGACGCATATTGAAGGAGATATGGGCAAAAGAAGTGTTTCATATAAAAATTTAAATTTTTTTAGGTTTTTGGTGGATTTTTCAATTTTTTGGGGGTGGTCACGAATTAAAGGCCTTTTCGCTCTAGGACGCATATTTAAGGAGATATGGGCAAAAGAAGTTTTTCATATAAAAATTTAAATTTTTTTAGGTTTTGGGTGGAGTTTTCAATTTTCTGGGGGTGGTCACGAATTAAAGTCCTTTTCGCTCTAGGACGCATATTTAAGGAGATATGGGCAAAAAAAAATTTTTCATATAAAAGTTTCAATTTTTTTAGATTTTGGGTGGATTTTTCAATTTTTTGGGGGTGGTCACGAATTAAAGTCCTTTTCGCTCTAGGACGCTTAGTTTAGGAGATATGGGCAAAAGAAGTTTTTCATATAAAAATTTCAATTTTTTTAGGATTTGGGTGGATTTTTCAATTTTTTGGGGGTGGTCACGAATTAAAGGCATTTTCGCTCTAGGACGCATATTTAAGGAGATATGGGCAAAAGAAGTTTTTCATATAAAAATTTAAATTTTTTTAGGTTTTGGATGGATTTTTTCAATTTTTTTGGGGTGGTCACGAATTAAAGTTCTTTTCGCTCTAGGACGCATATTTAAGGAGATATGGGCAAAAGAAGTTTTTCATATAAAAATTTAAATTTTTTTAGGTTTTGGGTGGATTTTTTCAATTTTTTTGGGGTGGTCACGAATTAAAGTCCTTTTCGCTCTAGGACGCATATTTAAGGAGATATGGGCAAAAGAAGTTTTTCATATAAAAATTTCATTTTTTTTAGGTTTTGGGTGGATTTTTCAATTTTTTGGGGGTGGTCACGAATTAAAGTCCTTTTCGCTCTAGGACGCATATTTAAGGATATATGGGCAAAAGAAGTTTTTCATATAAAAATTTCAATTTTTTAGGTTTTGGGTGGAGTTTTCAATTTTTTGGGGGTGGTCACGAATTAAAGTCCTTTTCGCTCTAGGACGCATATTTAAGGAGATATGGACAAAAGAAGTTTTTCATATAAAAATTTCAATTTTTTTAGGTTTTGGGTGGATTTTTAAATTTTTTGGGGGTGGTCACGAATTAAAGTCCTTTTCGCTCTAGGACGCTTAGTTTAGGAGATATGGGCAAAAGAAGTTTTTCATATAAAAATTTAAATTTTTTTAGGATTTGGGTGGATTTTTCAATTTTTTGGGGGTGGTCACGAATTAAAGGCCTTTTCGCTCTAGGACGCATATTTAAGGAGATATGGGCAAAAGAAGTTTTTCATATAAAAATTTAAATTTTTTTAGGTTTTGGGTGGATTTTTCAATTTTTTGGGGGTGGTCACGAATTAAAGGCCTTTTCGCTCTAGGACGCATATTTAAGGATATATGGGCAAAAGAAGTTTTTCATATAAAAATTTCAATTTTTTTAGGTTTTGGGTGGATTTTTCAATTTTCTGGGGGTGGTCACGAATTAAAGTCCTTTTCGCTCTAGGACGCATATTTAAGGAGATATGGGCAAAAGAAGTTTTTCATATAAAAATTTCAATTTTTTAGGTTTTGGGTGGATTTTTCAATTTTTTGTGGGTGGTCACGAATTAAAGGCCTTTTCGCTCTAGGACGCATATTGAAGGAGATATGGGCAAAAGAAGTGTTTCATATAAAAATTTAAATTTTTTTTAGGTTTTTGGTGGATTTTTCAATTTTTTGGGGGTGGTCACGAATTAAAGGCCTTTTCGCTCTAGGACGCATATTTAAGGAGATATGGGCAAAAGAAGTTTTTCATATAAAAATTTAAATTTTTTTAGGTTTTGGGTGGAGTTTTCAATTTTCTGGGGGTGGTCACGAATTAAAGTCCTTTTCGCTCTAGGACGCATATTTAAGGAGATATGGGCAAAAAAAGTTTTTCATATAAAAGTTTCAATTTTTTTAGATTTTGGGTGGATTTTTCAATTTTTTGGGGGTGGTCACGAATTAAAGTCCTTTTCGCTCTAGGACGCTTAGTTTAGGAGATATGGGCAAAAGAAGTTTTTCATATAAAAATTTAAATTTTTTTAGGATTTGGGTGGATTTTTCAATTTTTTGGGGGTGGTCACGAATTAAAGGCATTTTCGCTCTAGGACGCATATTTAAGGAGATATGGGCAAAAGAAGTTTTTCATATAAAAATTTACATTTTTTTAGGTTTTGGATGGATTTTTTCAATTTTTTTGGGGTGGTCACGAATTAAAGTCCTTTTCGCTCTAGGACGCATATTTAAGGAGATATGGGCAAAAGAAGTTTTTCATATAAAAATTTAAATTTTTTTAGGTTTTGGGTGGATTTTTTCAATTTTTTTTGGGGTGGTCACGAATTAAAGTCCTTTTCGCTCTAGGACGCATATTTAAGGAGATATGGGCAAAAGAAGTTTTTCATATAAAAATTTCATTTTTTTAGGTTTTGGGTGGATATTTCAATTTTTTGGGGGTGGTCACGAATTAAAGTCCTTTTCGCTCTAGGACGCATATTTAAGGAGATATGGGCAAAAGAAGTTTTTCATATAAAAATTTCAATTTTTTTAGGTTTTGGGTGGATTTTTCAATTTTTTGGGGGTGGTCACGAATTAAAGTCCTTTTCGCTCTAGGACGCTTAGTTTAGGAGATATGGGCAAAAGAAGTTTTTCATATAAAAATTTAAATTTTTTAGGTTTTGGGTGGATTTTTAAATTTTTTGGGGGTGGTCACGAATTAAAAGCCTTTTCGCTCTAGGACGCATATTTAAGGATATATGGGCAAAAGAAGTTTTTCATATAAAAATTTCAATTTTTTTTAGGTTTTGGGTGGATTTTTCAATTTTTTGGGGGTGGTCACGAATTAAAGTCCTTTTCGCTCTAGGACGCATATTTAAGGAGATATGGGCAAAAGAAGTTTTTCATATAAAAATTTCAATTTTTTTAGGTTTTGGGTGAATTTTCAATTTTTTGGGGGTGGTCACGAATTATAGTCCTTTTCGCTCTAGGACACATATTTAAGGAGCTATGGGCAAAAGAAGTTTTTCATATAAAAATTTAAATTTTTTTAGGTTTTGGTGGATTTTTCAATTTTTTGGGGGTGGTCACGAATTAAAGGCCTTTTCGCTCTAGGACGCATATTTAAGGAGATATGGGCAAAAGAAGTTTTTCATATAAAAATTTAAATTTGTTTAGGTTTTGGGTGGAGTTTTCAATTTTTTGGGGGTGGTCACGAATTAAAGTCCTTTTCGCTCTAGGACGCATATTTAAGGAGATATGGGCAAAAGAAGTTTTTCATATAAAAATTTCATTTTTTTTAGGTTTTGGGTGGATTTTTCAATTTTTTGGGGGTGGTCACGAATTAAAGTCCTTTTCGCTATAGGACGCATATTTAAGGAGATATGGGCAAAAGAAATTTTTCATATAAAAATTTCAATTTTTTGAGGTTTTGGTGGATTTTTCAATTTTTTGGGGGTGGTCACGAATTAAAGTCCTTTTCGCTCTAGGACGCTTAGTTTAGGAGATATGGGCAAAAGAAGTTTTTCATATAAAAATTTTAATTTTTTTAGGTTTGGGTGGATTTTTCAATTTGTTGGGGGTGGTCACGAATTAAAGTCCTTTTCACTCTAGGACGCATATTTAAGGAGATATGGGCAAAAGAAGTTTTTCATATAAAAATTTCAATTTTTTTAGGTTTTGGGTGGATTTTTCAATTTTTTTGGGGGTGGTCACGAATTAAAGGCCTTTTCGCTCTAGGACGCATATTTAAGGAGATATGGGCAAAAGAAGTTTTTCATATAAAAATTTCATTTTTTTTAGGTTTTGGGTGGATTTTTCAATTTTTTGGGGGTGGTCACGAATTAAAGTCCTTTTCGCTCTAGGACGCATATTTAAGGAGATATGGGCAAAAGAAGTTTTTCATATAAAAATTTCAATTTTTTAGGTTTTGGGTGGATTTTTAAATTTTTTGGGGGTGGCCACGAATTAAAGTCCTTTTCGCTCTAGGACGCATATTTAAGGAGATATGGGCAAAAGAAGTTTTTCATATAAAAATTTCAATTTTTTTAGGTTTTGGGTGAATTTGTCAATTTTTTGGGGGTGGTCACGAATTATAGTCCTTTTCGCTCTAGGACGCATATTTAAGGAGATATGGGCAAAAGAAGTTTTTCATATAAAAATTTCAATTTTTTTAGGTTTTGGTGGATTTTTCAATTTTTTGGGGGTGGTCACGAATTAAAGGCCTTTTCGCTCTAGGACGCATATTTAAGGAGATATGGGCAAAAGAAGTTTTTCATATAAAAATTTAATTTTTTTTAGGTTTTGGGTGGATTTTTAAATTTTTTGGGGGTGGTCACGAATTAAAGTCCTTTTCGCTATAGGACGCATATTTAAGGAGATATGGGCAAAAGAAGTTTTTCATATAAAAATTTCAATTTTTTGAGGTTTTGGGTGGATTTTTCAATTTTTTGGGGGTGGTCACGAATTAAAGTCCTTTTCGCTCTAGGAAGCATCTTTAAGGAGATATGGGCAAAAGAAGTTTTTCATATAAGAATTTCAATTTTTTTAGGTTTTGGGTGGATTTATCAATTTGTTGGGGGTGGTCACGAATTAAAGTCCTTTTCGCTCTAGGACGCATATTTAAGGAGATATGGGCAAAAGAAGTTTTTCATATAAAAATTTCAATTTTTTTAGGTTGTGGGTGGATTTTTCAATTTTTTGGGGGTGGTTACGAATTAAAGGCCTTTTCGCTCTAGGACGCATATTTAAGGAGATATGGGCAAAAGAAGTTTTTCATCAAAAATTTCATTTTTTTTAGGTTTTGGGTGGATTTTTCAATTTTTTGGGGGTGGTCACGAATTAAAGTCCTTTTCGCTCTAGGATGCATATTTAAGGAGATATGGGCAAAAGAAGTTTTTCATATAAAAATTTCATTTTTTTAGGTTTTGGGTGGATTTTTCAATTTTTTGGGGGTGGTCACGAATTAAAGTCCTTTTCGCTCTAGGACGCATATTTAAGGAGATATGGGCAAAAGAAGTTTTTCATATAAAAATTTCAATTTTTTTAGGTTTTGGGTGGATTTTTCAATTTTTTGGGGGTGGTCACGAATTAAAGGCCTTTTCGCTCTAGGACGCATATTTAAGGAGATATGGGCAAAAGAAGTTTTTCATATAAAAATTTCATTTTTTTTTAGGTTTTGGGTGGATTTTTCAATTTTTTGGGGGTGGTCACGAATTAAAGTCCTTTTCGCTCTAGGACGCATATTTAAGGAGATATGGGCAAAAGAAGTTTTTCATATAAAAATTTCAATTTTTTTAGGTTTTGGGTGGATTTTTCAATTTTTTGGGGGTGGTCACGAATTAAAGTCTTTTTCGCTCTAGGACGCTTAGTTTAGGAGATATGGGCAAAAGAAGTTTTTCATATAAAAATTTCAATTTTTTTAGGTTTTGGGTGGATTTTTCAATTTTTTGGGGGTGGTCACGAATTAAAGGCCTTTTCGCTCTAGGACGCATATTTAAGGAGATATGGGCAAAAGAAGTTTTTCATATAAAAATTTCATTTTTTTAGGTTTTGGGTGGATTTTTCAATTTTTTGGGGGTGGTCACGAATTAAAGTCCTTTTCGCTCTAGGACGCATATTTAAGGAGATATGGGCAAAAGATGTTTTTTTTTTTTTTATTTATTTTCATTATGTAATTTGAAGCCACGTAGCGGCCAATTTATGTAAATTACAATGGACTACTTGATGGAGATAATTTGTTGTGATCTCCTATTAGCAGAACGCGGTTTGGATAGTTTTTATACAAAAAGTATTTATTCAGAAGAAAAATTAATATTTAGAATGAAAAAATATGACAAGTCACAAGACAGAAAAATACAATACAATACAATATTATTCATGGCTTTCAATATTCATGTTGAATTGGAAAAAGGTTTCTACAGTATATATTTATAACACTCCTCCTCAACATGGATATTAAAACAAAATCTATTTTTCTAAATTTATCCATTTTACAAAATTAGCGTGTTTTGACTTGGCTAAATTTTTGGTGAAAATATCGGCTATCATATTTTCCGACGGGCAGTATTTCAATTCAATTTCATTTGATGATACTAATTCTCTTACATGGTGGTATTTAATATCAATGTGTTTGGTACGGTTATGGTATATCGGGTTTGTAGCTAATTTTGACGATCCTTGGTTATCTACTTGTAACTGTACTGGATCATCTTTCCAGAAACCTAGTTCATGCAACAACCTCTTCAAGTATATAGCTTCCTTTGCTGCATTTGACATGGAAATATACTCAGCTTCGGTGCTGCTTAAGGCTATTGTAGATTGCTTTTTTGATTCCCATGAAATGGCACATTTTCCAAGATAAAATACAAATCCGGAGTAAGATTTTCTGTCCATTGAGCATCCACCCCAGTCTGCATCTGCATATCCGACAAGATTTTTATTTCCTTTCTTGAATTGAAGTTTCAAATCTTGCGTTCCTTTTAGATAACGTAAAATTTGTTTAGCAGCTGTAAAGTGTTCTTCATGGGGGTCTGAATTCCTTTGTGACAATTTGGAGACTGAGTGGAGAATATCCGGTCTTGTTGTCACAGACAAGTAAATCAATGCGCCAATTAACGATTGGTATGTTGTTTGGTCCACTTTGGCACATTCATCGTTACATTTCACTTGAAACCCTGGGTTCAATGGAACTGATGCTGGCTTACAATTTGACATTCCATAGTCTTCTAACAATTCTTTTATATAGTTAGTTTGACATATTGCAATGTTGCCTGTTTTTCCTTCGCGGCTGAATTCAATTCCCAAAAAATGGTCCAGCAATCCTTTGTCAGTGATTTCAAATTCTTTTCCGATCTGAGTCTTGATTTTTCGAATTTCATCTTCATTTTTACAAGCGATAATTATATCGTCGACATAAACGGCAATGAGAATCAAGCAGTCATTCTTGGTCATCATATATAAGCACGGTTCATTCTCACATGCTTTGAATCCAAGTTTATACAAAGTTTCATTTAACTTAGTGTTCCACTCTCTCCCAGCTTGTTTAAGACCATAAAGCGACTTTCGTAAACGCAGAACTTTCTGAGGATTTTTGGCATCTTCAAATCCTTCTGGTTGAACCATGTAGATCTCATCGCTGAGATTTCCATTCAGGTATGCCGTGACAACATCAATTTGATGTAAGTGCATCCCATACTCCACTGCCAATGCCAATAGCATTCTGATTGTGGCATGCCTGACTACGGGAGAGAATGTCTCTTGATAATCTACACCATACCTCTGGCTGCAACCTTTCGCTACTAATCTTGCTTTATATCGTACAATTTCTCCTTTCTTATTCTTTTTCAGGGAGTACACCCACCTACATTTTATAGGTTTATGACCCGAAGGAAGATCTTGCATATCCCAAGTTTTCTTTTCTAATAACGATGCTATTTCCTTTTGCATTGCATCTTCCCATTCATTTCTTGATTTACTGGACAATGCTTCCTTATAACTTTTTGGAATATTATCATCCTCCACCACATTGTTCAGCAAATTTGGAACTTTCTTAGGTCTTCCGCGAAGTCCATTTCGAATAATCCGTGGTCTTCCTGGTCTTCTTTTTTGGATAATCTCTGATGAGTTCTCCTCCTCCTCTTCTTCTTCTGTAGAGAATTCGTGAAAAATTTCAGGCGACGATGACCTACTCCCCACCTCTATAGGTTCAACGATTCTTTCGATTGGGTCTTGGTTTAACACAGCACCTATATGAGATTTAGGTTCTTCGAAAGATACAAATTCAGAGCATTCAACTGTGTAATCTCCACCTGGCAAATTGCTCTCATTGAATAAAACATCTCGGCATTCGACGACTTTTTGTCTTTTCTTGTCGAATAATCTGTATGCCTTGGATGTCAAGGAATATCCAACCATTATGCACTCGGAACCCTTTTCATCAAATTTTCCAGACTTCTTTTTATTGAGCGCTACAGCTTGCGAACCAAAAACTTTAAAATGGCTTACCTTTGGTTTACGTCCAGTCCATATCTCATATGGAGTTTTATCTTGTAGCATTTTTGATGGACAACGGTTCCTTATATAGCATGACGTTGCTATAGCTTCAGCCCAAAAACGCTTATCTAATTTTGCATTTATTAGCAAACATCTCGCCATTTCCACCAATGTTCTATTGGCCCTTTCTGCCACTCCGTTTTGTTGAGGTGTGTAGGGGACCGTTAGTTGGTGTTGAATACCATGCTCTTTCAAATATTTGCTAAATTCTTTTCCAACGTATTCACCGCCATTGTCACTGCGGAATATTTTTATTTTATGTTCCAATTGACGCTCCACCATATTTTTAAACGATTTGAATATTTCAAATACTTCATTCTTCCTTTTCATGAAATAGACAAATATTCTCCTTGACTTGTCGTCAATGAAAGTTACGAAGTATTTTGAGCCACCGAGTGAATCTACATCGATAGGCCCACAAACGTCCGAATGAATAATATCAAGTAACTCCTCGGACTTTATTTCAGAATTTTTGGGAAACTGTAAGGCATGTATTTTTCCCACCATACATGTGTTACAATCCATCTTACCAGAATTTTTCTCCATTTTCAAACCATCCACCATTTCTTTCTTACACAAATCAGTTAGATTTTTGTAATTAAGGTGACCATACCTCCTGTGCCACAACTGGTTGCTAGAAGCCGCTTGGAAGACTTTTTGCTGACTTTCTTTGGCGTCAAATAGAAATAAATTATTCTCTCTTCTTGCAGTAAATACCAATTTTCCATCATCGGTTATTTCTGTCCTTTTTTCGCTGAATTTGACCACACAACCATTTTGTACTAGTTTGTTAACTGAAACGAAATTGCCGTTTAGCTCTGAAGAAAACAGAACATCTTTCAGCCTTATTTCTTTCCCATTAACCTCCAAAGATACAATTCCAATTCCACTGGCCTTTATAGATTTATCATCTGCCAACATGATGGTTTCTTCACAATCATTGAAAGTTACAAAAAACTTACGGTTAGAGCTCATATGGCTCGTAGCACCACTATCTAGGTACCATGTAGACGATTTTTGTTTTGTTTTTGATTCTGCCATTGCTATCATGGAATATGTTTTATGCTCTCTACGTTTGGAGTTGCACTTATTCGCAAAGTGACCTGTCTTACCGCATATAAAACATTTGAGATCTTTTTCTCTCTTAAAATCGTGATTTTTCCCAAAATCCTTTTTATTCTTCTTTGAAATTGCTCCAAAAGCTTGTTGACTCGAATTTTCATCTTTCGTTTGATTTCGCCGTTCCCACTCCTCAAGAAGTTTTTGCTTTAATACCCTCAAAGATGGCAACTCATCTCTGGTTTCAATGGCAACCACAAAATTCTCATAGTCTTTCTCAAGGCTGGATAGCAGAATTATGACAAGAAGTTCCTCTTGGATTTGAATTCCCACGTCGGCCAATTTTTCAGTTATATCAGAGAAACCACTTAAATACTCACTCATAGTTTGGCTATCCTTCATGTTCAGACCAAGTAATTTCTTGTACAACGTTACCTTTTGCAGGGGTCCACTGGGCTTATAGACTTCCATAAGCTTATCCCAAGCATCCTTTGAAGTTGAACAATTTTTCACGTAATTTAGTTGAGTTGACTTCACACTTAACATGAGAGTTGCTAGAGCTTTTTCATCTGTGGAATCCCAATCTGCTTTCCTCTCAGCGCTCCATGTTAAATCTATCGGAAATTGTCCATTCACGTACTTCCAGTATCCGCTGTGTATTAGCACACTTCTCATGTGAATACTCCAGGTTTCATAGTTCTTCTCATCGAGCTTTTCAATTTGGTATAACGGCGAACTCATGTTGAATATATACTTATTTTTCTCACTAATAAATCGCTATCTTAAATAACCAAATGCGCTCTGGGCCCATAACCTGATGGAGATAATTTGTTGTGATCTCCTATTAGCAGAACGCGGTTTGGATAGTTTTTATACAAAAAGTATTTATTCAGAAGAAAAATTAATATTTAGAATGAAAAAATATGACAAGTCACAAGACAGAAAAATACAATACAATACAATATTATTCATGGCTTTCAATATTCATGTTGAATTGGAAAAAGGTTTCTACAGTATATATTTATAACACTACTAACCATATAAAAATTTCATTTTTTTTAGGTTTTGGGTGGATTTTTAAATTTTTTGGGGTGGTCACGAATTAAAGTCCTTTTCGCTCTAGGACGCTTAGTTTAGGAGATATGGGCAAAAGAAGTTTTTCATATAAAAATTTAAATTTTTTAGGATTTGGGTGGATTTTTCAATCTTTTGGGGGTGGTCACGAATTAGAGGCCTTTTCGCTCTAGGACGCATATTTAAGGAGATATGGGCAAAAGAAGTTTTTCATATAAAAATTTAAATTTTTTTAGGTTTTGGGTGGATTTTTTCAATTTTCTGGGGGTGGTCACGAATTAAAGTCCTTTTCGCTCTAGGACGCATATTTAAGGATATATGGGCAAAAGAAGTTTTTCATATAAAAATTTCAATTTTTTTAGGTTTTGGGTGGATTTTTCAATTTTTTGGGGGTGGTCACGAATTAAAGGCCTTTTCGCTCTAGGACGCATATTTAAGGAGATATGGGCAAAAGAAGTTTTTCATATAAAAATTTCATTTTTTTTAGGTTTTGGGTGGATTTTTCAATTTTTTGGGGGTGGTCACGAATTAAAGTCCTTTTCGCTCTAGGACGCATATTTAAGGAGATATGGGCAAAAGAAGTTTTTCATATAAAAGTTTCAATTTTTTTAGGTTTTGGGTGGATTTTTCACTTTTTGGGGGTGGTCACGAATTAAAGGCCTTTTCGCTCTAGGACGCTTAGTTTAGGAGATATGGGCAAAAGAAGTTTTTCATATAAAAATTTCATTTTTTTTAGGTTTTGGGTGGATTTTTCAATTTTTTGGGGGTGGTCACGAATTAAAGTCCTTTTCGCTCTAGGACGCATATTTAAGGAGATATGGGCAAAAGAAGTTTTTCATATAAAAGTTTCAATTTTTTTAGGTTTTGGGTGGATTTTTCAATTTTTTGGGGGTGGTCACGAATTAAAGGCCTTTTCGCTCTAGGACGCTTAGTTTAGGAGATATGGGCAAAAGAAGTTTTTAAAAATTTAAATTTTTTTAGGAGTTGGGTGGATTTTTCAATTTTTTGGGGGTGGTCACGAATTAAAGTCCTTTTCGCTCTAGGACGCATATTTAAGGAGATATGGGCAAAAGAAGTTTTTCATATAAAAATTTCAATTTTTTTAGGTTTTGGGTGGATTTTTCAATTTTTTGGGGGTGGTCACGAATTAAAGTCCTTTTCGCTCTAGGACGCATATTTAAGGAGATATGGGCAAAAGAAGTTTTTCATATAAAAATTTCAATTTTTTAGGTTTTGGGTGGATTTTTCAATTTTTTGGGGGTGGTCACGAATTAAAGTCCTTTTCGCTCTAGGACGCATATTTAAGGAGATATGGGCAAAAGAAGTTTTTCATATAAAAATTTCAATTTTTTTAGGTTTTGGGTGGATTTTTCAATTTTTTGGGGGTGGTCACGAATTAAAGGCCTTTTCGCTCTAGGACGCATATTTAAGGAGATATGGGCAAAAGAAGTTTTTCATATAAAAATTTCATTTTTTTTTAGGTTTTGGGTGGATTTTTCAATTTTTTGGGGGTGGTCACGAATTAAAGTCCTTTTCGCTCTAGGACGCATATTTAAGGAGATATGGGCAAAAGAAGTTTTTCATATAATAATTTCAATTTTTTTAGGTTTTGGGTGGATTTTTCAATTTTTTGGGGGTGGTCACGAATTAAAGTCCTTTCGCTCTAGGACGCTTAGTTTAGGAGATATGGGCAAAATAAGTTTTTCATATAAAAATTTCAATTTTTTTAGGTTTTGGGTGGATTTTTCAATTTTTTGGGGGTGGTCACGAATTAAAGGCCTTTTCGCTCTAGGACGCATATTTAAGGAGATATGGGCAAAAGAAGTTTTTCATATAAAAATTTCATTTTTTTAGGTTTTGGGTGGATTTTTCAATTTTTTGGGGGTGGTCACGAATTAAAGTCCTTTTCGCTCTAGGACGCATATTTAAGGAGATATGGGCAAAAGAAGTTTTTCATATAAAAATTTCATTTTTTTTAGGTTTTGGGTGGATTTTTAAATTTTTTGGGGTGGTCACGAATTAAAGTCCTTTTCGCTCTAGGACGCTTAGTTTAGGAGATATGGGCAAAAGAAGTTTTTCATATAAAAATTTAAATTTTTTAGGATTTGGGTGGATTTTTCAATCTTTTGGGGGTGGTCACGAATTAGAGGCCTTTTCGCTCTAGGACGCATATTTAAGGAGATATGGGCAAAAGAAGTTTTTCATATAAAAATTTAAATTTTTTTAGGTTTTGGGTGGATTTTTTCAATTTTCTGGGGGTGGTCACGAATTAAAGTCCTTTTCGCTCTAGGACGCATATTTAAGGATATATGGGCAAAAGAAGTTTTTCATATAAAAATTTCAATTTTTTTAGGTTTTGGGTGGATTTATCAATTTTTTGGGGGTGGTCACGAATTAAAGTCCTTTTCGCTCTAGGACGCATATTTAAGGAGATATGGGCAAAAGAAGTTTTTCATATAAAAATTTAAATTTTTTTAGGTTTTGGGTGGATTTTTCAATTTTTTGGGGGTGGTCACGAATTATAGTCCTTTTCGCTCTAGGACGCATATTTAAGGAGATATGGGCAAAAGAAGTTTTTCATATAAAAATGTAAATTTTTTTAGGTTTTGGGTGGATTTTTCAATTTTTTGGGGGTGGTCACGAATTAAAGGCCTTTTCGCTCTAGGACGCATATTTAAGGAGATATGGGCAAAAGAAGTTTTTCATATAAAAATTTCATTTTTTTTAGGTTTTGGGTGGATTTTCCAATTTTTTGGGGGTGGTCACGAATTAAAGTCCTTTTCGCTCTATTTAAGGAGATATGGGCAAAAGAAGTTTTTCATATAAAAATTTAAATTTTTTTAGGTTTTGGGTGGATTTTTCAATTTTTGGGGGGTGGTCACGAATTAAAGTCCTTTTCGCTCTAGGACGCATATTTAAGGAGATATGGGCAAAAGAAGTTTTTCATATAAAAATTTCAATTTTTTTAGGTTTTGGGTGGATTTTTCAATTTTTTGGGGGTGGTCATGAATTAAAGGCCTTTTCGCTCTAGGACGCATATTTAAGGAGATATGGGCAAAAGAAGTTTTTCATATAAAAATTTAAATTTTTTTAGGTTTTGGGTGGATTTTTTCAATTTTTTGGGGGTGGTCACGAATTAAAGTCCTTTTCGCTCTAGGACGCATATTTAAGGAGATATGGGCAAAAAAAGTTTTTCATATAAAAATTTCAATTTTTTAGGTTTTGGGTGGATTTTTAAATTTTTTGGGGGTGGTCACGATTTAAAGTCCTTTTCGCTCTAGGACGCATATTTAAGGAGATATGGGCAAAAGAAGTTTTTCATATAAAAATTTAAATTTTTTTAGGTTTTGGGTGGATTTTTCAATTTTTTGGTGGTGGTCACGAATTAAAGTCCTTTTCGCTCTAGGACGCATATTTAAGGAGATATGGGCAGAAGAAGTTTTTCATATAAAAATTAAATTTTTTTTAGGTTTTGGGTGGATTTTTCAATTTTTTGGGGGTGGTCACGAATTAAAGTCCTTTTCGCTCTAGGACGCATATTTAAGGAGATATGGGCAAAAGAAGTTTTTCATATAAAAATTTCATTTTTTTTAGGTTTTGGGTGGATTTTCCAATTTTTTGGGGGTGGTCACGAATTAAAGTCCTTTTCGCTCTAGGACGCATATTTAAGGAGATATGGGCAAAAGAAGTTTTTCATATAAAAATTTAAATTTTTTTAGGTTTTGGGTGGATTTTTCAATTTTTTGGGGGTGGTCACGAATTAAAGTCCTTTTCGCTCTAGGACGCATATTTAAGGAGATATGGGCAAAAGAAGTTTTTCATATAAAAATTTAAATTTTTTTAGGTTTTGGGTGGATTTTTCAATTTTTTGGGGGTGGTCACGAATTATAGTCCTTTTCGCTCTAGGACGCATATTTAAGGAGCTATGGGCAAAAGAAGTTTTTCATATAAAAATTTCAATTTTTTTAGGTTTTGGGTGGATTTTTCAATTTTTTGGGGGTGGTCACGAATTAAAGGCCTTTTCGCTCTAGGACGCATATTTAAGGAGATATGGGCAAAAGAAGTTTTTCATATAAAAATTTCATTTTTTTTAGGTTTTGGGTGGATTTTTCAATTTTTTGGGGGTGGTCACGAATTAAAGTCCTTTTCGCTCTAGGACGCATATTTAAGGAGATATGGGCAAAAGAAGGTTTTCATATAAAAATTTCAATTTTTTTAGGTTTTGGGTGGATTTTTCAATTTTTTGGGGTGGTCACGAATTAAAGGCCTTTTCGCTCTAGGACGCATATTTAAGGAGATATGGGCAAAAGAAGTTTTTCATATAAAAATTTCATTTTTTTTAGGTTTTGGGTGGATTTTTCAATTTTTTGGGGGTGGTCACGAATTAAAGTCCTTTTCGCTCTAGGACGCATATTTAAGGAGATATGGGCAAAAGAAGTTTTTCATATAAAAATTTAAATTTTTTGAGGTTTTGGGTGGATTTTTCAATTTTTTGGGGGTGGTCACGAATTAAAGTCCTTTTCGCTCTAGGACGCTTAGTTTAGGAGATATGGGCAAAAGAAGTTTTTCATATAAAAATTTAAATTTTTTTAGGTTTTGGGTGGATTTTTCAATTTTTGGGGGTGGTCACGAATTACAGTCCTTTTCGCTATAGGACGCTTAGTTTAGGAGATATGGGCAAAAGAAGTTTTTCATATAAAAATTTAATTTTTTTTAGGTTTTGGGTGGATTTTTCAATTTTTTGGGGGTGGTCACGAATTAAAGGCCTTTTCGCTCTAGGACGCATATTTAAGGAGATATGGGCAAAATAAGTTTTTCATATAAAAATTTCAATTTTTTGAGGTTTTGGGTGGATTTTTCAATTTTTTGGGGGTGGTCACGAATTAAAGTCCTTTTCGCTCTAGGACGCTTAGTTTAGGAGATATGGGCAAAAGAAGTTTTTCATTTAAAAATTTCAATTTTTTTAGGTTTTGGGTGGATTTTTCAATTTTTTTGGGGGTGGTCACGAATTAAAGGCCTTTTCGCTCTAGGACGCATATTTAAGGAGATATGGGCAAAAGAAGTTTTTCATATAAAAATTTAATTTTTTTTAGGTTTTGGGTGGATTTTTCAATTTTTTGGGGGTGGTCACGAATTAAAGTCCTTTTCGCTCTAGGACGCATATTTAAGGAGATATGGGCAAAAGAAGTGGATTTTTTCAATTTTTTGGGGGTGGTCACGAATTAAAGTCCTTTTCGCTCTAGGACGCATATTTAAGGAGATATGGGCAAAATAAGTTTTTCATATAAAAATTTAAATTTTTTGGGGGTGGTCACGAATTAAAGTCCTTTTCGCTCTAGGACGCTTAGTTTAGGAGATATGGGCAAAAGAAGTTTTTCATATAAAAATTTAAATTTTTTTTAGGTTTTGGGTGGATTTTTCAATTTTTGGGGGTGGTCACGAATTAAAGTCCTTTTCGCTATAGGACGCTTAGTTTAGGAGATATGGGCAAAAGAAGTTTTTCATATAAAAATTTAATTTTTTTTAGGTTTTGGGTGGATTTTTCAATTTTGGTCACGAATTAAAGGCCTTTTCGCTCTAGGACGCATATTTAAGGAGATATGGGCAAAATAAGTTTTTCATATAAAAATTTCAATTTTTTGAGGTTTTGGGTGGATTTTTCAATTTTTTGAGGGTGGTCACGAATTAAAGTCCTTTTCGCTCTAGGACGCTTAGTTTAGGAGATATGGGCAAAAGAAATTTTTCATTTAAAAATTTCAATTTTTTTAGGTTTTGGGTGGATTTTTCAATTTTTTGGGGGTGGTCACGAATTAAAGGCATTTTCGCTCTAGGACGCATATTTAAGGAGATATGGGCAAAAGAAGTTTTTCATATAAAAATTTCATTTTTTTTAGGTTTTGGGTGGATTTTTCAAGTTTTTGGTGGTGGTCACGAATTAAAGTCCTTTTCGCTCTAGGACGCATATTTAAGGAGATATGGGCAAAAGAAGTTTTTCATATAAAAATTTCAATTTTTTTAGGTTTTGGGTGGATTTTTCAATTTTTTGGGGGTGGTCACGAATTAAAGTCCTTTTCGCTCTAGGACGCATATTTAAGGAGATATGGGCAAAAGAAGTTTTTCATATAAAAATTTCAATTTTTTTAGGTTTTGGGTGGATGTTTCAATTTTTTGGGGGTGGTCACGAATTAAAGTCCTTTTCGCTCTAGGACGCATATTTAAGGAGATATGGGCAAAAGAAGTTTTTCATATAAAAAATTAATTTTTTTTAGGTTTTGGGGGGATTTTTCAATTGTTTGGGGGTGGTCACGAATTAAAGTCCTTTTCGCTCTAGGACGCTTAGTTTAGGAGATATGGGCAAAAGAAGTTTTTCATATAAAAATTTAAATTTTTTTAGGATTTGGGTGGATTTTTCAATTTTTTGGGGGTGGTCACGAATTAAAGGCCTTTTCGCTCTAGGACGCATATTTAAGGAGATATGGGCAAAAGAAGTTTTTCATATAAAAATTTCAATTTTTTTAGGTTTTGGGTGGATTTTTCAATTTTTTGGGGGTGGTCACGAATTAAAGTCCTTTTCGCTCTAGGACGCATATTTAAGGAGATATGGGCAAAAGAAGTTTTTCATATAAAAATTTAATTTTTTTTAGGTTTTGGGTGGATGTTTCAATTTTTTGGGGGTGGTCACGAATTAAAGTCCTTTTCGCTCTAGGACGCATATTTAAGGAGATATGGGCAAAAGAAGTTTTTCATATAAAAAATTATTTTTTTTTAGGTTTTGGGTGGATTTTTCAATTGTTTGGGGGTGGTCACGAATTAAAGTCCTTTTCGCTCTAGGACGCTTAGTTTAGGAGATATGGGCAAAAGAAGTTTTTCATATAAAAATTTCAATTTTTTTAGGTTTCGGGTGGATTTTTCAATTTTTTGGGGGTGGTCACGAATTAAAGTCCTTTTCGCTCTAGGACGCATATTTAAGGAGATATGGGCAAAAGAAGTTTTTCATATAAAAATTAAAATTTTTTGAGGTTTTGGGTGGATTTTTCAATTTTTTGGGGTGGTCACGAATTAAAGTCCTTTTCGCTCTAGAACGCTTAGTTTAGGAGATATGGGCAAAAGAAGTTTTTCATATAAAAATTTAAATTTTTTTAGGTTTTGGGTGGATTTTTCAATTTTTGGGGGTGGTCACGAATTAAAGTCCTTTTCGCTATAGGACGCTTAGTTTAGGAGATATGGGCAAAAGAAGTTTTTCATATAAAAATTTAATTTTTTTTAGGTTTTGGGTGGATTTTTCAATTTTTTGGGGGTGGTCACGAATTAAAGGCCTTTTCGCTCTAGGACGCATATTTAAGGAGATATGGGCAAAATAAGTTTTTCATATAAAAATTTCAATTTTTTAAGGTTTTGGGTGGATTTTTCAATTTTTTGGGGGTGGTCACGAATTAAAGTCCTTTTCGCTCTAGGACGCTTAGTTTAGGAGATATGGGCAAAAGAAATTTTTCATTTAAAAATTTCAATTTTTTTAGGTTTTGGGTGGATTTTTCAATTTTTTGGGGGTGGTCACGAATTAAAGGCCTTTTCGCTCTAGGACGCATATTTAAGGAGATATGGGCAAAAGAAGTTTTTCATATAAAAATTTCATTTTTTTTAGGTTTTGGGTGGATTTTTCAATTTTTTGGGGGTGGTCACGAATTAAAGTCCTTTTCGCTCTAGGACGCATATTTAAGGAGATATGGGCAAAAGAAGTTTTTCATATAAAAATTTCAATTTTTTTAGGTTTTGGGTGGATTTTTCAATTTTTTGGGGGTGGTCACGAATTAAAGTCCTTTTCGCTCTAGGACGCATATTTAAGGAGATATGGGCAAAAGAAGTTTTTCATATAAAAATTTCAATTTTTTTAGGTTTTGGGTGGATGTTTCAATTTTTTGGGGGTGGTCACGAATTAAAGTCCTTTTCGCTCTAGGACGCATATTTAAGGAGATATGGGCAAAAGAAGTTTTTCATATAAAAAATTAATTTTTTTTAGGTTTTGGGGGGATTTTTCAATTGTTTGGGGGTGGTCACGAATTAAAGTCCTTTTCGCTCTAGGACGCTTAGTTTAGGAGATATGGGCAAAAGAAGTTTTTCATATAAAAATTTAAATTTTTTTAGGATTTGGGTGGATTTTTCAATTTTTTGGGGGTGGTCACGAATTAAAGGCCTTTTCGCTCTAGGACGCATATTTAAGGAGATATGGGCAAAAGAAGTTTTTCATATAAAAATTTCAATTTTTTTAGGTTTTGGGTGGATTTTTCAATTTTTTGGGGGTGGTCACGAATTAAAGTCCTTTTCGCTCTAGGACGCATATTTAAGGAGATATGGGCAAAAGAAGTTTTTCATATAAAAATTTAAATTTTTTTAGGTTTTGGGTGGATGTTTCAATTTTTTGGGGGTGGTCACGAATTAAAGTCCTTTTCGCTCTAGGACGCATATTTAAGGAGATATGGGCAAAAGAAGTTTTTCATATAAAAAATTAATTTTTTTTAGGTTTTGGGTGGATTTTTCAATTGTTTGGGGGTGGTCACGAATTAAAGTCCTTTTCGCTCTAGGACGCTTAGTTTAGGAGATATGGGCAAAAGAAGTTTTTCATATAAAAATTTCAATTTTTTTAGGTTTCGGGTGGATTTTTCAATTTTTTGGGGGTGGTCACGAATTAAAGTCCTTTTCGCTCTAGGACGCTTAGTTTAGGAGATATGGGCAAAAGAAGTTTTTCATATAAAAATTTAAATTTTTTTTAGGTTTTGGGTGGATTTTTCAATTTTTGGGGGTGGTCACGAATTAAAGTCCTTTTCGCTATAGGACGCTTAGTTTAGGAGATATGGGCAAAAGAAGTTTTTCATATAAAAATTTAATTTTTTTTAGGTTTTGGGTGGATTTTTCAATTTTGGTCACGAATTAAAGGCCTTTTCGCTCTAGGACGCATATTTAAGGAGATATGGGCAAAATAAGTTTTTCATATAAAAATTTCAATTTTTTGAGGTTTTGGGTGGATTTTTCAATTTTTTGAGGGTGGTCACGAATTAAAGTCCTTTTCGCTCTAGGACGCTTAGTTTAGGAGATATGGGCAAAAGAAATTTTTCATTTAAAAATTTCAATTTTTTTAGGTTTTGGGTGGATTTTTCAATTTTTTGGGGGTGGTCACGAATTAAAGGCATTTTCGCTCTAGGACGCATATTTAAGGAGATATGGGCAAAAGAAGTTTTTCATATAAAAATTTCATTTTTTTTAGGTTTTGGGTGGATTTTTCAAGTTTTTGGTGGTGGTCACGAATTAAAGTCCTTTTCGCTCTAGGACGCATATTTAAGGAGATATGGGCAAAAGAAGTTTTTCATATAAAAATTTCAATTTTTTTAGGTTTTGGGTGGATTTTTCAATTTTTTGGGGGTGGTCACGAATTAAAGTCCTTTTCGCTCTAGGACGCATATTTAAGGAGATATGGGCAAAAGAAGTTTTTCATATAAAAATTTCAATTTTTTTAGGTTTTGGGTGGATGTTTCAATTTTTTGGGGGTGGTCACGAATTAAAGTCCTTTTCGCTCTAGGACGCATATTTAAGGAGATATGGGCAAAAGAAGTTTTTCATATAAAAAATTAATTTTTTTTAGGTTTTGGGGGGATTTTTCAATTGTTTGGGGGTGGTCACGAATTAAAGTCCTTTTCGCTCTAGGACGCTTAGTTTAGGAGATATGGGCAAAAGAAGTTTTTCATATAAAAATTTAAATTTTTTTAGGATTTGGGTGGATTTTTCAATTTTTTGGGGGTGGTCACGAATTAAAGGCCTTTTCGCTCTAGGACGCATATTTAAGGAGATATGGGCAAAAGAAGTTTTTCATATAAAAATTTCAATTTTTTTAGGTTTTGGGTGGATTTTTCAATTTTTTGGGGGTGGTCACGAATTAAAGTCCTTTTCGCTCTAGGACGCATATTTAAGGAGATATGGGCAAAAGAAGTTTTTCATATAAAAATTTAATTTTTTTTAGGTTTTGGGTGGATGTTTCAATTTTTTGGGGGTGGTCACGAATTAAAGTCCTTTTCGCTCTAGGACGCATATTTAAGGAGATATGGGCAAAAGAAGTTTTTCATATAAAAAATTATTTTTTTTTAGGTTTTGGGTGGATTTTTCAATTGTTTGGGGGTGGTCACGAATTAAAGTCCTTTTCGCTCTAGGACGCTTAGTTTAGGAGATATGGGCAAAAGAAGTTTTTCATATAAAAATTTCAATTTTTTTAGGTTTCGGGTGGATTTTTCAATTTTTTGGGGGTGGTCACGAATTAAAGTCCTTTTCGCTCTAGGACGCATATTTAAGGAGATATGGGCAAAAGAAGTTTTTCATATAAAAATTTAAATTTTTTGAGGTTTTGGGTGGATTTTTCAATTTTTTGGGGTGGTCACGAATTAAAGTCCTTTTCGCTCTAGAACGCTTAGTTTAGGAGATATGGGCAAAAGAAGTTTTTCATATAAAAATTTAAATTTTTTTAGGTTTTGGGTGGATTTTTCAATTTTTGGGGGTGGTCACGAATTAAAGTCCTTTTCGCTATAGGACGCTTAGTTTAGGAGATATGGGCAAAAGAAGTTTTTATATAAAAATTTCAATTTTTTTAGGATTTGGGTGGATTTTTCAATTTTTTGGGGGTGGTCACGAATTAAAGGCCTTTTCGCTCTAGGACGCATATTTAAGGAGATATGGGCAAAATAAGTTTTTCATATAAAAATTTCAATTTTTTAAGGTTTTGGGTGGATTTTTCAATTTTTTGGGGGTGGTCACGAATTAAAGTCCTTTTCGCTCTAGGACGCATATTTAAGGAGATATGGGCAAAAGAAGTTTTTCATATAAAAATTTAAATTTTTTTAGGTTTTGGGTGGATGTTTCAATTTTTTGGGGGTGGTCACGAATTAAAGTCCTTTTCGCTCTAGGACGCATATTTAAGGAGATATGGGCAAAAGAAGTTTTTCATATAAAAAATTAATTTTTTTTAGGTTTTGGGTGGATTTTTCAATTGTTTGGGGGTGGTCACGAATTAAAGTCCTTTTCGCTCTAGGACGCTTAGTTTAGGAGATATGGGCAAAAGAAGTTTTTCATATAAAAATTTCAATTTTTTTAGGTTTCGGGTGGATTTTTCAATTTTTTGGGGGTGGTCACGAATTAAAGTCCTTTTCGCTCTAGGACGCTTAGTTTAGGAGATATGGGCAAAAGAAGTTTTTCATATAAAAATTTAAATTTTTTTTAGGTTTTGGGTGGATTTTTCAATTTTTGGGGGTGGTCACGAATTAAAGTCCTTTTCGCTATAGGACGCTTAGTTTAGGAGATATGGGCAAAAGAAGTTTTTCATATAAAAATTTAATTTTTTTTAGGTTTTGGGTGGATTTTTCAATTTTGGTCACGAATTAAAGGCCTTTTCGCTCTAGGACGCATATTTAAGGAGATATGGGCAAAATAAGTTTTTCATATAAAAATTTCAATTTTTTGAGGTTTTGGGTGGATTTTTCAATTTTTTGAGGGTGGTCACGAATTAAAGTCCTTTTCGCTCTAGGACGCTTAGTTTAGGAGATATGGGCAAAAGAAATTTTTCATTTAAAAATTTCAATTTTTTTAGGTTTTGGGTGGATTTTTCAATTTTTTGGGGGTGGTCACGAATTAAAGGCATTTTCGCTCTAGGACGCATATTTAAGGAGATATGGGCAAAAGAAGTTTTTCATATAAAAATTTCATTTTTTTTAGGTTTTGGGTGGATTTTTCAAGTTTTTGGTGGTGGTCACGAATTAAAGTCCTTTTCGCTCTAGGACGCATATTTAAGGAGATATGGGCAAAAGAAGTTTTTCATATAAAAATTTCAATTTTTTTAGGTTTTGGGTGGATTTTTCAATTTTTTGGGGGTGGTCACGAATTAAAGTCCTTTTCGCTCTAGGACGCATATTTAAGGAGATATGGGCAAAAGAAGTTTTTCATATAAAAATTTCAATTTTTTTAGGTTTTGGGTGGATGTTTCAATTTTTTGGGGGTGGTCACGAATTAAAGTCCTTTTCGCTCTAGGACGCATATTTAAGGAGATATGGGCAAAAGAAGTTTTTCATATAAAAAATTAATTTTTTTTAGGTTTTGGGGGGATTTTTCAATTGTTTGGGGGTGGTCACGAATTAAAGTCCTTTTCGCTCTAGGACGCTTAGTTTAGGAGATATGGGCAAAAGAAGTTTTTCATATAAAAATTTAAATTTTTTTAGGATTTGGGTGGATTTTTCAATTTTTTGGGGGTGGTCACGAATTAAAGGCCTTTTCGCTCTAGGACGCATATTTAAGGAGATATGGGCAAAAGAAGTTTTTCATATAAAAATTTCAATTTTTTTAGGTTTTGGGTGGATTTTTCAATTTTTTGGGGGTGGTCACGAATTAAAGTCCTTTTCGCTCTAGGACGCATATTTAAGGAGATATGGGCAAAAGAAGTTTTTCATATAAAAATTTAATTTTTTTTAGGTTTTGGGTGGATGTTTCAATTTTTTGGGGGTGGTCACGAATTAAAGTCCTTTTCGCTCTAGGACGCATATTTAAGGAGATATGGGCAAAAGAAGTTTTTCATATAAAAAATTATTTTTTTTTAGGTTTTGGGTGGATTTTTCAATTGTTTGGGGGTGGTCACGAATTAAAGTCCTTTTCGCTCTAGGACGCTTAGTTTAGGAGATATGGGCAAAAGAAGTTTTTCATATAAAAATTTCAATTTTTTTAGGTTTCGGGTGGATTTTTCAATTTTTTGGGGGTGGTCACGAATTAAAGTCCTTTTCGCTCTAGGACGCATATTTAAGGAGATATGGGCAAAAGAAGTTTTTCATATAAAAATTAAAATTTTTTGAGGTTTTGGGTGGATTTTTCAATTTTTTGGGGTGGTCACGAATTAAAGTCCTTTTCGCTCTAGAACGCTTAGTTTAGGAGATATGGGCAAAAGAAGTTTTTCATATAAAAATTTAAATTTTTTTAGGTTTTGGGTGGATTTTTCAATTTTTGGGGGTGGTCACGAATTAAAGTCCTTTTCGCTATAGGACGCTTAGTTTAGGAGATATGGGCAAAAGAAGTTTTTATATAAAAATTTCAATTTTTTTAGGATTTGGGTGGATTTTTCAATTTTTTGGGGGTGGTCACGAATTAAAGGCCTTTTCGCTCTAGGACGCATATTTAAGGAGATATGGGCAAAATAAGTTTTTCATATAAAAATTTCAATTTTTTAAGGTTTTGGGTGGATTTTTCAATTTTTTGGGGGTGGTCACGAATTAAAGTCCTTTTCGCTCTAGGACGCTTAGTTTAGGAGATATGGGCAAAAGAAATTTTTCATTTAAAAATTTCAATTTTTTTAGGTTTTGGGTGGATTTTTCAATTTTTTGGGGGTGGTCACGAATTAAAGACCTTTTCGCTCTAGGACGCATATTTAAGGAGATATGGGCAAAAGAAGTTTTTCATATAAAAATTTCATTTTTTTTTAGGTTTTGGGTGGATTTTTCAATTTTTTGGGGGTGGTCACGAATTAAAGTCCTTTTCGCTCTAGGACGCATATTTAAGGAGATATGGGCAAAAGAAGTTTTTCATATAAAAATTTCAATTTTTTTAGGTTTTGGGTGGATTTTTCAATTTTTTTGGGGTGGTCACGAATTAAAGTCCTTTTCGCTCTAGGACGCATATTTAAGGAGATATGGGCAAAAGAAGTTTTTCATATAAAAATTTCAATTTTTTTAGGTTTTGGGTGGATGTTTCAATTTTTTGGGGGTGGTCACGAATTAAAGTCCTTTTCGCTCTAGGACGCATATTTAAGGAGATATGGGCAAAAGAAGTTTTTCATATAAAAAATTAATTTTTTTTAGGTTTTGGGGGGATTTTTCAATTGTTTGGGGGTGGTCACGAATTAAAGTCCTTTTCGCTCTAGGACGCTTAGTTTAGGAGATATGGGCAAAAGAAGTTTTTCATATAAAAATTTAAATTTTTTTAGGATTTGGGTGGATTTTTCAATTTTTTGGGGGTGGTCACGAATTAAAGGCCTTTTCGCTCTAGGACGCATATTTAAGGAGATATGGGCAAAAGAAGTTTTTCATATAAAAATTTCAATTTTTTTAGGTTTTGGGTGGATTTTTCAATTTTTTGGGGGTGGTCACGAATTAAAGTCCTTTTCGCTCTAGGACGCATATTTAAGGAGATATGGGCAAAAGAAGTTTTTCATATAAAAATTTAAATTTTTTTAGGTTTTGGGTGGATGTTTCAATTTTTTGGGGGTGGTCACGAATTAAAGTCCTTTTCGCTCTAGGACGCATATTTAAGGAGATATGGGCAAAAGAAGTTTTTCATATAAAAAATTAATTTTTTTTAGGATTTGGGTGGATTTTTCAATTGTTTGGGGGTGGTCACGAATTAAAGTCCTTTTCGCTCTAGGACGCTTAGTTTAGGAGATATGGGCAAAAGAAGTTTTTCATATAAAAATTTCAATTTTTTTAGGTTTCGGGTGGATTTTTCAATTTTTTGGGGGTGGTCACGAATTAAAGTCCTTTTCGCTCTAGGACGCATATTTAAGGAGATATGGGCAAAAGAAGTTTTTCATATAAAAATTAAAATTTTTTGAGGTTTTGGGTGGATTTTTCAATTTTTTGGGGTGGTCACGAATTAAAGTCCTTTTCGCTCTAGAACGCTTAGTTTAGGAGATATGGGCAAAAGAAGTTTTTCATATAAAAATTTAAATTTTTTTAGGTTTTGGGTGGATTTTTCAATTTTTTGGGGGTGGTTACGAATTAAAGTCCTTTTCGCTCTAGGACGCTTAGTTTAGGAGATATGGGCAACAGAAGTTTTTCATATAAAAATTTAATTTTTTTTAGGTTTTGGGTGGATTTTTAAATTTTTTGGGGGTGGTCACGAATTAAAGGCCTTTTCGCTCTAGGACGCATATTTAAGGAGATATGGGCAAAATAAGTTTTTCATATAAAAATTTCAATTTTTTGAGGTTTTGGGTGGATTTTTCAATTTTTTGGGGGTGGTCACGAATTAATGTCCTTTTCGCTCTAGGACGCTTAGTTTAGGAGATATGGGCAAAAGAAGTTTTTCATATAAAAATTTCAATTTTTTTAGGTTTTGGGTGGATTTTTCAATTTTTTGGGGGTGGTCACGAATTAAAGGCCTTTTCGCTCTAGGACGCATATTTAAGGAGATATGGGCAAAAGAAGTTTTTCATATAAAAATTTCATTTTTTTTAGGTTTTGGGTGGATTTTTCAATTTTTTGGGGGTGGTCACGAATTAAAGTCCTTTGCGCTCTAGGACGCATATTTAAGGAGATATGGGCAAAAGAAGTTTTTCATATAAAAATTTCAATTTTTTTAGGTTTTGGGTGGATTTTTCAATTTTTTGGGGGTGGTCACGAATTAAAGTCCTTTTCGCTCTAGGACGCTTTGTTTAGGAGATATGGGCAAAAGAAGTTTTTCATATAAAAATTTAAATTTTTTAGGATTTGGGTGGATTTTTCAATTTTTAGGGGGTGGTCACGAATTAAAGGCCTTTTCGCTCTAGGACGCATATTTAAGGAGATATGGGCAAAAGAAGTTTTTCATATAAAAATTTAAATTTTTTTAGGTTTTGGGTGGATTTTTTCAATTTTTTGGGGGTGGTCACGAAATAAAGTCCTTTTCGCTCTAGGACGCATATTTAAGGAGATATGGGCAAAAGAAGTTTTTCATATAAAAATTTCAATTTTTTAGGTTTTGGGTGGATTTTTAAATTTTTTGGGGGTGGTCACGAATTAAAGTCCTTTTCGCTCTAGGACGCATATTTAAGGAGATATGGGCAAAAGAAGTTTTTCATATAAAAATTTCAATTTTTTTAGGTTTTGGGTGGATTTTTCAATTTTTTGGGGGTGGTCACGAATTAAAGTCCTTTTCGCTCTAGGACGCATATTTAAGGAGATATGGGTAAAAGAAGTTGTTCATATAAAAATTACAATTTTTTTAGGTTTTGGGTGGATTTTTCAATTTGTTGGGGGTGGTCACGAATTAAAGTCCTTTTCGCTCTAGGACGCTTAGTTTAGGTGATATGGGCAAAAGAAGTTTTTCATATAGAAATTTAAATTTTTTTAGGATTTGGGTGGATTTTTCAATTTTTTGGGGGTGGTCACGAATTAAAGTCCTTTTCGCTCTAGGGCGCATATTTAAGGAGATATGGGCAAAAGAAGTTTTTCATATAAAAATTTCAATTTTTTTAGGTTTTGGGTGGATTTTTCAATTTTTTGGGGGTGGTCACGAATTAAAGTCCTTTTCGCGCTAGAACGCTTAGTTTAGGAGATATGGGCAAAAGAAGTTTTTCATATAAAAATTTAAATTTTTTTAGGTTTTGGGTGGATTTTTCAATTTTTTGGGGTTGGTCACGAATTAAAGTCCTTTTCGCTCTAGGACGCATATTTAAGGAGATATGGGCAAAAGAAGTTTTTCATATAAAAATTTCAATTTTTTTTAGGTTTTGGGTGGATTTTTTAATTGTTTGGGGGTGGTCACGAATTAAAGTCCTTTTCGCTCTAGGACGCTTAGTTTAGGAGATATGGGCAAAAGAAGTTTTTCATATAAAAATTTAAATTTTTTTAGGTTTTGGGTGAATTTTTCAATTTTTTGGGGGTGGTCACGAATTAAAGTCCTTTTCGCTCTAGGACGCTTAGTTTAGGAGATATGGGCAAAAGAAGTTTTTCATATAAAAATTTAAATTTTTTTAGGTTTTGGGTGGATTTTTCAATTTTTTGGGGGTGGTCACGAATTAAAGGCCTTTTCGCTCTAGGACGCATATTTAAGGAGATATGGGCAAAAGAAGTTTTTCATATAAAAATTTCATTTTTAGGAGATATGGGCAAAAGAAGTTTTTCATAAAAAATTTCATTTTTAGGAGATATGGGCAAAAGAAGTTTTTCATATAAAAATTTCAATTTTTTTAGGTTTGGGTGGATTTTTCAATTTTTTGGGGGTGGTCACGAATTAAAGTCCTTTTCGCTCTAGGACGCTTAGTTTAGGAGATATGGGCAAAAGAAGTTTTTATATAAAAATTTCAATTTTTTTAGGATTTGGGTGGATTTTTCAATTTTTTGGGGGTGGTCACGAAATAAAGGCCTTTTCGCTCTAGGACGCTTAGTTTAGGAGATATGGGCAAAAGAAGTTTTTCATATAAAAATTTAAATTTTTTTAGGTTTTGGGTGGATTTTTCAATTTTTTGGGTGTGGTCACGAATTAAAGTCCTTATTTAAGGAGATATGGGCAAAAGATGTTTTTCATATAAAAATTTCAATTTTTTTAGGTTTTGGGTGGATTTTTCAATTTTTTGGGGGTGGTCACGAATTAAAGGCCTTTTCGCTCTAGGACGCATATTTAAGGAGATATGGGCAAAATAAGTTTTTCATATAAAAATTTCAATTTTTTGAGGTTTTGGGTGGATTTTTCAATTTTTTTGGGGGTGATCACGAATTAAAGTCCTTTTCGCTCTAGGACGCTTAGTTTAGGAGATATGGGCAAAAGAAGTTTTTCATATAAAAATTTCAATTTTTTTAGGTTTTGGGTGGATTTTTCAATTTTTTGGGGGTGGTCACGAATTAAAGGCCTTTTCGCTCTAGGACGCATATTTAAGGAGATATGGGCAAAAGAAGTTTTTCATATAAAAATTTCATTTTTTTTAGGTTTTGGGTGGATTTTTCAATTTTTTGGGGGTGGTCACGAATTAAAGTCCTTTTCGCTCTAGGACGCATATTTAAGGAGATATGGGCAAAAGAAGTTTTTCATATAAAAATTTCAATTTTTTTAGGTTTTGGGTGGATTTTTCAATTTTTTGGGGGTCGTCACGAATTAAAGTCCTTTTCGCTCTAGGACGCTTAGTTTAGGAGATATGGGCAAAAGAAGTTTTTCATATAAAAATTTAAATTTTTTTAGGATTTGGGTGGATTTTTCAATTTTTGGGGGGTGGTCACGAATTAAAGGCCTTTTCGCTCTAAGACGCATATTTAAGGAGATATGGGCAAAAGAAGTTTTTCATATAAAAATTAAATTTTTTTAGGTTTTGGGTGGATTTTTCAATTTTTTGGGGGTGGTCACGAATTAAAGTCCTTTTCGCTCTAGGACGCATATTTAAGGAGATATGGGCAAAAGAAGTTTTTCATATAAAAATTTCATTTTTTTTAGGTTTTGGATAATTTTTTGGGGGTGGTCACGAATTAAAGTCCTTTTCGCTCTAGGACGCTTAGTTTAG
This sequence comes from Haematobia irritans, assembly GCF_050003625.1. Taxonomy (NCBI): domain Eukaryota; kingdom Metazoa; phylum Arthropoda; class Insecta; order Diptera; family Muscidae; genus Haematobia; species Haematobia irritans. Next base: position 2,093,558 of record NW_027445770.1, read on the forward strand.
GAGATATGGGAAAAGAAGTTTTTCATATAAAAATTTCAATTTTTTTAGGTTTTGGGTAGATTTTTCAATTTTTTGGGGGTGGTCACGAATTAAAGGCCTTTTCGCTCTAGGACGCATATTTAAGGAGATATGGGCAAAAGAGGTTTTTCATATAAAAATTTAAATTTTTTTAGGTTTTTGGTGGATTTTTCAATTTTTTGGGGGTGGTCACGAATTAAAGTCCTTTTCGCTCTAGGACGCTTAGTTTAGGAGATATGGGCAAAAGAAGTTTTTCATATAAAAATTTAAATTTTTTTAGGATTTGGGTGGATTTTTCAATTTTTTGGGGGTGGTCACGAATTAAAGGCCTTTTCGCTCTAGGACGCATATTTAAGGAGATATGGGCAAAAGAAGTTTTTCATATAAAAATTTCACTTTTTTTAGGTTTTGGGTGGATTTTTCAATTTTTTGGGGGTGGTCACGAATTAAAGTCCTTTTCGCTCTAGGACGCATATTTAAGGAGATATGGGCAAAAGAAGTTTTTCATATAAAAATTTCATTTTTTTTAGGTTTTGGGTGGATTTTGCAATTTTTTGGGGTGGTCACGAATTAAAGTCCTTTTCGCTCTAGGACGCTTAGTTTAGGAGATATGGGCAAAAGAAGTTTTTCATATAAAAATTTAAATTTTTTTAGGATTTGGGTGGATTTTTCAATTTTTTGGGGTGGTCTCGAATTAGAGGCCTTTTCGCTCTAGGACGCATATTTAAGGAGATATGGGCAAAAGAAGTTTTTCATATAAAAATTTAAATTTTTTTAGGTTTTGGGTGGATTTTTTCAATTTTTTGGGGGTGGTCACGAATTAAAGTCCTTTTCGCTCTAGGACGCATATTTAAGGAGATATGGGCAAAAGAAGTTTTTCATATAAAAATTTAAATTTTTTTAGGTTTTGGGTGGATTTTTCAATTTTTTGGGGGTGGTCACGAATTAAAGTCCTTTTCGCTCTAGGACGCATATTTAAGGAGATATGGGCAAAAGAAGTTTTTCATATAAAAATTTAAATTTTTTTAGGTTTTGGGTGGATTTTTCAATTTTTTGGGGGTGGTCACGAATTATAGTCCTTTTCGCTCTAGGACGCATATTTAAGGAGATATGGGCAAAAGAAGTTTTTCATATAAAAATTTCAATTTTTTTAGGTTTTGGGTGAATTTTTCAATTTTTTGGGGGTGGTCACGAATTAAAGGCCTTTTCGCTCTGGGACGCATATTTAAGGAGATATGGGCAAAATAAGTTTTTCATATAAAAATTTCATTTTTTTTAGGTTTTGGGTGGATTTTTCAATTTTTTGGGGGTGGTCACGAATTAAAGTCCTTTTCGCTCTAGGACGCATATTTAAGGAGATATGGGCAAAAGAAGTTTTTCATATAAAAATTTAAATTTTTTTAGGTTTTGGGTGGAGTTTTCAATTTTTTGGGGGTGGTCACGAATTATAGTCCTTTTCGCTCTAGGACGCATATTTAAGGAGATATGGGCAAAAGAAGTTTTTCATATAAAAATTTCAATTTTTTTAGGTTTTGGGTGGATTTTTCAATTTTTTGGGGGTGGTCACGAATTAAAGGCCTTTTCGCTCTAGGACGCATATTTAAGGAGATATGGGCAAAATAAGTTTTTCATATAAAAATTTCATTTTTTTTAGGTTTTGGGTGGATTTTTCAATGTTTTGGGGGTTGTCACGAATTAAAGTCCTTTTCGCTCTAGGACGCATATTTAAGGAGATATGGGCAAAAGAAGTTTTTCATATAAAAGTTTCAATTTTTTTAGGTTTTGGGTGGATTTTTAAATTTTTTGGGGGTGGTCACGAATTAAAGTCATTTTCGCTCTAGGACGCTTAGTTTAGGAGATATGGGCAAAAGAAGTTTTTCATATAAAAATTTAAATTTTTTAGGATTTGGGTGGATTTTTCAATTTTTTGGGGGTGGTCACGAATTAAAGGCCTTTTCGCTCTAGGACGCATATTTAAGGAGATATGGGCAAAAGAAGTTTTTCATATAAAAATTTAAATTTTTTTAGGTTTTGGGTGGATTTTTTCAATTTTTTGGGGGTGGTCACGAATTAAAGTCCTTTTCGCTCTAGGACGCATATTTAAGGAGATATTTCATTTTTTTTAGGTTTTGGATAATTTTTTGGGGGTGGTCACGAATTAAAGTCCTTTTCGCTCTAGGACGCTTAGTTTAGGAGATATGGGAAAAGAAGTTGTTCATATAAAAATTTCAATTTTTTTAGGTTTTGGGTAGATTTTTCAATTTTTTGGGGGTGGTCACGAATTAAAGGCCTTTTCGCTCTAGGACGCATATTGAAGGAGATATGGGCAAAAGAAGTTTTTCATATAAAAATTTAATTTTTTTTTGGTTTTTGGTGGATTTTTCACTTTTTTGGGGGTGGTCACGAATTAAAGTCCTTTTCGCTCTAGGACGCTTAGTTTAGGAGATATGGGCAAAAGAAGTTTTTCATATAAAAATTTCATTTTTTTAGGTTTTGGGTGGATTTTTCAATTTTTTGGGGTGGTCACGAATTAAAGGCCTTTTCGCTCTAGGACGCTTAGTTTAGGAGATATGGGCAAAAGAAGTTTTTCATATAAAAATTTAAATTTTTTTAGGATTTGGGTGGATTTTTCAATTTTTTGGGGGTGGTCACGAATTAGAGGCCTTTTCGCTCTAGGACGCATATTTAAGGAGATATGGGCAAAAGAAGTTTTTCATATAAAAATTTAAATTTTTTTAGGTTTTGGGTGGATTTTTTCAATTTTTTGGGGGTGGTCGCGAATTAAAGTCCTTTTCGCTCTAGGACGCATATTTAAGGAGATATGGGCAAAAGAAGTTTTTCATATAAAAATTTAAATTTTTTTAGGTTTTGGGTGGATTTTTCAATTTTTTGGGGGTGGTCACGAATTAAAGTCCTTTTCGCTCTAGGACGCTTAGTTTAGGAGATATGGGCAAAAGAAGTTTTTCATATAAAAATTTCATTTTTTTTAGGTTTTGGGTGGATTTTTCAATTTTTTGGGGTGGTCACGAATTAAAGGCCTTTTCGCTCTAGAACGCTTAGTTTAGGAGATATGGGCAAAAGAAGTTTTTCATATAAAAATTTAATTTTTTTTAGGATTTGGGTGGATTTTTCAATTTTTTGGGGGTGGTCACGAATTAGAGGCCTTTTCGCTCTAGGACGCATATTTAAGGAGATATGGGCAAAAGAAGTTTTTCATTTAAAAATTTAAATTTTTTTAGGTTTTGGGTGGATTTTTTCAATTTTTTGGGGGTGGTCACGAATTAAAGTCCTTTTCGCTCTAGGACGCATATTTAAGGAGATATGGGCAAAAGAAGTTTTTCATATAAAAATTTAAATTTTTTGAGGTTTTGGGTGGATTTTTCAATTTTTTGGGGGTGGTCACGAATTAAAGTCCTTTTCGCTCTAGGACGCATATTTAATGAGATATGGGCAAAAGAAGTTTTTCATATAAAAATTTAAATTTTTTGAGGTTTTGGGTGGATTTTTCAATTTTTCTGGGGGTGGTCACGAATTAAAGTCCTTTTCGCTCTAGGACGCTTAGTTTAGGAGATATGGGCAAAAGAAGTTTTTCATATAAAAATTTAAATTTTTTTAGGTTTTGGGTGGATTTTTCAATTTTTTGGGGGTGGTCACGAATTAAAGTCCTTTTCGCTCTAGGACGCTTAGTTTAGGAGATATGGGCAAAAGAAGTTTTTCATATAAAAATTTAATTTTTTTTAGGGTTTGGGTGGATTTTTCAATTTTTTGGGGGTGGTCACGAATTAAAGGCCTTTTCGCTCTAGGACGCATATTTAAGGAGATATGGGCAAAATAAGTTTTTCATATAAAAATTTCAATTTTTTGAGGTTTTGGGTGGATTTTTCAATTTTTTGGGGGTGGTCACGAATTAAAGTCCTTTTCGCTCTAGGACGCTTAGTTTAGGAGATATGGGTAAAAGAAGTTTTTCATATAAAAATTTCAATTTTTTTAGGTTTTGGGTGGATTTTTCAATTTTTTGGGGGTGGTCACGAATTAAAGTCCTTTTCGCTCTAGGACGCATATTGAAGGAGATATGGGCAAAAGAAGTTTTTCATATAAAAATTTAATTTTTTTTTGGTTTTTGGTGGATTTTTCACTTTTTTGGGGGTGGTCACGAATTAAAGTCCTTTTCGCTCTAGGACGCTTAGTTTAGGAGATATGGGCAAAAGAAGTTTTTCATATAAAAATTTCATTTTTTTAGGTTTTGGGTGGATTTTTCAATTTTTTGGGGTGGTCACGAATTAAAGGCCTTTTCGCTCTAGGACGCTTAGTTTAGGAGATATGGGCAAAAGAAGTTTTTCATATAAAAATTTAAATTTTTTTAGGATTTGGGTGGATTTTTCAATTTTTTGGGGGTGGTCACGAATTAGAGGCCTTTTCGCTCTAGGACGCATATTTAAGGAGATATGGGCAAAAGAAGTTTTTCATATAAAAATTTAAATTTTTTTAGGTTTTGGGTGGATTTTTTCAATTTTTTGGGGGTGGTCGCGAATTAAAGTCCTTTTCGCTCTAGGACGCATATTTAAGGAGATATGGGCAAAAGAAGTTTTTCATATAAAAATTTAAATTTTTTTAGGTTTTGGGTGGATTTTTCAATTTTTTGGGGGTGGTCACGAATTAAAGTCCTTTTCGCTCTAGGACGCTTAGTTTAGGAGATATGGGCAAAAGAAGTTTTTCATATAAAAATTTCATTTTTTTTAGGTTTTGGGTGGATTTTTCAATTTTTTGGGGTGGTCACGAATTAAAGGCCTTTTCGCTCTAGAACGCTTAGTTTAGGAGATATGGGCAAAAGAAGTTTTTCATATAAAAATTTAATTTTTTTTAGGATTTGGGTGGATTTTTCAATTTTTTGGGGGTGGTCACGAATTAGAGGCCTTTTCGCTCTAGGACGCATATTTAAGGAGATATGGGCAAAAGAAGTTTTTCATTTAAAAATTTAAATTTTTTTAGGTTTTGGGTGGATTTTTTCAATTTTTTGGGGGTGGTCACGAATTAAAGTCCTTTTCGCTCTAGGACGCATATTTAAGGAGATATGGGCAAAAGAAGTTTTTCATATAAAAATTTAAATTTTTTGAGGTTTTGGGTGGATTTTTCAATTTTTTGGGGGTGGTCACGAATTAAAGTCCTTTTCGCTCTAGGACGCATATTTAATGAGATATGGGCAAAAGAAGTTTTTCATATAAAAATTTAAATTTTTTGAGGTTTTGGGTGGATTTTTCAATTTTTCTGGGGGTGGTCACGAATTAAAGTCCTTTTCGCTCTAGGACGCTTAGTTTAGGAGATATGGGCAAAAGAAGTTTTTCATATAAAAATTTAAATTTTTTTAGGTTTTGGGTGGATTTTTCAATTTTTTGGGGGTGGTCACGAATTAAAGTCCTTTTCGCTCTAGGACGCTTAGTTTAGGAGATATGGGCAAAAGAAGTTTTTCATATAAAAATTTAATTTTTTTTAGGGTTTGGGTGGATTTTTCAATTTTTTGGGGGTGGTCACGAATTAAAGGCCTTTTCGCTCTAGGACGCATATTTAAGGAGATATGGGCAAAATAAGTTTTTCATATAAAAATTTCAATTTTTTGAGGTTTTGGGTGGATTTTTCAATTTTTTGGGGGTGGTCACGAATTAAAGTCCTTTTCGCTCTAGGACGCTTAGTTTAGGAGATATGGGTAAAAGAAGTTTTTCATATAAAAATTTCAATTTTTTTAGGTTTTGGGTGGATTTTTCAATTTTTTGGGGGTGGTCACGAATTAAAGGCCTTTTCGCTCTAGGACGCATATTTAAGGAGATATGGGCAAAAGAAGTTTTTCATATAAAAATTTAAATTTTTTTAGGTTTTGGGTGGATTTTTCAATTTTTTGGGAGTGGTCACGAATTAAAGTCCTTTTCGCTCTAGGACGCATATTTAAGGAGATATGGGCAAAAGAAGTTTTTCATATAAAAATTAATTTTTTTTTAGGTTTTGGGTGGATTTTTCAATTTTTTGGGGGTGGTCACGAATTAAAGTCCTTTTCGCTCTAGGACGCATATTTAAGGAGATATGGGCAAAAGAAGTTTTTCATATAAAAATTTCAATTTTTTTAGGTTTTGGGTGGATTTTTCAATTTTTTGGGGGTGGTCACGAATTAAAGTCCTTTTCGCTCTAGGACGCATATTTAAGGAGATATGGGCAAAAGAAGTTTTTCATATAAAAATTTAAATTTTTTTAGGTTTTGGGTGGATTTTTCAATTTTTTGGGGGTGGTCACGAATTAAAGTCCTTTTCGCTCTAGGACGCATATTTAAGGAGATATGGGCAAAAGAAGTTTTTCATATAAAAATTTAAATTTTTTTAGGTTTTGGGTGGATTTTTCAATTTTTTGGGGGTGGTCACGAATTATAGTCCTTTTCGCTCTAGGACGCATATTTAAGGAGATATGGGCAAAAGAAGTTTTTCATATAAAAATTTCAATTTTTTTAGGTTTTGGGTGAATTTTTCAATTTTTTGGGGGTGGTCACGAATTAAAGGCCTTTTCGCTCTGGGACGCATATTTAAGGAGATATGGGCAAAATAAGTTTTTCATATAAAAATTTCATTTTTTTTAGGTTTTGGGTGGATTTTTCAATTTTTTGGGGGTGGTCACGAATTAAAGTCCTTTTCGCTCTAGGACGCATATTTAAGGAGATATGGGCAAAAGAAGTTTTTCATATAAAAATTTAAATTTTTTTAGGTTTTGGGTGGAGTTTTCAATTTTTTGGGGGTGGTCACGAATTATAGTCCTTTTCGCTCTAGGACGCATATTTAAGGAGATATGGGCAAAAGAAGTTTTTCATATAAAAATTTCAATTTTTTTAGGTTTTGGGTGGATTTTTCAATTTTTTGGGGGTGGTCACGAATTAAAGGCCTTTTCGCTCTAGGACGCATATTTAAGGAGATATGGGCAAAATAAGTTTTTCATATAAAAATTTCATTTTTTTTAGGTTTTGGGTGGATTTTTCAATGTTTTGGGGGTTGTCACGAATTAAAGTCCTTTTCGCTCTAGGACGCATATTTAAGGAGATATGGGCAAAAGAAGTTTTTCATATAAAAGTTTCAATTTTTTTAGGTTTTGGGTGGATTTTTAAATTTTTTGGGGGTGGTCACGAATTAAAGTCATTTTCGCTCTAGGACGCTTAGTTTAGGAGATATGGGCAAAAGAAGTTTTTCATATAAAAATTTAAATTTTTTAGGATTTGGGTGGATTTTTCAATTTTTTGGGGGTGGTCACGAATTAAAGGCCTTTTCGCTCTAGGACGCATATTTAAGGAGATATGGGCAAAAGAAGTTTTTCATATAAAAATTTAAATTTTTTTAGGTTTTGGGTGGATTTTTTCAATTTTTTGGGGGTGGTCACGAATTAAAGTCCTTTTCGCTCTAGGACGCATATTTAAGGAGATATTTCATTTTTTTTAGGTTTTGGATAATTTTTTGGGGGTGGTCACGAATTAAAGTCCTTTTCGCTCTAGGACGCTTAGTTTAGGAGATATGGGAAAAGAAGTTGTTCATATAAAAATTTCAATTTTTTTAGGTTTTGGGTAGATTTTTCAATTTTTTGGGGGTGGTCACGAATTAAAGGCCTTTTCGCTCTAGGACGCATATTGAAGGAGATATGGGCAAAAGAAGTTTTTCATATAAAAATTTAATTTTTTTTTGGTTTTTGGTGGATTTTTCACTTTTTTGGGGGTGGTCACGAATTAAAGTCCTTTTCGCTCTAGGACGCTTAGTTTAGGAGATATGGGCAAAAGAAGTTTTTCATATAAAAATTTCATTTTTTTAGGTTTTGGGTGGATTTTTCAATTTTTTGGGGTGGTCACGAATTAAAGGCCTTTTCGCTCTAGGACGCTTAGTTTAGGAGATATGGGCAAAAGAAGTTTTTCATATAAAAATTTAAATTTTTTTAGGATTTGGGTGGATTTTTCAATTTTTTGGGGGTGGTCACGAATTAGAGGCCTTTTCGCTCTAGGACGCATATTTAAGGAGATATGGGCAAAAGAAGTTTTTCATATAAAAATTTAAATTTTTTTAGGTTTTGGGTGGATTTTTTCAATTTTTTGGGGGTGGTCGCGAATTAAAGTCCTTTTCGCTCTAGGACGCATATTTAAGGAGATATGGGCAAAAGAAGTTTTTCATATAAAAATTTAAATTTTTTTAGGTTTTGGGTGGATTTTTCAATTTTTTGGGGGTGGTCACGAATTAAAGTCCTTTTCGCTCTAGGACGCTTAGTTTAGGAGATATGGGCAAAAGAAGTTTTTCATATAAAAATTTCATTTTTTTTAGGTTTTGGGTGGATTTTTCAATTTTTTGGGGTGGTCACGAATTAAAGGCCTTTTCGCTCTAGAACGCTTAGTTTAGGAGATATGGGCAAAAGAAGTTTTTCATATAAAAATTTAATTTTTTTTAGGATTTGGGTGGATTTTTCAATTTTTTGGGGGTGGTCACGAATTAGAGGCCTTTTCGCTCTAGGACGCATATTTAAGGAGATATGGGCAAAAGAAGTTTTTCATTTAAAAATTTAACTTTTTTTAGGTTTTGGGTGGATTTTTTCAATTTTTTGGGGGTGGTCACGAATTAAAGTCCTTTTCGCTCTAGGACGCATATTTAAGGAGATATGGGCAAAAGAAGTTTTTCATATAAAAATTTAAATTTTTTGAGGTTTTGGGTGGATTTTTCAATTTTTTGGGGGTGGTCACGAATTAAAGTCCTTTTCGCTCTAGGACGCATATTTAATGAGATATGGGCAAAAGAAGTTTTTCATATAAAAATTTAAATTTTTTGAGGTTTTGGGTGGATTTTTCAATTTTTCTGGGGGTGGTCACGAATTAAAGTCCTTTTCGCTCTAGGACGCTTAGTTTAGGAGATATGGGCAAAAGAAGTTTTTCATATAAAAATTTAAATTTTTTTAGGTTTTGGGTGGATTTTTCAATTTTTTGGGGGTGGTCACGAATTAAAGTCCTTTTCGCTCTAGGACGCTTAGTTTAGGAGATATGGGCAAAAGAAGTTTTTCATATAAAAATTTAATTTTTTTTAGGGTTTGGGTGGATTTTTCAATTTTTTGGGGGTGGTCACGAATTAAAGGCCTTTTCGCTCTAGGACGCATATTTAAGGAGATATGGGCAAAATAAGTTTTTCATATAAAAATTTCAATTTTTTGAGGTTTTGGGTGGATTTTTCAATTTTTTGGGGGTGGTCACGAATTAAAGTCCTTTTCGCTCTAGGACGCTTAGTTTAGGAGATATGGGTAAAAGAAGTTTTTCATATAAAAATTTCAATTTTTTTAGGTTTTGGGTGGATTTTTCAATTTTTTGGGGGTGGTCACGAATTAAAGGCCTTTTCGCTCTAGGACGCATATTTAAGGAGATATGGGCAAAAGAAGTTTTTCATATAAAAATTTAAATTTTTTTAGGTTTTGGGTGGATTTTTCAATTTTTTGGGAGTGGTCACGAATTAAAGTCCTTTTCGCTCTAGGACGCATATTTAAGGAGATATGGGCAAAAGAAGTTTTTCATATAAAAATTAATTTTTTTTTAGGTTTTGGGTGGATTTTTCAATTTTTTGGGGGTGGTCACGAATTAAAGTCCTTTTCGCTCTAGGACGCATATTTAAGGAGATATGGGCAAAAGAAGTTTTTCATATAAAAATTTCAATTTTTTTAGGTTTTGGGTGGATTTTTCAATTTTTTGGGGGTGGTCACGAATTAAAGTCCTTTTCGCTCTAGGACGCTTAGTTTAGGAGATATGGGCAAAAGAAGTTTTTCATATAAAAATTTAAATTTTTTTAGGATTTGGGTGGATTTTTCAATTTTTTGGGGGTGGTCACGAATTAAAGGCCTTTTCGCTCTAGGACGCATATTTAAGGAGATATGGGCAAAAGAAGTTTTTCATATAATAATTTAAATTTTTTTAGGTTTTGGGTGGATTTTTTCAATTTTTTGGGGGTGGTCACGAATTAAAGTCCTTTTCGCTCTAGGACGCATATTTAAGGAGATATGGGCAAAAGAAGTTTTTCATATAAAAATTTATTTTTTTTTTAGGTTTTGCGTGGATTTTTCAATTTTTTTGGGGGTGGTCACGAATTAAAGGCCTTTTCGCTCTAGGACGCATATTTAAGGAGATATGGGCAAAATAAGTTTTTCATATAAAAATTTCAATTTTTTGAGGTTTTGGGTGGTTTTTTAAATTTTTTGGGGGTGGTCACGAATTAAAGTCCTTTTCGCTCTAGGACGCATATTTAAGGAGATATGGGCAAAAGAAGTTTTTCATATAAAAATTTAAATTTTTTTAGGTTTTGGGTGGATTTTTCAATTTTTTGGGGGTGGTCACGAATTAAAGGCCTTTTCGCTCTAGGACGCATATTTAAGGAGATATGGGCAAAAGAAGTTTTTCATATAAAAATTTAAATTTTTTTAGGTTTTGGGTGGATTTTTTCAATTTTTTGGGGGTGGTCACGAATTAAAGTCCTTTTCGCTCTAGGACGCATATTTAAGGAGATATGGGCAAAAGAAGTTTTTCATATAAAAATTTCAATTTTTTAGGTTTTGGGTGGATTTTTAAATTTTTTGGGGGCGGTCACGAATTAAAGTCCTTTTCGCTCTAGGACGCATATTTAAGGAGATATGGGCAGAAGAAGTTTTTCATATAAAAATTAATTTTTTTTTAGGTTTTAGGTGGATTTTTCAATTTTTTGGGGGTGGTCACGAATTAAAGTCCTTTTCGCTCTAGGACGCATATTTAAGGAGATATGGGCAAAAGAAGTTTTTCATATAAAAATTTCAATTTTTTTAGGTTTTGGGTGGATTTTTCAATTTTTTGGGGGTGGTCACGAATTAAAGGCCTTTTCGCTCTAGGACGCATATTTAAGGAGATATGGGCAAAAGAAGTTTTTCATATAAAAATTTAAATTTTTTTAGGTTTTGGGTGGATTTTTCAATTTTTTGGGGGTGGACACGAATTAAAGTCCTTTTCGCTCTAGGACGCATATTTAAGGAGATATGGGCAAAAGAAGTTTTTCATATAAAAATTTCAATTTTTTTAGGTTTTGGGTGGATTTTTAAATTTTTTGGGGGTGGTCGCGAATTAAAGTCCTTTTCGCTCTAGGACGCATATTTAAGGAGATATGGGCAAAAGAAGTTTTTCATATAAAAATTTAAATTTTTTTAGGTTTTGGGTGGATTTTTCAATTTTTTGGGGGTGGTCACGAATTATAGTCCTTTTCGCTCTAGGACGCATATTTAAGGAGATATGGGCAAAAGAAGTTTTTCATATAAAAATTTCAATTTTTTTAGGTTTTGGGTGGATTTTTCAATTTTTTGGGGATGGTCACGAATTAAAGGCCTTTTCGCTCTAGGACGCATATTTAAGGAGATATGGGCAAAAGAAGTTTTTCATATAAAAATTTCAATTTTTTTAGGTTTTGGGTGGATTTTTCAATTTTTTGGGGGTGGTCACGAATTAAAGTCCTTTTCGCTCTAGGACGCATATTTAAGGAGATATGGGCAAAAGAAGTTTTTCATATAAAAATTTAAATTTTTTGAGGTTTTGGGTGGATTTTTCAATTTTTTGGGGGTGGTCACGAATTAAAGTCCTTTTCGCTCTAGGACGCATATTTAAGGAGATATGGGCAAAAGAAGTTTTTCATATAAAAATTTAAATTTTTTGAGGTTTTGGGTGGATTTTTCAATTTTTTGGGGGTGGTCACGAAGTAAAGTCCTTTTCGCTCTAGGACGCTTAGTTTAGGAGATATGGGCAAAAGAAGTTTTTCATATAAAAATTTAAATTTTTTTAGGTTTTGGGTGGATTTTTCAATTTTTTGGGGGTGGTCACGAATTAAAGTCCTTTTCGCTCTAGGACGTTTAGTTTAGGAGATATGGGCAAAAGAAGTTTTTCATATAAAAATTTAATTTTTTTTAGGTTTTGGGTGGATTTTTCAATTTTTTGGGGGTGGTCACGAATTAAAGGCCTTTTCGCTCTAGGACGCATATTTAAGGAGATATGGGCAAAATAAGTTTTTCATATAAAAATTTCAATTTTTTGAGGTTTTGGGTGGATTTTTCAATTTTTTGGGGGTGGTCACGAATTAAAGTCCTTTTCGCTCTAGGACGCTTAGTTTAGGAGATATGGGTAAAAGAAGTTTTTCATATAAAAATTTCAATTTTTTTAGGTTTTGGGTGGATTTTTCAATTTTTTGGGGGTGGTCACGAATTAAAGGCCTTTTCGCTCTAGGACGCATATTTAAGGAGATATGGGCAAAAGAAGTTTTTCATATAAAAATTTAAATTTTTTTAGGTTTTGGGTGGATTTTTCAATTTTTTGGGAGTGGTCACGAATTAAAGTCCTTTTCGCTCTAGGACGCATATTTAAGGAGATATGGGCAAAAGAAGTTTTTCATATAAAAATTAATTTTTTTTAGGTTTTGGGTGGATTTTTCAATTTTTTGGGGGTGGTCACGAATTAAAGTCCTTTTCGCTCTAGGACGCATATTTAAGGAGATATGGGCAAAAGAAGTTTTTCATATAAAAATTTCAATTTTTTTAGGTTTTGGGTGGATTTTTCAATTTTTTGGGGGTGGTCACGAATTAAAGTCCTTTTCGCTCTAGGACGCTTAGTTTAGGAGATATGGGCAAAAGAAGTTTTTCATATAAAAATTTAAATTTTTTTAGGATTTGGGTGGATTTTTCAATTTTTTGGGGGTGGTCACGAATTAAAGGCCTTTTCGCTCTAGGACGCATATTTAAGGAGATATGGGCAAAAGAAGTTTTTCATATAATAATTTAAATTTTTTTAGGTTTTGGGTGGATTTTTTCAATTTTTTGGGGGTGGTCACGAATTAAAGTCCTTTTCGCTCTAGGACGCATATTTAAGGAGATATGGGCAAAAGAAGTTTTTCATATAAAAATTTAAATTTTTTTAGGATTTGGGTGGATTTTTCAATTTTTTGGGGGTGGTCACGAATTAAAGGCCTTTTCGCTCTAGGACGCATATTTAAGGAGATATGGGCAAAAGAAGTTTTTCATATAAAAATTTAATTTTTTTTAGGTTTTGGGTGGATTTTTTCAATTTTTTGGGGGTGGTCACGAATTAAAGTCCTTTTCGCTCTAGGACGCTTAGTTTAGGAGATATGGGCAATAGAAGTTTTTCATATAAAAATTTAAATTTTTTTTTAGGTTTTGGGTGGATTTTTCAATTTTTTGGGGGTGGTCACGAATTAAAGTCCTTTTCGCTCTAGGACGCATATTTAAGGAGATATGGGCAAAAGAAGTTTTTCATATAAAAATTTAAATTTTTTGAGGTTTTGGGTGGATTTTTCAATTTTTTGGGGGTGGTCACGAATTAAAGTCCTTTTCGCTCTAGGACGCTTAGTTTAGGAGATATGGACAAAAGAAGTTTTTCATATAAAAATTTAAATTTTTTTAGGTTTTGGGTGGATTTTTCAATTTTTTGGGGGTGGTCACGAATTAAAGTCCTTTTCGCTCTAGGACGCTTAGTTTAGGAGATATGGGCAAAAGAAGTTTTTCATATAAAAATTAAATTTTTTTCAGGTTTTGGGTGGATTTTTCAATTTTTTGGGGGTGGTCACGAATTAAAGTCCTTTTCGCTCTAGGACGCATATTTAAGGAGATATGGGCAAAATAAGTTTTTCATATAAAAATTTCAATTTTTTTAGGTTTTGGGTGGATTTTTCAATTTTTTGGGGGTGGTCACGAATTAAAGTCCTTTTCGCTCTAGGACGCTTAGTTTAGGAGATATGGGCAAAAGAAGTTTTTCATATAAAAATTTCAATTTTTTTAGGTTTTGGGTGGATTTTTCAATTTTTTGGGGGTGGTCACGAATTAAAGTCCTTTTCGCTCTAGGACGCATATTTAAGGAGATATGGGCAAAAGAAGTTTTTCATATAAAAATTTAAATTTTTTTAGGTTTTGGGTGGATTTTTCAATTTTTTGGGGGTGGTCACGAATTAAAGTCCTTTTCGCTCTAGGACGCTTAGTTTAGGAGATATGGGCAAAAGAAGTTTTTCATACAAAAATTTAAATTTTTTTAGGATTTGGGTGGATTTTTCAATTTTTTGGGGGTGGTCACGAACTAAAGGCCTTTTCGCTCTAGGACGCATATTTAAGGAGATATGGGCAAAAGAAGTTTTTCATATAAAAATTTCATTTTTTTTAGGTTTTGGGTGGATTTTTCAATTTTTTGGGGGTGGTCACGAATTAAAGTCCTTTTCGCTCTAGGACGCATATTTAAGGAGATATGGGCAAAAGAAGTTTTTCATATAAAAATTTCAATTTTTTAGGTTTTGGATTTTTAAATTTTTTGGGGGTGGTCACGAATTAATGTCCTTTTCGCTCTAGGACGCATATTTAAGGAGATATGGGCAAAAGAAGTTTTTCATATAAAAATTTAAAATTCTTTAGGTATTGGGTGGATTTTTCAATTTTTTGGGGGTGGTCACGAATTAAAGTCCTTTTCGCTCTAGGACGCATATTTAAGGAGATATGGGCAAAAGAAGTTTTTCATATAAAAATTAATTTTTTTTTAGGTTTTGGGTGGATTTTTCAATTTTTTGGGGGTGGTCACGAATTAAAGTCCTTTTCGCTCTAGGACGCATATTTAAGGAGATATGGGCAAAAGAAGTTTTTCATATAAAAATTTCAATTTTTTTAGGTTTTGGGTGGATTTTTCAATTTTTTGGGGGTGGTCACGCATATTTAAGGAGATATGGGCAAAAGAAGTTTTTCATATAAAAATTTAAATTTTTTTAGGTTTTGGGTGGATTTTTCAATTTTTTGGGAGTGGTCACGAATTAAAGTCCTTTTCGCTCTAGGACGCATATTTAAGGAGATATGGGCAAAAGAAGTTTTTCATATAAAAATTAAATTTTTTTTAGGTTTTGGGTGGATTTTTCAATTTTTTGGGGGTGGTCACGAATTAAAGTCCTTTTCGCTCTAGGACGCATATTTAAGGAGATATGGCAAAAGAAGTTTTTCATATAAAAATTTCAATTTTTTTAGGTTTTGGGTGGATTTTCCAATTTTTTGGGGGTGGTCACGAATTAAAGTCCTTTTCGCTCTAGGACGCTTAGTTTAGGAGATATGGGCAAAAGAAGTTTTTCATATAAAAATTTAAATTTTTTTAGGATTTGGGTGGATTTTTCAATTTTTTGGGGGTGGTCACGAATTAAAGGCCTTTTCGCTCTAGGACGCATATTTAAGGAGATATGGGCAAAAGAAGTTGTTCATATAAAAATTTAAATTTTTTTAGGTTTTGGGTGGATTTTTTCAATTTTTTGGGGGTGGTCACGAATTAAAGTCCTTTTCGCTCTAGGACGCATATTTAAGGAGATATGGGCAAAAGAAGTTTTTCATATAAAAATTAAATTTTTTTTAGGTTTTGGGTGGATTTTTCAATTTTTTGGGGGTGGTCACGAATTAAAGTCCTTTTCGCTCTAGGGCGCATATTTAAGGAGATATGGGCAAAAGAAGTTTTTCATATTGTTACAATTCTCTTTATTGATTAATAAGAAAACAGAAAGACAATTACAAAGATTTTATTCGCTTTTATTGCTGTAATTATCTGTACTGAATTGGTTCCCGAGAGGAGTTTTTTTTTAATTGTGATCTCTGGCAGCTCAACGAGGAAAAAGAAAACAAGGTAAAAGAATCCAACACGAGATTCTAACTGTTGATTGCGGGGGCCGATGTCTAACCGTCTTCGCTGTCGATTCAGACTGACTTCGATACGCTTCAATCAATGCATTTGCCACCAAAGAAAACGTTCAATGTCAAACAGGTCATGTCATTCTCAGCAGAAATAAAACTGGTTTTCTTCGAATTCCTTCATTGTCCATACCTCGTCTCTCCGATCACTATGTGTGTATTGCTTAAGCGTGATGGTGTACATGTTCGCCATGGTAGAGAGATGATAAACGCATTTTTATACAATAGCAATCCATATTCCATTTCTATTCTTTTTATCACTTCTCCGCCGTGGCTGCATTACCCTCTAAGAGTTGCAACATGATTTCCATTTACTCCTCTCCGTTATGGCTCTCTGTTTTGCGGTTCCCATTATTAGGAGTATAACTTAAGGTGACAAGTAGTGAAGTAAATATACGATTGCAATATCGCAAATTGAAAGAGAGTAAATAGGGTTCAATCTACGAATTTGCCACCAAAGAAAACGTTCAATGTCAAAGAGGGCATGTTATTCTCAGCAGAAATAAAACTGGTTTTCTTCGAATTCCTTCATTGTCCATACCTCGTCTCTCCGATCACTATGTGTGTATTGCTTAAGCGTGATGGTGTACATGTTCGCCATGGTAGAGAGATGATAAACGCATTTTGATACAACAACAATCCATATTCCATTTCTATTCTTTTTATCACTTCTCCGTTGTGGCTGCATTACCCCTCTAAGAGTTGCAACATGGTTTAAACATAAAATTGAAAGAGAGTAAATATGGTTTGTAACAATATAATAAATTCAATTTTTTTAGGTTTTGGGTGGATTTTTTAATTTTTTGAGGGTGGTCACGAATTAAAGTCCTTTTCGCTCTAGGACGCATATTTAAGGAGATATGGGCAAAAGAAGTTTTTCATATAAAAATTTCAAGTTTTTTAGGTTTTGGGTGGATTTTTCAATTTTTTGGGGGTGGTCACGAACTAAAGGCCTTTTCGCTCTAGGACGCATATTTAAGGAGATATGGGCAAAAGAAGTTTTTCATATAAAAATTTCATTTTTTTTAGGTTTTGGGTGGATTTTTCAATTTTTTGGGGGTGGTCACGAATTAAAGTCCTTTTCGCTCTAGGACGCATATTTAAGGAGATATGGGCAAAAGAAGTTTTTCATATAAAAATTTCAATTTTTTAGGTTTTGGATTTTTAAATTTTTTGGGGGTGGTCACGAATTAATGTCCTTTTCGCTCTAGGACGCATATTTAAGGAGATATGGGCAAAAGAAGTTTTTCATATAAAAATTTAAAATTCTTTAGGTATTGGGTGGATTTTTCAATTTTTTGGGGGTGGTCACGAATTAAAGTCCTTTTCGCTCTAGGACGCATATTTAAGGAGATATGGGCAAAAGAAGTTTTTCATATAAAAATTAATTTTTTTTTAGGTTTTGGGTGGATTTTTCAATTTTTTGGGGGTGGTCACGAATTAAAGTCCTTTTCGCTCTAGGACGCATATTTAAGGAGATATGGGCAAAAGAAGTTTTTCATATAAAAATTTCAATTTTTTTAGGTTTTGGGTGGATTTTTCAATTTTTTGGGGGTGGTCACGCATATTTAAGGAGATATGGGCAAAAGAAGTTTTTCATATAAAAATTTAAATTTTTTTAGGATTTGGGTGGATTTTTCAATTTTTTGGGGGTGGTCACGAATTAAAGGCCTTTTCGCTCTAGGACGCATATTTAAGGAGATATGGGCAAAAGAAGTTGTTCATATAAAAATTTAAATTTTTTTAGGTTTTGGGTGGATTTTTTCAATTTTTTGGGGGTGGTCACGAATTAAAGTCCTTTTCGCTCTAGGACGCATATTTAAGGAGATATGGGCAAAAGAAGTTTTTCATATAAAAATTAAATTTTTTTTAGGTTTTGGGTGGATTTTTCAATTTTTTGGGGGTGGTCACGAATTAAAGTCCTTTTCGCTCTAGGGCGCATATTTAAGGAGATATGGGCAAAAGAAGTTTTTCATATTGTTACAATTCTCTTTATTGATTAATAAGAAAACAGAAAGACAATTACAAAGATTTTATTCGCTTTTATTGCTGTAATTATCTGTACTGAATTGGTTCCCGAGAGGAGTTTTTTTTTAATTGTGATCTCTGGCAGCTCAACGAGGAAAAAGAAAACAAGGTAAAAGAATCCAACACGAGATTCTAACTGTTGATTGCGGGGGCCGATGTCTAACCGTCTTCGCTGTCGATTCAGACTGACTTCGATACGCTTCAATCAATGCATTTGCCACCAAAGAAAACGTTCAATGTCAAACAGGTCATGTCATTCTCAGCAGAAATAAAACTGGTTTTCTTCGAATTCCTTCATTGTCCATACCTCGTCTCTCCGATCACTATGTGTGTATTGCTTAAGCGTGATGGTGTACATGTTCGCCATGGTAGAGAGATGATAAACGCATTTTTATACAATAGCAATCCATATTCCATTTCTATTCTTTTTATCACTTCTCCGCCGTGGCTGCATTACCCTCTAAGAGTTGCAACATGATTTCCATTTACTCCTCTCCGTTATGGCTCTCTGTTTTGCGGTTCCCATTATTAGGAGTATAACTTAAGGTGACAAGTAGTGAAGTAAATATACGATTGCAATATCGCAAATTGAAAGAGAGTAAATAGGGTTCAATCTACGAATTTGCCACCAAAGAAAACGTTCAATGTCAAAGAGGGCATGTTATTCTCAGCAGAAATAAAACTGGTTTTCTTCGAATTCCTTCATTGTCCATACCTCGTCTCTCCGATCACTATGTGTGTATTGCTTAAGCGTGATGGTGTACATGTTCGCCATGGTAGAGAGATGATAAACGCATTTTGATACAACAACAATCCATATTCCATTTCTATTCTTTTTATCACTTCTCCGTTGTGGCTGCATTACCCCTCTAAGAGTTGCAACATGGTTTAAACATAAAATTGAAAGAGAGTAAATATGGTTTGTAACAATATAATAAATTCAATTTTTTTAGGTTTTGGGTGGATTTTTTAATTTTTTGAGGGTGGTCACGAATTAAAGTCCTTTTCGCTCTAGGACGCATATTTAAGGAGATATGGGCAAAAGAAGTTTTTCATATAAAAATTTCAAGTTTTTTAGGTTTTGGGTGGATTTTTCAATTGTTTGAGGGTGGTCACGAATTAAAGTCCTTTTCGCTATAGGACGCATATTTAAGGAGATATGGGCAAAAGAAGTTTTTCCATATAAA